>NC_082620.1:8227659-8528909 GCF_030936135.1 Gavia stellata
ATTTCTCTCCCTAGCAAAGGGGAAGGTTTTGTTCGTTTGGACAGTCTTTGAATACTGTTCTAACACTTCTTTCAAGTGGGAACTGAAGAGAGAAATGTTAAGTTCTGAGAGGAGACAATAAGTTAGCATCTTTGAACGGAGTCCCCTGCATGCAAATAAGGCTTTTGGCAATTTGGGGGAGTTTAATTGGAAGGTGGAAGGGCGTAAAGATAAGGCGATACGGGAAGCGAACCGCGGGAAGAGCCCCGCTGCTCGGGGGGAAGGCGCGGGGCCCCGGGAGCCGCCGCTCCTCGCCTCTGCCGGGCACCGACCGGGGGGGCCAGCGGGGACCCGGGGGGGGCCCCGGGGCGGGCACGGCCGCGGGGCTCCCGCTCTCCAGTGGCAGCCCCCGAAGGGACCTCGTAAATAAATCCGCCGGTTTAAAGTTTCTATAATTTTCACCTAATGAATCTTTTTCGTTAACGCGCTCCCGCCCCCGGGGGCGTTGGGCCGGGCCCAGCCAGCCCTGGGCGGCTGCTTCTCCGCCCGTGGCTGCGCGCAGCCCCTTCTTGGGATTAGTGGTCGGGCTCCTCATTTCCCGTAGCCGTAAAAGGTCTTGAACTCAATTAATAGCTAATAATTACGCGGCCAGCTCCGCGGCAGCCGGCGTGAGCGGGGGAAGCGCAAGCAAAGCGGGCGCGGGACCCGCGGGGCTCCGCACCTCGGCAGCGCTGGCCGTCGCGGCGGCCCCGCGGGAAGGCGGGGGAGAAGCGGGGCCGCCTTGGGGGGCCCCCCCCGGCCAGGGCGGCAGCGCCCGGTGCTGCCGGCGGGACAGGGCCGCGCTTCGGGGACTGCCCCCCCGTCCGCACAGGCGGGGAGCGAGGGGGCACCCCCCGGGCTCGGGGGCGGGGCGGGCTCCGTCGGGGCTGCTGCGGGGGGGGGACACCTCCGGGGCCCGTGACTGCTGCCGGGCGGGCGCTGGTCCCCGGCGGGGCAGCGCAGGGAGCCCGGGCGGGGCCGGTTTGCGCCCCCCCCCACACCCCCGAGCCCCACTCCGGCGGGCCCGGGGGGGGTCCCCTCTCGGCGGCCCGGGGGGGTCCCTCTCGGCCCGGCGGAGCCCCCGCACCTGCCGGAGCCCCGCGCCCGGCGGGCTCCCGCTGCCCTAACCCTCGGCGGGGGGCGGAGAAGAAAGGCGGCACAGGTCGTTTTAGTGCCTTCACACCGCTGTGCTGCGGCTGGAAAACGTTTGATCGAACCGGCTGTGCCCCCCCTCCCCCGCGGGGGGCCGTTCCGAGACCCCCGGGGAAGGAGAAGCCTCTGCCCCGAGAGACTCGGGACTTGGGCTCCTTCCACGGGAAAACTGCTCGCCGGATCCCAGCGCCCGTCATCGCCATTCTGCTCGCATTTGGCAGGCGTTCTCCGGGCAAAAATATTTTGATCAAACGTCTGAAAAAATTGCTAGAACTCCTTAATTTCCCTTCATTCCAAGAGACCGTCGTGCTTAAACTGCTGTGTTTACATCCGCCGAAAACTGTCTGTTCGTAGCCTGGCGTTTTAGAGACAGCAGTGCGCGATCTTTTACGATTGTAATTATAATACTCCTCAAGTTAGATATTCAGATGTAAATGTCGCTTTTCTTTTTACGACTTCTTATTTTAGGACGTGCATTTTTACCTTGCCCCGGACCAGCAAGGCGTAGCCTTGCATAGTGGAGTGTAACGAATTCGAAGGAATTCTTATAGCTGAACATGTTTTTTGAAAAATCTTAAATGGCAATTTACACGGTATTTTTTCATGGCCAGAGGAGCCAGTGTTTGCTTCTAGAAATCGAAAAAAAAAAAAAAAAGCTGATAAACGCATTTTGATGCAAAGACCGGTTTCGGCGCAGCTTGGCAGGAGGGGAGTGGGCGGCAGGACAGTAACGTGCAGGCACAGGGTTGCAATGCTATCCCCCCCCGTGTTTCATTGCTAAGAGGAGCGGTAAGGGTGACTTAATTTTGTTTTTCCTGCACGAAGCGCAGACATTTCTGTCTCTCGCAGCCTGGTGGTTCTTCTGGAGCTGCTCGAAGGTTTTTCGGGCAACCGATGATTTTCGACCGGTGATCGTGCAAACGGGTTTCTTCGGGAACGGAGCCGCTGGGTCCGGCGGGGGCACGGCACGGCCCCCGGCCCAGCCTCACCCGCTCCTCACCGCGCCCAAAGAGCGTTTGAGCCCGCACCCGAACCGCCCCTTCCCGAGGTGCCGCCGCCGGCTCCTCCAGCCCGGCCGCGGACCCCCGGCCCCGGCGGCCTGACCCGCGGGCTGCCGCCGGCCCCCCGCCGCGGGCAGGCTGCAGCCAGCCGGGGATACCTCGACATTCCCTCCTCTAATTCCTGTTCTCCCCTCGCCCCGGCCGCTCGGGCGAGCGCCGGCAGCGTCTCCCCGGCCAGGGCTCGGGCTCGGCGGCGGGGCGCACCCGGCGGCTCCCCGGCCCCGGCGCGGCTGACCCCGCGCTGTCCTCAGCCGCCCCCTTGCGCCGGCCGCCCGCAGAACCGGGGCTCTCCCCGCGTCCGAAAGGTGTTGAAATGCCCCGGCAGCGGCGGGGATGAAAGGCCAGCGGCTCTTTGATTGCGTGGGTTTGAGGCAGAGCCTAATTGCGACGTGGCGGTTGTGTGTGCGCTTCCTCCCTCCGCTTATTAATGGCAGCTTAGAAAGGGACAATCTCTGGGGGAGCGTGTGACATTCTTACCGCCTAATCTGTCCGGGGCTGGCTGACCCCGCGGAGAGCAGCCCCGTCGTACGCCGCGGGGGTCTTGCGTAGTTTAAAATATTAATTCTTGCTCTGCTCTCCCCGCAACGTTGCGCAGAAACAATAAGTAATTTACGCGAAAAGCCCCGGGAAGGGAAGGGAAAGGGGTTACGCGGCGTGTGCGGCAGCGCCCGGACAGCCGGGCTGTGGCAACCATTTTAACCTCCGTTACCGCTTAGAACGACCCGCGCACGGCAGCCGGCGAGAGGCCTTTCCCCCCGGTGCCCGGGGCCGGCGGGGGGGCCGCAGCGGCGTTGCAGCCGTCCCCCAGCGAGACGGGGCCCGCTCACCTGGAGCGCGGTGTCAGAGGCGCCGGGGGACGCGGGGCCCTGCGGGGCAAACGCCGGGCGACCCACCCGTCAGCCACGGCCGCCCCCTCGCAGAGCTGCCGTGACCCCCGCAGAAGCGCACCCGGGGAGGCGGGTGCTGCCCGGGCGAGGAAGGGGCGAAGGGGAGCTGGGAACCCCTGGCAGGGGCATGTCCCTGCCTGTACCCCCGGGCCGGGCCCGGGGAGCTCGGCGGGTCCCTCTCCCCTGACACGCGTGCGGTGGGAAGTGGAGGGGCTGCTCGTTTCCCCGCAGGAGACGATTATTGAGCCTCGGCGGAAAAGCGGCCGCCTCCGGGCGAGACCTTTTCCCCTTCAGCCGCCTCCAGCGCTGCCCCCAGCTCGCCTGGGCGCCGGCTCCTCGCCCGGTGGCCGAGCACCCCTCTCCGCGGGCGTGCGGGGCCGCCGGCTCCCTCTGCCAGGACCCCGGCAGCCAGCCGGGCCGGCCCGGGGGGAGCGGGGAGCCTCCCGGCCGCTCTCCCTCCCTCTCCCGTGCTGCTCTCCGTGGGAGCGACACGCACCCGAACAGGTGCAAGCGGCAAAAGCCGGGGGGGGGGGGGGGGGCTGCCCGGCTCGCCCCGCACCTCGCTGCGGGGATTTGCTGCGCCCGCCCTCGGGAGCCCCGCTCCGACCCCGCGCCTTTGCCGTCTGGGGCGCAGCGAGGCGCGAACCGGGCTCTGCGGCCGCGGGAGGGAAGAGCGTGTCCGGGAGGGCGGGCGGCCCCCGCTCCTGCCCCCGCCGCCGGCCCTGCCGCCTCCGGAGCGGTTTTGGCTCCCAGCGAGCTTCGGAGCGGGGCCCGCTCCGGGGGGCGGGCGGCTGCTGAACCGCAACCGCCCGCCCGTGCCCGCTGCTGGAAGGGACCCCGCTGGCGCGGGGACGGCAGCCTGGCCCCTCCCGCACGCCTTTCAGTCCGCTGCCGGCACCCCCAGGCACCCCCCGTTAAAAATTCGTTCCTTTTCTTTCCCCCCTGCCCGACGCTGCCTGCCGGGCCGGCAGAGGCGCGGGGAGCCCGCGGAGCCCTTCCCGCGGGCAGCGCGGCCGCAGCCGGTGAGAAAGGCAGGGACCGGGAACGGCTTGCGGAGGGCAACCCCAGGCTCGGCTTGGCCGGGCTGCCGCCGGCTCGCACCGCCGCTTTTCGATCGCTTCTCTGCGGCTTCGTTTGCAGAAGCATCAGCTAAAGCGTGGAGGAACCCCACACACACACCGTGCACCCCCGAAAACGTTTTGCGCCTCCCAAAATATCTGCGAGCGGGTCCGCTGGTGCGTGCGTATTTACCGCAGGAACGATTTCCTGGGGGGGATCGGGATGCTGGGGATGCGGGACACTTTGGCGAGGAGGCAAAGGGCAGGCTTGTGCCGGAGGAGGGCTGCGGGCGAGCACCGGCCGCTCGGGCCCTCCCGGCGGGGGCCGCGGCCCCCGGGGCATCCTCTCCCCGCGGGCGTCGGGGCTTTGCTTCGGGTCGCGGCGGGGCACGTCCCGTGGGCGGCCGGTGACTTCTGCCCGAAGACGGCCGGAGTAACGGGGAGAAATCACCCGGGACGAAATCTGTCGGTCCCCTGAGCAGCTCAGCGGGGGGGTGCGGGAGACGCTAGCGCCCAAGGTCGGTGGAAGGACCGCTGCAGTGAACCGGGAACGTTAGAGCTCCCGCTTCACCGGCGGGGCTCAGCAGAGCTTGCTCTCCCCAGCCGGGGTGCCCGCCGGGCCCTGGAGCGGCTGCCGGCGCGCCCAGCGGGAGGGGCTCCAGGGCCCCCTCAGCCTTTGGGGCGACGCGTGGCTACGGGTCCCCTCGGGCGCGTGTATTTTGTTCGGGGTCCCGCTCCAGCACCCTTCCCGAGGGCTGGCTCCCGGGCAGCGCCCGGAAGGGCCCCGCTCCCCTGCGCAATTCGGGAGTTTACTGGGGAGGGGAAAGCCGGTAATTAGCAGGAGTCTTCCCCCCCTCCCCGGTTCCACCTGCGGGGCACAAGCGCGGCGGGCAGAGCGGCTCCCGGCAGAGACCCGACGCGCCCACGGAAGTTTTCGCCGGGGGTCTGCGATGCCCTTCGGTGGGGGGGCCCCCCGCTCCCCCAGCCCCGGGGCGGGTCGGCACCTCGGCGCGGGGCCGGGCGCTCTCCCTCGCCCGCTTTTTATCGAATGCCGACGAAGGCGCGCGCCGGCTCTCCCTCTCTCTCTCCATATTAATCTCATTAAATCCTACCTTTCAACCTTCCTCCGTGGCCGTCTGACCTGGCCACTTGAATTAAAATAGTGCTTTCTCCGCAGTCAAGGACAGCACATCAATCATCGCGCTATTTACACTCCGCTCCCTTCTTCAAAGCGGCTCTGCCCGGGCGCGCTCTGCCTCCGCTCCCGGGTGCCGGGCGGGTCCCGCGGGGCTCGGGGGCTGCTCTTCCTTCCTCTCCCCCCGGCCTCGCGTGGCCGCGCGGCTCCCGGCTGCCCCCGTCCCGCGGGAGCGCTCCCGGGCGCGCTGCCTTCCACCTGAAGGGCGGCAGAGAGCGGCGCGCCGCCCGCCCCGGTCCCGGTCCCGCCGCGCCCGCGGGAGCTCCGCGCCGCCCGACGGCCGCTGCCCGGCGGGGAGACCGGGGCGCGGGGCCCGGGCCCGCCGCGCCCCGGACCAGCCGCAGCGGGGGAAGCGCGGAGAGGGGCCGGGCCGGGAGCGGCGGCCGCTCCGCGCCCCCCCCCCCCCCCCCGGGAAGGGGCGCGGGGGGGCCCGATCCGGGCCGAAACGTTCGCGCGGAGAAAGCGCAGCGGCTTTCGAGCGGAAACGTTCTGCGGAGCCGCGAGAAATGACGGCAAAAGCGAAGCGCAAATCGGGTCGGTTGAGAAGTTACGCAGCCCCCCGAGCCGGGGGGGCGAGGAAGGGAAAAGGGTGAACAGGAGGAAAACAAAGGGAGACCCTGCCTGAAAAGTTGCCGCGAATAAATATTTTCCAGAGCGAAATTAAAAGCCTGTCTAAAGTAGGCACAGTTGCAAGATGACACCCGGTAACAAACTCTCTCTACAGCACTGCCGCTTAGTAGTAGCGATAATAATAAGAAGAATATAGCGATAATCACCTCTTTATGGGATGGCACCTTGATCCTTAAATACTGTCCGGTGTGTAAGGTCAGTGTGCGGAGGGGTAGGAGCGGAGAGGGCTGATTTTTCTTAAAGGGGCAGATCGGGGGAAGGCTGGGACGGTGCCGGCAGGGAGGAGGGGGGGGAGATAAGTGGTCTGAGGAAGAGGATAGGACAAAAAAAAAAAGAAGAAAAAAAAAAAGAGCCCCCCCGGTGATGATGAATACATTGGAAAGTTTTTTTGGCCCTGGTGAGGGTGTCAGATTGAATGCTCTGTGCGCATGTGCGAAGGTGTCCAAACTGACAATGCTCGGGAGATGAAGATAGTGTGTAGCTGCTTCTGGGCTCGGGGAGGAGGAGAGGAATCCGCCAGCCGGCACCATGCGATCCAAGGCGAGGGCGAGAAAACTGCCCAAAAGTAGGTCCTTCCCCCCCTTCCGCCGCGTCCCAGCTCCCCGGCGGGCGGGCGGGCGCGGAGCCGGGCCGGGGGCTGCGCGGGGCTGCAGCCCCTCTCCCTCCCCGCGGCGGCGGCCGCCGCGCCGCCCGCCCCGCGTGCGCGGAGAGCGGGCGCCCCGCTCCGCGCCGCTCCGCGCCGCCCCGCGCTGCCCCGCGCCGCGGCCGGGCGCGCTATAGCGGGGCGCCGCGGGCGAAGGGCGAGCCGCGCGGGGCCGGGGGAGAAAAGCGAAAGTTAGCTGGAAGTTGACGAAAGGGGATAGCAACTTTTTTTTTTTATTGAGTCGTTCCAAGTCTTGTGAAATAATATTCCTGGCTCCTGAAATAGTGGGCGCTAGAGGTCTGCGTTTGGCATCTGCCGGCGGGAGCCTCAGCGCCGGGGGGGGAGAGACAGGCAGAGGCAGACGGGGGGGAAAGAAACCCTTCTAGTCTCGGGAACAATTACCGCGGCGAGGGAAGGAAGAGAATTTGTAGCAAAAAATGGATCCGCTCTCAGTGAGGGGCTTTGGATTCGCAGGTCCAGAGGGAAGATCCTGAAGGCAGCTCGGGTGTCCCAGCTGGGGGTTAAGAAGGTCTGGGGGAGGGGAGCGTGGGGGAGTGTCTTTAATTTTTAATTTTTTAAAATTTACTCGGGGGTGGAATTGCGGCTCCTAAGTCTCGCGCAGCTTTTTCCTCCGTCTGCCGCCGGACCCGTTCCCGTTCTTTCTCTCGAATCGCTTTTAGCCTGGATTTTCAGCGGGGGCGAGCGGGGCTTCTGCAGGGGAGAGCGGGGCTTTTCTGCCCCCGCTCCCGCAGAGCCCGCCCGCAAGCGCCCGCTCCGTTTCCTCGCCGGTTAACTGTTAGGCTCGGTGCAGCCCCGGAGCCCGCTGCCCGGGCAGCCCGTCTGCACTTCTCTGCTACCGTTATCATTATCATCATCATTATTATTATTTAGTTTCTGTTTCGCTCTGGCTCTCCGCGAAATATCTGGAGGCTGCAGAAGTTCCCGCGTAGTCCGCGCCCCGCTCGGAACTCCGCTTGTAGCGCCCGGAGGAAGACGGGGAGAGCCGCGCCGCCCGCTCCGCTTAAGCCGGCTGCCGGCCGCGGGGAGCCCCCCGGGCGGGCCCCGGCCCGTGGGCGCCGGACGGCGGGGGGGGGGGCCCCGCCGGCAGCCCCCGGGCCGCCCGTGGCCCCGCCGCGGGCCGGGGCCGCTCGGGGTGGGGGGAGAGCCGCCCAGGTGAGGCGGGCCGCCGGCGCCCCGAGCCCCGGCCCCGCGGCGGCAGCCGCCGCTCGGGGGTCTGCGTCGGGCGTGGCTGCCGAGCCCGGCCGGCGAGGGGTCCCGGGCGGCGGCAGCGCGCGCGGCTCGGGGGTCTGCGTCGGGGGTCGAGTCCGGTCTCCGGGAGCCTCTTCGGCCGCCCCGGTGCCCGCGCCTCGGCCGGTGCCCGCGCCTCTCCCGCCCGCTCTGCTGGCGGCGGGTCCCGCCGGGGCCGAGCGCCGGCCGCCGCGCCGCGACCTCGGAAGCGACGGGAGAAGCGGGCGGCCCCCGGGCCCCGCCGCCCACCTGCTCGCAGCGCGCTCCCTCGGGGCGCCCCGGCCCGGCCCCCGCCCGGGGGCCCGCGGCAGCCCCGCGGCCTCTCGCCCCTGCGCGGAGCCGCTGCCCCGAGGCGGGGACGCGCCGCGGTTAGCGCGACCGGCACCGGCAGCACATCGCTGCGGGGCTGTTAGGGAAGTTGTCTCTCAATTAAGCCGGGGATTAGTTAATTTTTTTTTTTCAATAAACACACGCTTTAAACGCCCGCGTTCAAATAATAACTTTTTTAAAAAGTCGCCACTTATTGTTTTAGGTTGTTAAGGAGAAGAGGAATTCTCAGCGCTCTCTTGGCTGTGAAAGCGAGGGTGAATAGAGCGGAATATTTATTTTTTTTACCCCCCTTTTTTCCCCCTCTCCTTCTCTTCCTTTTCGCTTCTGCGAAAGGCTCGGGGTTTTGCAGCTGCGGCCGCGCAGGCTGCCCCGGCCTCTGCCCGCCAGCTCTCCCGGCTGGCCGGCGGCGAGCGGGCTCCTGCAGCCCCCGGGCCGGGAGGTCTCCGGGGGGCTTGGGGGGGGCGGCCGGGCCCCCGCGCCCCGCAGCGAGCGCTCCCCCCCGCAGAAGGAGCCGCGGTTCGACCCCCGGCCGCGGAGCGAGCGCTGCTGCTGCAGCCCGGAGGTGCCTGTTTGCAGGGCTGGGCTCTGATTAAAATCAGGTGTTTAATACAACACAAGGCCCAACGGTTTATGGGGTTTCAGCTGAGGATTTTTTAGGGATCACAGTTCAAAACAGTAGTCCAAAGCTAAGGTTTCAACATCCCGGGAGTATTTATTTGCCAAACAGATTAAACACGGACACGAGTGTCTGGATCTGGCTGCATTTACATCGGCAAGGTAGCGAGAACTCCGGCCGCTGCGCGGAACCCCGCAGGTCCCTGCCCGAGCCCCCCCTCCGCCCGCACCCGCGGCGCCCCGGCCTCCCGCGGCCGTCGGGGCCGGGGTGCAGCGAGCCCGGCGAGGCGGCGGCGCACGGCGCCCTGGGGGCCCGGCTCCTGCGGGCTTCCCCCCCGCCGGCCGTGCCCCGAGCCGACGCGAGGCTGCCCCGCTCCCTGGCTCGGGAAGGGGCCGGAGCCGCGTGTGCGCCCCGGGGCGGGGGCTGCAGCTGGGCCCGGGCGACCGGGGCCCGGCTCCCCGGAGAAAGGCGGGTGCCGGCCGAGCCGGAGCGGGGACGGCAACGGCTCCGCTGCCTTTCCCGCTGCCCCCGGGGGCCCTCAGTGAGGGCTGTACGTCCAAAGCGGGGGCTCGGCGGGGCGGCCCAGGGGAGCGGCTGGTGCCCGGCGCTGCCGGGGGGGCTCGGCCGGCCCGGAGCCTTCTGCGGGAGCAGCGGGTAGGGGGGGGCCATGGGGGTCCTCGGCGAGGGGAGAAAATACGGGCGGCCGGGGAGAAGCTCCCGCAGCAGCCCCCTTCTCCCCGGGGGGGGGAAGGCGCAGAGGCCGCTGAAGGCGCTGGGCGCCGCACGGCCGAAGCAAATTCGTTCCCTCTCGCAAGCCCCGAGTTACGTTTGCGGAGCAGGAATATAATTCCAGACCAGGCGCGGAGGGGCATTTGCGGGCTCTCAGCTTCTGCACGAACGCTCCTGCTGCGACAGAGCGGCCGGTGGCTCCGCGGCCCCGATGGCTTTGCGGTGTTGGGGAGACGACAAAGTCAAAAGTTCCCGGCCCGTCTTCCGCCGGCGCGGTCGCGTCCTGCCGGGCGCCTGGACGGGCAGGAGAAGGGCCGCGGCCCCGGCCCGGCCTCCCCCGCGGCCTTCGCCCGGGACGGCCTTCCCCGCGCTCTTATTTTTTTATTTGGTTAAGGCTGCCGGGGCGGTGGAGGGAGAAGCGAGCGGGGCAGCAGCGGGCCCCCAGCCCGGACTCCAGCGCGGCTTCTCGGCGTGCGGCTGCGCTTGTGCTCGGACAGACGGTTCCGGCATCGGAACTCGCGGAGAGGAAAATCTACCGCGGTGTCGGGCTTTTCGGGTTTGGGTTTCGTTTTCTGGCGTCTTGTTTTGGTTTTTACATCGCCTAGCTTGCCTCTGCCCAGAGCCCCGGGACCCGAGCTGGGAACAGGCCCCCGAGGGCTGACAGCAGCTCGCTTCCCGGCGGGCAAATCCCGGGAAGCCGGCGACAGGCAGAGCGGAGCCGGGGCTCCGCGCGGGGCGGCGGTGGGGGCTACCTGCGCACCACCCCCCGGGCCGTTCCCTCGACGGCCGGGGCGTGGGCCGCGCACCGCTGCGCGGGGAGGCGCGGAGCCCGTGGCTGGGAGGGCCGCAGGTGCGGGCCGGCGCGGAGGCACTGGCGCTGGGTCCGCGGCAGCCGCGGCTGCTTCGCCCTCCCCCGGATCTGTTCAATTAGGCAATTAGGGACGGCGGGCAGGGAAGGGGGGGCTGATCCGCTAATTAAGGTGATGTGTAATTAGCGCCTCAACAAAAATTACCAAGGATTTAAGATCAGTTCAGTCTTTAACAAAATAAAAAAAAAAATCCAAATTCTACGAATATAATTTATCAATTCACCCGCCCCCCCCCCCCCGCTTGGTTTATTTGAGAACGCGCCGAGGGACCGACTGCAAAGCGCTTCTTCCTCCGCGTCCCGGGCAGAAGCCGGGCGCACGGCAGGGATGGAGGGAGGGATGCAGGGATCGCCTCTCGGCCGCGGGAGCGCCCGGACTTGCCCGCGGACGAGCGGGTTCGAGGTGCCCGAAGCCGGGGGGGGTTCGGCGCGCGGCGCAGCCCGTGTCCGCGCGGGTTGTGCGGGCAGAGCGGGCGATGCCTCATCCACGTGTGTTTGCATCGCGGGGCGTTTGCGTGGGCACCTCATACACTTACATTTACATCCGCATCGAAGAGCGGTGCGTTACTCCCATTCCACGAAATTCCCGTGCCCTATAAAGCCGCCGTGCAGATGCAAAACGTGTCTGTGCAGATGCGTTTGTCCGTGGAAGTGATAATGCGCGTGCGAAGGTCTTGTAACACGCAGTGAAATCGCGGGGACTGTGTGATCGTGAACCCGTGTGTTAGGTGCGGAAATTGTGGCTTGTGTTTTTAAAACTTTGTTTAACAACAAATAAAGCTGCCTTATTTTTAGACTTTGCATCGGAACTGCAGTAGAAGTTCAAGTTCAGCAATAGCAAATTAGGTCTTTAATGAGCTAAGGGGAAAAAATTAAAAGGAGCATATTTCTAAAGGGCGCTGTTAAAAATACCTGCTGAAGACACTGAGGTCGGAGAGAGCCAAGAATTGCTCTCCTGTTCCCCGCACGGACAGACACCGTCCGATGTCCAGTCATACATCACCGGTGTAAAAAGCCTTTGCAGTGGGCAGGACGCGGAGCTATCGGGCGGGAGGAAGCCCAGCGTACCTGCAGCGCACACGGTCGCCACTCGCTTCCAGGCAAAAGGCAGCGTGGGAGCTAGGATTTCACTACCCAGGAGCGGTGTAAGTCATCGCCGTGGCTTGCCGTGATAATACCCCAGCTCCCGCGTCGGATGGCCCCGGTGCGGGAGCGGTGCTGAGGGCAACGCTCCAGCCCGGCTGGAGGTTCCACCTGCCCGCGTGCGCTGCGCCACGGGCCGCGGTTGTGCGCTTGAAATAACCTGAAGGGAACGACAAGGGAATCTTCTGCTCAAGAGGGAAAAATCCTTCTGCAGCGTGGCTGCGTTCATTAACGTTTGTAAAGCACCCCGAGACTCCCAGAAGGAAAGGCCCTATTGAGTGAAAAGTATTATTATTGTTATTAGGGCTATGATTATTATGGCTTATATATTTTATAAAAGCTCTGTGCTATTTAATATAGTGCTTCAAAGACAAAGGCCTGAAGACGTTTGCAAACATGAACGAGGTAAGGCTCAGTAGCCACCTCGGCGGTGGGGAGCACAGCGTCAGGTCTAGGGTACGGCGGGGGGAGCGGAGGCAGCGTGCGTGCTGACTTGCCGCAGGATCCCTGCCCGCTCCTGGGGACAGGATCAGGACAGGAACCCGTGTTTTTCAGACTCGCTTTTCCCCTTCTAACTGTAAAATTTGCATTCTCTCTGTTTATCATATTTTTTTTTCCCCTGTTGCAGTAAACTTACGGTGTGAGAAATTGTTTATTGGACACAAACCCGACACTGACAGTCCAGGCCTTTTCTGTAGCACGAGGCTGATGCATCCAAGACTGGACGTGCTCTCTGTGGGCAGGGGCAAGCTCATGCTTTGTTTCCCCAACTTGATGGCTCTCCCACTATTACCGGATACGTTTATTTTTTTTTTCCAGTTAGAGATTATTTAAATGATAAACTCGCGCAATTCTGAATGCTAACTGAAAGGATCAAAATCTCAGCTGAATAATGATTTTCTCATGCCTATTTCCCAAAAGATATTTTTGATCCCGTAGGGGTAAGCAACCAGCATATCAATAAATACATATACATACACCGTCCATCCGCAGTTAAGAATAAAGACATCTGAAGGATATGTGCAAACACATTTGTTTCCACTCTCTGGATAACAGCCTGTTGATATGTCAGTACTCTGCAGCATTCCACGCCAAAATTACTGCTGTGTTTTCTGATCTTAAATATGCCCCTTTTTTTCTGGAGGAATTTCAGGTCAGGGATGTCGTAGTGGAAAAGATCTATGACCTTATTATTTCTTTTATTTTCTTAATGGATTTTCATGCATCACCGCTACCTACTCATGGGCTGTTTATTTTTATTTTTATTGCAGTAGGTTGTGCGTTATGTAGCGTCCAAATCTGTAACAGAGCGTCCCTGTCCCGAAGTTTTTTTCCTTCTCTTCATTCAGTGAACGATGTGACCCTCTTTGCTAATAAAAATGAAATATGACTTTCATCCCTGGAATAAGTGTACTTCTTGGTGCTTCTGAATGCTCGTGCCCTGAATAAGCAGCTTGCTTTTTTTTTTTTATAATTGGGAAGAAATTTCCCTGCGGTGAGGGTCATGGTGTGTGCTTAACATCGGCAGGTAGGGCTGGAATCTGAACTCCTTCGCCCTGGAGTAAAGCGCTTCCCTGTGTGAAGGTGCCAACTCCCAGTTGCTCTGTTCGGCAGCGCCTGGTGCGCGGGACAGTGGGAGAAAGGGAAGTTTCTGTTCAGAGGGTGGACGAGCTTTTCTCTTGTAGCCCCAAAGATGTGCTTCGCCCACGTTTATGGCAGAAAGTTAGTAAGGCCTTTTTTCTTTTTATACCACTGAACCCACTTTTGCACGGCAAACAAGGCCACTGGGTCTCTGGGGGAGACATTTTCCAGCTGAAAATGGACTGAGACAGCCAAATTATTTCCAGTAGGCCACGGAATAATGCTTCTATCACGGTAAATCTTGGTCTCCGTTGAGCTGGTGTGGAAAGACTTCATCTTCTCTTAACCGTTCGCTTTTTGTAGTACTGTGGACAAAATGGGGGGAGGCTGGACCACGGCTCTCCAAAAAGAAGTGACTGCACCAGCGCTTGGGGTGAAATGTCAGCCCCGAATAAACTGGGTGGTGATTTATTTCTCTCTTGATCATTTTACATCTTTCAGGTGTTTTGCTTTAAGGTAATATTGTGATGTGGAGGTTTTTGCTGCTCTGTTTTTTTTGGCTTATGAACCCTCTCACCGAAGCTGTGAGACACAATGCCCCGGTGACGGTTATTGGCATCAATTTAGCCATCGTTACTAGATAACGCTGTCAGCCCATTTGAGATACATATTTGTTTAATAGTTAATGTTCTGTACAAAATACAGAGGGTGGGGAGAAGTCAAACTGTAGTGAATGCTCTGCTTATTTTATATCCACTATAACTATTTTTGTCCATGAAAATTGGCTTAATTATATCAATGGAATGTTTCTTTTTCAATTCTGTGTGCAATTAGTCCATCTTGCTGGCTGCAATTTATTTTAATAAAAAAATAAACCAGTGGCGTGTTCAGTTCCTCATCCCCTGGGGACAAATGCGATTGGTGTGTTTAATTTCATTAACTACAATGCGGCCTACTGGAAAAATGTATAAAATCAGCTTTATACAGCTTAAACACTGGCATTTGAAACAAATCATTACTGCGTTAGCTGTCACACTGGTAATTCTAGAATCCAAGACAAAAATATTATAGCTGTTTTTATAACCCTCTGCAAATACACTGTTAAAATAATTTGTAATCATTTTTTAAACATGCCCTGATGTTTTTAGTTAAAATATCTTATCACCACCAAAGAAGGCTGGCTATTCGTTACCGCATGTATGCTTTATTGAATGATTCATAGGTCGCTTCCCCTGTAGCAAATCCACGCCTGTCTGCCTGAAGCTCCCCGACTCGAAGATGGGCTGTTAGTGCCGGCTGCAACACGCTTCCCTGTCTATTTTTTTCAGCCGAATTTGCTTGTGCCAGTTTGCCAGCCTGGCTTTTGGTAAGGCAAGTGCAAGGAACGGCTTTTCCCAGCAGTGCAGGCTGAGAACGTTGTGAAATTCAGCATCGTTTCAAATACCGCCTCCCCCTTCTATGAGCTTTTCTTTCGGTGCTGCCCGGTGTGCGACACCTTCTTAAAGTCCTTCCGAGTATTTCTTCGGCCCTGTGAGGAGGGGGAGGCTGCTGCGTCCCTCTCCGGCTGTGTTCCCGCGGGTGGATCTCTGCTGCGGTTCCCTGAGGTCGTAGCCAGGGCCAAACGCAGCCTGTCTCCCGCAGCGCAGCGGGACTTCGCCCGGGGGGGGGGCAGACCTTGGCCCTTCGGCCAGTTCACGACTGTGTTTCCTGCACTGCCTTGGACGAGGTTTTTTTCACATGCAGTGATTTAGCCACAAAACTGTTCTTCGCTGCTTTTGTTGATACGTAGGTCTTTCATACACGTAAGCGCACACCGTAGTGGCTCGAGGTGCACGTATAATCGGTGACTAACATTGAGCAGAACACAGGCGCCTAGTTATCTTTGGTGAAAACTGAGGTTAAACTGACAAAATTCAGGATTTTTTTTTTTTTAAATGGGAGGCCAGATCCTCAACTCATGTAAATCGGTATCAACATCAATGGAACTCATTTTCACCAGCTGAGGACACGACCCAAGAGATTTTGTGTGTATGTGCATAAAATATACAAATACTGGTATATAGCTGGTTTAAGTGGATTCACTTTTAGCATCTGCAGATCAATATCCAATGGAGAAATGTAGCTTGGTTTTTTCCTTAACTTATGGAATGATCAATTACATAACCTCAGCATATTTTAGACAGATTGCTATTTTCTGCAGGGGCATGGACTTCCTTTCCAAAGAAGTAATACAGAGAAGATGGGCCATATTGGACAGAAGCCATCTCTTCCCTTGCACGCACTGTGCTTTTATTTTTTTTTCCCCCCTTCTATTGCTGTCATAAACAGTAGTTAATTTTCTTTTCCATATCTTTAACTTTATAGCAGCGGTGTTTTGGTAGAAGTGATATTGAGTTATTGTTTTATTGGTATTACAGGGGGGAAGAAAAAAAATCAGCTTTATTTCCTACTTGATAAAAAATCACTTCAGGGGGACTAAAGAAGCTAACTGCGCTTTCCCTTGTCGGGCTGAGGAAGCAACTGGGTCTGGTGGAGGGGGTGCCAGTGACCCGGGTAGCGAGGGTGGGGGTGACCCCTTGCCGGGTTCCTGCCTTGCCCCGGGGAGCCCAGCCCTGCTCCTGGGCTCCGCACGACGGAGGGGGAAGCTACGGCGCGGGGGAAGGAGACTCTTCCCTCAATGCTGCGTCAGCCTTCCTCGCAGAGCGGCTTTACCTGAGTTTTAGGCACAGGACTCGGCTCGGGCCAACTCTACGCCAAGAGCTGGCCTCCAGCATGAAGCCTATATTTAGCACGTGTATTTATTCTCTTAGCCCAGCATTATTGTGCTTTGAGTGTACGACTCTTTGGCTGTAAGAAAATGTGGAAAGTTGGATGGGAAGTTTTGCTCGGAACATGGAAAAGTTGTAGAATTGGGCAGCAATGGAACTGGGGGTGGGGTCCTGTGCTGCTATTATTAAAACAAAAACCCCACCAAACTTTGAGCATATTGAAACAATATTACCTGACCAGAGGTTGGTCTGAGACACAGAAAAAGCGTGAAGTATGTTTTCTGCTAAGCTGATGAACTAACCTTCCCAGCTTAGGCAAATAATTTACCCTCCGCTGCTTCACCTGTAAAATGGGGAGATAGGCACACCTGCCTTCGTGATTTCTGGATAAACGTATCGTTAATGATCTTTGTGTTTGGCCCAACACCCACCGAGGTCGTTGGGATGTTTTTGCTGCATTTACTGCGTTGGTTTTTTTTTTTTTTGCAAGTTTCAGATTTGGCTAAAAATCTTTTATTTGGTCTCAGACGCTTACAAAAAAAAAGCTTTTGTTTACATGTAGTCTGGCATTTTCTTTCCTTTCAGGATAGTATTTAGTGTTTATTTCACAGTGAATGGACCTTTTGGGGTCAATCATGTAAATTAATTTTTAAATGGCTGTGCTTGAAGTTCATGTAGTATAAAATTGCTTTACCATTTTTTTCTGTTTATAGAAAAGGACTGGTTTCATTTTATATTTTATTACATAAATGTGAAATAAAGAACATGCACAACTTGCGAGTGATCATATATTTTATTTTAGAATTATCACGTAGGAATAAAATAAATTTAAATCCCTACATGGCACAATAGTCATATTTAAAAAGCAGTTGATACCTCATGGAGAACTTTGAAAAGCCCTCTGCTCAGAAACAGTTCTGCTCATATATCCCATATATAATGAATAAAAACCAGATCTTTGGTACTTTGGGAGCTCTTAAGTTCTTCCTGCTAGAATACTCTTCCAGTGTTTATCCAGATAAAGTTCAGAACAGAATTTGGTTCTTTGTGGTAGTGCCTATTAAGGAGCTCAGCACCAGCGGCTGAAGGAGAGCCTTCAGGAAATCCAGGTGAACGTCGTGGCAGTGGCCTTAAGGAAAGGCCGGGGAGCTACTGATGCATCCCCAGACTGCAGGACATCTGTGCCTTTAGGGGAATTCTAGTGCTTCCTCAAAGCGTTTATGGGGGGGGGTGTTCGTCATTATTTATTTGTATATTTAAAAAAGCACGCACTTGTGAAGCAAAATGGCTCTCAGCCTCAGAAAACTCACTTCTGGATTGTCGGTATCTGTTCAGATGGGCAGGGAGGTGCGTGATACAGATGCCTACGTGTTTCAAAGTATGTATCTCGTTTCCTCTTCAAACTTACGTATTACTTTTTAACTCCCGTTTCGGATAAAACGGCATTTTTGTGTAGTTCTTCAGTAAATGCGTAGGTCTCTGTGTCCTGAAAGAGCACAGAGGCTTGGTGCAAATAGTCACACGCATAGCCTCCAGCCATAATCAGAAAGTTTCTTGTATGATCCAGGAGTCAATACCCTAGCTAAATATTGATTTACGCAATAGCGCTGTCTGTTC
Source organism: Gavia stellata (assembly GCF_030936135.1). NCBI lineage: Eukaryota > Metazoa > Chordata > Aves > Gaviiformes > Gaviidae > Gavia > Gavia stellata. The sequence continues at coordinate 8,245,204 of NC_082620.1, forward strand.
CAGTAGATCAGAAAAAAGAGCCGCATTTAACATCTATCTATAAATCTATCTTTACCCAATGGACAGTAACTTGTTTTTTTTTTTTAAAGTATCGTTGTTTAGCAGTTTGTGAAATAAGTCTTGAGGCGTTAACCAGAGAAATGTCCTGCTACAGAATTAATTCTATTAAGCGTCTCTTCTGGATGTCTGTGGCCGTGCTCTCTGGGCAACTCACCTTGTACCGGTGAATTTTCCTTCTCAGCAGGAGAAGGAAGTACCTGCCTGGCGTGTCTGGGGAGGCTGAGGTTCTCGCAGGTCTGTAATTCAGCCCAAAACACACACCTGGAGACTGGACACAGAGCTCAGAGAAATGGTCCTCCCCACCCTCCCTACCTAGAGACTTCCCCCATCATTTACTGAAGAAGCCAGTTCTTTAATAAATGAGGCGGGGGGAAGAGAAGGAAACAAGAACCTATGGAAGATTTCTGGAGCGTTGCTTTGGTTTGGAACACTCCTTTCTTTCCTAATGAAAATACTGAGGGCATCACTTAGGGCAATTTGAGGCTCCTCTCTAACTCACGACCAGGAAATACGAATTCCACAACGGAAGTTTGCCTTTAATCTTGTATAGCCGATCACTGGCTTACGGGAACCTTCACCGTAGCCAGACATTTACTCTCAAAAAGCAGCATTGCAACCTCACTGCTCAGAAGCTGAAGCCTGCTGAAGTTCATGGTAGCCTTCCCATTGACTTCGCTGGACTTCGGAGCAGGCTCTCAAGGCACTGTGAACTCTTTGGGACATCAATGCTATTTGCATGTGAAGATTTTTCTTATATCTGAGTGCATGTAATGCTCGTTAATGATTAGCTACCAAGGGTCTGGTATAAGATATACCTACTTCCATGGGTGAAATCAGCTGTGCCTTTGTCTCTACTTCTAAAGTCCTTTTTCTGATGTGACCTGGCTTTTAAAATATTGGTAAACAAATGGGGTTTTTTTACCTGTAATTTGAAGAGCGATATGCCTGATTCTTTTCAAACAGCCTCGGGGAATGTGTGTTTACTGCTCCTTCAGAATCCTAGCGTAAGTGGAATAATCCCATTCCATAGTCACATTTCAGTAACTGGAGACTGAAGAGACAGCTTTGAGGACTTCCCTGTCAATACGTATACGTATATCTAGTTCACAGTCGCAAGCTGTAACTGTGTAAGGGGTGTCCTTCTTGTTGATAACGACAGAGTCTTAATCTTTCTTTTTAGTTCTTTCAGTGAAATTCCATCATACGTGTCTGAAATGAGAAGAATCCCTGAAAACACAGACAAATATCTACCTGCTGATCTATCTATCTAGAGGCTAAATATTGGAAGAGTGGTCATTTAGATCAATCTTGTGCCTCAGTGCTCGCATTAGAACAAAAAAAAAAGCACTCTTGAAAAATTACTGAATTCTCCTTGCAGTGTCAGGTTCCAAGATAATGATGTGTCTGTGTGTGAAAATATTAAATTGCAATAACATGCAGAGTGAGTGGCTTTCTGAATGGGGTATTCAGTTCACAGCTTGGACTATACATAAAGCTAGTGAGTGACAGAATACAAATGGTGTCATAAAACATCAGGGGAATTTACAGCCAGTCTCAATCTTTTTGATCTATATTCTATCTATGGAGCTCTCTCAATCTATCCATCTTTAGTTAATGAAACAGTTAAACGTATTTAATTATTAATCACTGTTTAATGTCACGAGTTATCAAAACAGATTACGTTTCCCCCCCACACACTTAAAGGTATTAGAAGAACTCTAAATAGTATGTACTAAAGTCTGGGATGTTTCCTGCCCAAAGATAATGCTTTAAAACGCATCTCTGCATGTAGCTGTTTTTAAATCGCAATTGTTTGGTGAAAGCAGACCCTTTCATCTCTTTGCCTGAGAGAGTGCTTTATTTGCAAAACTTTGCTTGTTTCTTACATAAACTGCTTTTATTCTTCATAGAAAAACCAGGGAAATGAGAATTCAGTTTCACTCAAGATGAGAAATGAAATATAACAGGGCAGTTCTCCGAGGGTATCATTTGAGCCGCCTCTCTGATATGGTCCAACAACACAGAGCCAAACTGAAAAATCCTTCCAAAAGGAAGGCTGCTGTGCCCACCCTCTTTGTGCCTAGGAATCGGCCCCAGCAGGGCTTACAGAACTCCCTTAGTGGTCACGTCTAAAGACTAAGCATGCCACGTGTTCTTGCGGCTTCCCACTGTCTGGGTCTTCTCACCTGTGTGTGTATGTGTATAAAATATTTCATGGAAGCTCCCTGAGCAGACCCTAGACGCTGACAGCTCTTCCGAAATGTCAGGTGCAGCTCGTACAGCGAACCTGCGGATCTCTGGTTCCGTAGAAGGGGATTTCAGCATTGCAAACCTCCCAGGACGTTAGGCTCTTGCCTTCCCCGCTCCCCCTGGCAGAGGTGTTAATCGTCACCCTCTGAAGGTTGTGTTGAGCTGCTAAAATCCACTGTTTGTTACCGAATCTCATCTGCTAATTCTGGGCTGGAGGTAGGCGTTTGGGATCCCCCTCTGCTGTACCACCTGGGTCTTCTCTATTGGCAGCTTTGATAAGAAATCACTTTCTTCTCTGCCTAAGCTCTCTCTTTACCAGAGGTTTTAAATTGCTTTCCACTCCTGACAGACTACCCTCGTTCAAAGAGAAATGTGGAGGAGGTTGATGGTCCCAGTAAGTATTAGGAGTCCATTACCAGAGGACTGAATCCTGTTGGGATCTCTTGGGAGACACCCCTCCTTGGGCCACCAAACAGAGTATGGCATTGTGAGCAGAAAGGGCAGGGGGAGAAAGGAATCCCGCCTCGCTTCTCCCTGACAAAGAGACCTCAATACTTTGATTCAGCGGAAAATGGAATAATACTTCTGGGTTTGCTTTGAAAGCCACAGCCACTGGCTACTTTACGTACTGCGGATGGTTTCTGCAAGAGGACGAGCTTTTTTCAAGGGGAGAGGACTTTACACGTGAAACGAGATTAAAGGCATCTCTGTGCCAACACGTTAAACGTTTCGGGGTTTACAAGAAGTATCAGTGTTTCACTGCGGTCATGTGCCAGTCAGGAACAAACCCCCACCGCACTGCTGCGTAGCGCCGCTCGCCGCACAGATGTGTAGGAAGCAGCCTAGCCCGCTGGGAAGGGAAGTTTTATTATATGTCACCTTCCCTTTAAAATGCACCCTGTAGTAAAGTTCCTTTGGCAAAGGTAGGTTAGGGACTACTCCAGGTACTACAGCACTCTTAGCTGTACAAAAGTGACTCTTTTCTAAGTGGCGTCCCTGTATCTTTAAGGCAGCCTGCCATAAAACCCCTACCCATTGCAGAAAAACACTTGAGCAATGTAATCCCCCTTGCTTTTGCATGTGAGAAGAGGCTTCGTATTGTAGATATCAGTAAGAACACATGGGTAAATTTGAAAGCATTGGGGTTTTTCATGTCTCAATTTCTGATGTCTTTAAGTCCACTTTAAATCATACCTCAGTGAGACAAAATATACATTAAAAGTAGAAATATGCCATTACAGCCAGGTGCGAAACTCTCTATTAATAGGAGTTACGGTATTGGAGTTGGCATATTGGCATCCAGCTTGAAATATTGTACTCTCTGGTGTTTCATTTCCCATTTGGAAAGGTGCTAGCACAATGGTGATCACATTCCGAGAGCTAACGAAAGGCGATGGTGGGCCAAGCTGAGACCCGCTGTCGGCAGCAGACGCTGCCTTGCTGAGCCGTGCCCTCCCCTCAGGGCGTTCATGGACCACGGCCGGGGCAGAAGAGTCGAGAGGCAACACAGTCCACTCCTACTGTGGATTTACATGGCTGGGAGCTCTCCCGGATTTAATTCTGTCTAGTTTCTGTTTTGCCAAGCAAGGGAAAAACCCACCAGCGCATCTGGTGGTTCATTGTATCGCCTTTTGTTATTTTCAGTACTGTAGGCCAAAAATTCACTGTGCTGCTAGATTAATTAGTGTATTAGATTCTATGATTACAGCTGATGAAGAGCAAAATTTTTAATGCAAGGTGTCAGAGCCAAAGGAAAAGATTTTAGTACTGGAAATAGACAATGGGGCGCTTCAGATAAGGTTTTCTGCCTCCAGTGTCTTGCAGGTAGTTTAATGATGGTAAATGTGGGGGGTTGTAGGTAAGTGGACTGGAGTTGAAAATGAGGAATCCCCGTTTTCCTGTGGGATGGGCATTGCTGGGACAATGTCTACAATGAAATGCCCACACTGGATGAAGTAGGAGGAATGCTTTGATGACTGAGGTCTTAATTCTGGCCCCGAACCCTTCAGCAAATCTGTATTTTGGAGCAAGTGGCATTATTTACAAGGGTAAAGTTATGCTTGTAGGGAAACATTTGTGTAATGGAGCCCAAGCTTATGGTCCTCTGTTTTCCCACCTGCCTACTTTTCGCTCTCAAGGGAGTAGGGAGAATAAAGATAAGGGAGGGAATGGAGAAAAAAGCACCGCTCTCAAAATAGCTATTTTATGTACATATTTTTCTCTGCGTTATGTAGACTCTTTTTTTGCCAAATCTTCATCACTACCCTTTCTTATCTGACTCCCAAAATCTCTTGCTGGTTTATGTTTTAAACAGTGTAAAGTTGTGTTAGGAAGTATTGGCCACTTTCAAACACAACTGAAATTGTTGTGACCTTAGACCCCCCCAAAACTGGGCCTGGGAGATTCGGGATTGTTTGTGCTCGCTGCTAGCTGCAGTCTTTAAATAAATATCCATCTAAAAACCAAACTTGATTTTTTGAAATGTGTGAGCTAGGTCACTCAGATCAAAGTGAAACCATTTTTTCTGTCCTCTAGAATGGATATTTTCATTTCTAATCCCTTAAAAATTGCAATAATTTTGGTTGCAATACTCAAGTTTGCACATGGAAACACGTGGTGAAAGTAAGTGCTGATCTCGTTGTTTGTGCTGCTGGGCCACGGGAGGAACGTCTCTGCTTGCATTCAGAAAAGGAAAAAATCAACAGAGTTTTGCGTATCTGCATGAGGGAGAGAGGAGGCTTTGGATTCCCTTCAGACTACAGCCGTTACTTCGCTGGGTCAAATTTTCCAAGTCAAGTTTTGTCCCTTGGAACTGAGAACTGGTACTTGTTAGGACAAACGCTTCAAGAATATTATTATTCCTCTTCACCTTTCTCTCCTGTGGTGAAATGGAAATGCTTAGATCCTTTGCTACGAGCTTTGTAGCACCTGAAAAGTTAACAGATTGGAACGATTGCTGTCTGAGGCACCTGTCTGTAGGATCGAGTCCTTTCTGATGCCATCTTAGTTAAAACAGGGTACGTTTTCCTGTCAAGCCGCAGCGTCTGGCGAAGGCAGTGCTCAAATGAAGCCATGACTGGGTAGCTTACCCAGCCCGTGTAAGCTCTGGTCAGAATGGGGCGTTCTTCCATCTCTTCAGGCAAGTTGTCTGCACTACTGGCGCTGGCGTTGCATGGAAATTGCAGAGCTATTGAGAAGCAAGGCGTATCTCGATGTGTGCACGCTTCAGGACGTTCTTACTATCAAAGGAAGGGTGAAAAGATACTCCTGGTCTTTTCTGTGCGGTGTTGTCTGATACCTGAAGCTGTCCAGTGAAAGGTTTTCCGTGACCCACCTTTGCACTTGGTGTTTTCCTGACGTGTCGCAAACCCACGCAGTGAGCTGTGGCTCCCGGGGCTGGGCGGCACAGCCCAGATCCGAGCAGGCGTTTAGTTTGGAGGTCAGTCCTGTCGACAGATCTTCCTCTGGTGTAGTAGGGAGGTTATTTGTAGTACTGCAGATGTCTCGGTGGAAGAAAAATCAGAGTCCATAATGTCATATTAAAAATATTGATAAAGCATTGATTATTATTTAGCCCAGGCTTCAAGTGTGAGTAACCGGTTTCCATAAATCACCTGATTCCTCCAGGACTCCACTGGAACGGAATGTCGCTGTGCAGGCAGGTTTCATTTAGGAAGTAAGAGTCTGGCTGTGTTTCAGAAAGCGATGAGTGAGGCTGATGTTCAGTGCCAGCTACCAAGGCTGACACAAATGCGGAATCCAGATGCTTGTATTGTCGAGCTGCTGCTTCTCTGCCAAGACAGGTGATAATTTCTAAACGGATTTGATGTTTGAGTAAAAGGTTGCTCAAAATAGGATCTTTCAGTAAACATATTCGTAACTCTAAATGCATCGCGCTGCCTCCCAAGGCATAATTCCTCTAAGGACAGGGCAGTTGTACCAGCGATGATACCGCATCTGAGAAGATGATGAGCTGTAAAGGCCCCCCAGGTCAGTGCTCACTGCTCATCCAAGGAAAGCGTCTTCATTTTAAAGGTTACTTCTGAATGAGTTCTGTCCACACAATTATTGTAGGAGCAGGTTCTGGCAAAAGGAGTTCTTGCGAGTCAAGTATTGGAATTTTAAAACGGCCTCTCGGGCTGCTATGGAACTGATTTGCAGTATGCGATAAACAGACAACCTCTAACCGGCTTTGTAGGAGGGGGACAGCTGGAATGACAGCAGATGCCAACTTTAAAAGGCAAAACTCCTCGTCTGCAGGGGAAACGAATTCTGAAAGTTATTCTGCAGTTGCAGAAAAAACCCAAATTCTATCCCTATACCTTGACCTACACATCGTAAAGATGTGTAAGAAGAGAAGTTAGAATTAAAATGAATGCATGGCTAAAATGAGATGAGATCTTTCTCATTTTGGTGGGAACAAATGTGTCTTTTTTTTTTTTGAGTGTATTGCTCTTTTCCTTAGCTCATGTCATCCAACATAGCTGTTAAAATTTTATTAATTATTAATTTTAAGGCATTATTTTATCACTTGTTAAACTTCAAATCAAACACATTAGTTGTGAAAACTTCTGTACGGAAGAAAATTGTTGAAAGAAAAAAAAATAATCCCACCATTGACCTAAAAGTCAGACATTTATTCCTGTTATTTCTGTTTCATTTCTTGCTTCTCTCCTTCACTGCAAGAACGTCTGTCTTCTGTTTGCTGTTTCCACACTAGGAGAGGGAAAGTGCTGTAATATTGTCCCTGTGTGCTACTGATTGATTTTGGTTAAAGCCCTGTCACCCAGAGTCACTTGGCTACGTACAGATTTTGCTACATATAGGAAAAGAAAAAAAAACAGCAGCAAAAAACCCCAAACCCCCACCACCACAGTGAACCAAATGGATCTTCTGCAGTTGTCTAGAGAAAAGCCTTAAGAAAACAAAACCAAACTGAATCCAGAGCAGATTTTGTGGGAGACAGGAGATGCGTCAGTAAGGGACGGCAGACATTTTCCACGTTAGGATTGCTTGATGTGATATAATACATTGCTAGTATTGCCCTTGGCGCAAGGCGGAGGGACGGGTCGTGTGCGGCTTCCGTCCCCCATTTACGCTGGGGTGTCGCACCCGCACACCCGCGCTCCCCCGTTTTCGACCAACTGTATCATTTTGCAGGGACCTGGTTCACAGTTTTCTACGCTTTGGGGCTGGCTTTGCTGTGAGAGCATTGTGCGAGTGATTCCCAGCGCAGTTTTTTTGTAGGCCGAACAGGTCTGGATAGTTTGGAGGAATCCCTGGTCTCGGGCAGTTACCGGAAGCGAATGCCAAAGCTTTTGAAGTCTCCCCATTTACATGCGGCATGAGTTTCCCATTTGATTAAACAAATGATGCTTTGCTTAATTTGTCTATGTTAGCTATTTTTATGAAATATGCACTTAATTAAGAGAAATACAGAAACATGTTTATTCTCAAGATTTATGCGAAAAACGAGAACCCCACTGAAATTTCCAGTAGTGAAGCAATTAAGTAATGGAATTCCACAGTATAAACATAGTATAATTCAACTATAAAAACGATGTCTAAGTAATGTTAATGAGCTGACTCGAAGCTACAAAAGCTAGAAAAGTTCACAGTTACAGATGAAAATTGAATTTGTTCTGAATTATAACTGAAATAAAGTTAGTTAGCATGCGGAGTAGTCTGTGGTCCCAGTCCAAGCTCTGTCCACGTGTGCCGTATTTCAAGCTGAACGTCGGGGTAGCGAACCTGGTCAGGACTGTCTCTAGGTTTTGTGTGTGTAGCTCTGGTCCGTAACAGCATTATTTATACAAATTCTAATTTGCTCAACTGGTAAACAGTGTTTGCTGAGAGAGTTAAGGGAGCGGGGGTTCTGTGAAGAAAATGGTTTTACAGGGCTTCCTATAAATTACCAGTTCCGAGGAGCAAATAAGTCAGGGTCTCACAGATTTCTTGTTGAAAGTTTGCATGTGCAACCATCCATTAAAAACAAGAAAAAGGCGGGGGGAAAAAGCGCCCTCCCCTCCAGAAAACAAAAGAAAGAAACCCTTTTCCGCTGCAGTCGGAGCCCCCAGCTAACTTCTCCATGGTTTGGACCGACAGTTTGCAAAATTTGCAGTTGCTTGGTTAAGTATTTTTCACAGTAGCTACTTAAGTATTCTATTTGCTGAAACGTAACGCAGAGCCCAAGAGCCATAAATCAGTAACCATGGATGTAGAAAGAAGCTCAAACCCATCTGATACTTCACCAAGGTTCCAACTTGAAAACGGACAAAATGGTTTTTCGGATTTAAACTTCAACTCTGAATTTATATTGAAATTTGGCAAATGTTGGAGCAAACCTGGTAGCCGGCAATTTTAATCCCCGTTTTCTGTATGACCTCCCTTCACATCCACTGGTTTGTGGTGGAGTGCTTCAGCAGCGCGCAGGGAACGGGGCCTCTGCAACGGCACGTTTTGAGAACCTCGTTGTCTTTGTGTGATAGTCTTCTCCTTTGCCACTAACTCTGACCTTAATTTTTCTTTTCTTCCAAATTCTTATCTCTTTTGGTAGGTTTCTTCAAAATGTTTTGCCAGAGCGTTAACTAAGTAGTTTGCTGTGAAGGTGTGTGCTTACGGTGCTGAGGGAAACGCTACCAGCCGTGGCTGTGCAAAGCTTAGGCTGACGTTCCTTCCAAAGCTGTGTTTCCAGCCGGGTCCCGGGGGATTTCCCTGCACTCTGGCCTCCATGCTACATTTTCTTTTCTTCTCTCATTCCACTTCAGAATGTTGTTTCTATCACCTTCTCAGCCTAGTAAATAGCACGCTGAAGATTTATGATGTTTAAACTTCTAATGCCATAACATATTTTATATATTTTTCGCAGTATTATTCAGACGTGTTATGTTATGGTTAGTTCTAGTGCAACTGCTCTGAGGAACTCTTTCCTTGTGGGTAGCTCCTCTTTGCCAAATAGTATTTGCACTTGCTTCAGAGGAGGAGGGAAGGAATGTTCCATAAATGTTGCACAGGATTAAAACTGTAGATGGCCAAACCATTATGGACAGAGACTAAAAGCCTGAACGTGCAGCCTGGAGGAACTAGGAACCCGAGTTTTCTTTTGAGGGGCAATCTGTCCTTGCTGCTTCTAGGCTTTCCCAGCCCAAATTTGGCCCAGAACGGTTCTGTCGGTGTGGAGGGAGGATGGTAAAGAGAGAGGCTCTGCCGGGGTCCTGAGGGGAGAGGCGGGTGAAGCGTCAGGGGGTTAGTTCAGGTGGATGGGGGAGTTTTCATCTCGGTTGCTTTCCCGTCGAGCTTCTCCCCGCGGCTCTGGCAGCTTTGCTGACTGCCCCCCGCAAGTGGTTCTGCGCATCCCCGTGCCGGGGTTGTGCTGCGTGGAATGGTCTCGCTTTGCTGCTGGGGTCAGCTGCTCCCGGTGTTGGGAAGGCTTTTCATCCTGAAAACACCCAGGACGACACATAGGCAGAGTTGAAGAAGCAACGCAGTGTGCTAAGAAGGGCTGTACTCAGCTTTCATTCTGGGAAGAGTCTGGGTCTTTTCTCTGGCGTTGTCCCCATTGAATATATGACTATTAAAAAGAAAAGAAAACAAAACCCCCACCTAGAATGAATTAATTGTGGGGCACATCTGCCTGCCCTGAGTTACTTTCACGGTGATACTAATTCTTCTGTGAAGTTTCATGAGTTTATAAAACATTAAGTACTTCTAAAAGAACAACAAACGTTGTTCTCTCCTCGCACAGATCCCGAAGCCCAGCTACCAGGTGGAGCAAGGCCTGTACCCAGCAAGGGAATATTAATTTTGATGGAGAGAGACTTAGTGTTCTGGGTATTAAATTATACGCCTTGGGAAATGCAGCACAGTAGATGTGTGTTTGTACTGAGTAGTGTCTTTGTTTTTCATATATAAAAACACTAATTAAAATATAATGTAAAAAACTGAAGTATGCTGGTTACATTTTAGTACGCTGCTAAGGTAAATAAAAATGAAACAAAAGATATATGTATATATAGGGTCATTAAAAGTGCATTGTTAAATCGCTTTATGCCACAAAATTTCCGAATTAAAAGCTGAACAGAAATACATCTGGAATCAGACACAAAAGCAGATTACTGTTACTTTATCCGGAGTTCTGCGTTCGGTCTATGGTTCATTGGCGCTGCCGGTAACCACTGTGCAGCGAAACACAAGCAAGCACAGCTCCTGGAACTGTACCTTGCAAAATCTCCTTTTTACAACATCTCCAGTGGTCCAGCGTAACCCCTAGCAGTTTTACCCCAAGGCGTGGAGAGCTGAACTCCATATGCTGTCTGCTGCTTTGGATATAAGGTCCCTTTTAATATGTCCAAACCAGAAACAGCTTGGAATATTAACTTAGCTGTACCTTACAGCTTACAGTGTGTAATGAGAAAAGTAGACAAGCTGTCAAACTTAGCAATTAAGACTGATCCTTTACAATTTAAAATGTGGAATATCGCATATAAAACTGAACTATTTGATGTTGTTTAATCAAAGCACGTTACTGATGGCAAACCAGCAAGGGCTTACAATGGCAAATCAGCACTAGCTTCTTTCAATTTTATCTCCTATGTAAGGAAGTGGGTGACCTCCCTTATGCTTTTTGGAACCAATGCAGCGCGCACATTTCATCGTTGCGGCCCTTCGTTGCCTAATGGCCAAGCAGGTGGCTGGGGTGGAGGGGGAACTGTCCCTCCGGAGTTGCGGAAGGCGCTCCACGTCTCTAGCAGATGGTGGTGGTACCCTCTCGGGGATGGAGCACGCGCCTGTAACGCATCCAGCACACTTGGTTTCCTGGCGCTGAACTCCAAACCTTTTGCAAGAACGCGTACTCTGCAGAGGGGTAGACTGGTGTCTGGGGGTACTACACGCTTTAGGAATCGGGCATCTTTCATTTGGAAACTCAGAAGGAAGACTTCTCACTGAACGGATGGAAACCGCCTGGAGCAAAGCAAAGCACCCTTCCTTGAGCAGCAACCTAGCAAGCTCGCCATGTCTTAAGATGCTTGTGGGGTTCTGAGTGTTTTCCTTCATACTTTCAGGGTACTGCAGAGCAGCTGCCCAGCACAGGGTGGTCATCTTGGCAGCTTTGAAAGGCTTAATCCGAAGCCCACCAAAAGCTATGAAGAGCTTTCCACTGGAGTCATCCAGTTCTGCATTTGTTCTTCAGTCTGTGAACATATAACTCATCCTCGGTACTTGCAGTATTGGCCTCCTTATTAATAAATGTCTTTCTGGGCAGAAATCCAAGGTTGAAGGCCTAGGGTATAGGTCACTTTATTGCCACTGTATTGCTTTGACGGTACTTATTTAAGTCACCTCCAGAATCTTCTCCTAGTCGTCTTGGCGTAGGATATGGCCACCTTGGTAAGGAGAGAGAAAAAGAAAAAAAATTGTTCTTTGTGCCACTATCGCCCTGAAGAAAAAGCTTAACATCTGATTTAAGTTTACTGAAATAACAACAGATGTTTATCTTGTATTGTATGGCACATGGCACTACATCTCATAAACCCCCTCCTGGAGCTTAAAGCAGAGTTTCTGGTCCCTCATTTGGACACTTGCAGGCTTTGTGCTCTTTTTTAAATGTTTTCATTTCTCTGGAGCTTAATCTGCTACCAAAGTATTTATAAGTATCACGTTATAAACCGTGAAACAAGGAATAGCAAAGGAGATTTTCAATACTTCCTTCCACTAAGCGCAGGACTATGCAGCTACTTACCTGCAGCCTCAAATAATGAAAAAATTGTGCAAACTTTCTACAGTTTTTCATTAAGCAGAATCCACTTGGGGTATGGGATTGGGGACAGATCAATACGAAAAAAAATCATGCCTTGGGAAAGGAAAAACTGGGAAGGAAAAATGTGGAAAATAAAATCTGTTCTTCTGGAACTTGTGAAAAGTGAAACATTTTCACTTCTAAAATCTGTGTATATTTTACTGTGAAAATAGTGAATGCATGTAGTTGGTGTAATTTTTTTATATTTGTACACACAGATACTTAATTCCACTCACTGTAACTGTAGAAAACTCTGCTGCATGACAGAAATGACAATTTTCTTCCAGCACTAATCTGTAAGTGTTTGTGAAAATGTTACTATTCTTGCGGAAACAGTAGTGAACTTCAGACCGGTAATTTCACGTAACTCTTCTTGACGCATTAGAGGATTAGCGCTGGGTTATACATGCCAGAAGGTAGGCTGCACGTATTTCAGGTGACAAAAGTGACAAAGTAAAAATATGTGTCTAAAGAAGCCAGTGTCCTGGGGAGAAGAAAAGTAGGTAAAGATCCTGATGGTGCACAGCAGGTGTGGTCCTGGTAAGCCCAGCCCCGAGTTAAAAAGGGAGCCGTAGTATCCCGGAGGAGGTAAAGAAGCGTAGAACAGAAAGCCAGAAGGTCATTTAGTTGTGGAAGGAAAAGAGGAAGCATATTGCTCATATGCACCTATATTAAACCTGTATGCCTTGCTTTAGGTTTAATTGCTCTTTCCCAGCCGAGCGAGAGGCTGAAAGGCAGAGCAGGCAAGATGACAATTCCTCGTTGACCATGTCCGGACATCTCCCACTGGAGCGCTAGCCAGACAGTATCGACGCAGTGGATTCCTTCCTCTCTGCAGAATATTCTAGAGATGCCACATTACTCTCTTCTGTTGAGACAGATTTTTTGATACTTTCTAGATATTTCTGAGCTCCACTGATCCATGAACACTGTGGCTTCTTTTTTAACATGCTCTCTGAAGGCATGGTTTATTTTATGTTCGGATAAATGCAGTCCTCCTTTGTTTCCTCTGCTGAATTCTTTATTTATTATTTCCTAAAATGATTTGATTTTCCCCCTCCTTCAAAACACATATGATTGCAATAAGCAGATACAAAATAGAACCAAGGAACAAAAGGCTGAACATGCTGATAATGTACATTTGGTTTGTATTTATCGTTTTAAGATGTGTTTTAATTGGTTCACTACCAACATCCTGTAACTTTCAGTCAGAAGAGAAACCTGTTTCATTTTAAAGCCAGTTCATTTCTTCCCTCTTTCAGCTGAGACCAGTGGGTAAGACCCTACTGTGGTATCTTCAAATTTAATTTCATTAAAGCATTTAAATAAAGAGGATTAGAATACATCTTGTTTTGCTGTTCTCCGTTGATGATTAGGGCTGGATTTCATTGTGAAATGGGTTTTTAAAAGAACAACAACAAAAAACACATTTTGTTGCTTTGTAACATAAACCTTCATGCATAATTTCTAACGAAAATGTGCAGCTATAAACCTAGAAATAAACAGTTTGCCTGTTATTCCAGAAGCTTACTCTGTTTGGTTTTAATGAAGAGAAAGTGAAAAGGTGACATGAATGCCATCTTAAAGTACTTACCTGGCAACAAAATTTGATTCAATAGACCAAAGTTGTGACAACACCCCATTTAATACAAGCCTTTTTTTTTTTTTTTTAAAAAAGTAGGAATCAAAGAAAACGAGATTGGAAGAGTGATCTGACAGATCACCTCCTGGACAACGGCAAGACAAACTTTGCCTCTCTGTTTCTCCCAGATGTTTGCTGAGCGTGTTCTTAAAAACTGCCCGGGATGGTGTTTCCACGCCCGGACAATTTGCCAGTGACTTGACGTTTATTGTTGACAATTTAAACACCGAGGTTTGATGCCTCCTGAAAGGTTTGCATGTACCAAACAGGAATTAATTTGAGGAAGTCTTGTTGTACGGGAGGTCAGCCTGGAAAACCACAACACAGTCCCTTTTGACCTTGCCTTTTACGAGCTTAGCGTCACTATTATTTTGGACCATCAGCTTCTATCTTCAAGCTGTAATTTTGGATTAGCGGTTTTCATAGGTATTTTATACTTTAAAGAGTAAAAGTGTCCTTTTGCTCCTGCTAAAATCAGAGCTAAATAAAAAAAGCTAGGCCTGAAGGAGGACAACTGCATGTATTTCTATCTTCCACCTCATCGCAACACGCTTTACCAAAAGTCTCGACTTTGTTTCCTAAATGATTCTTCCAAAAGCTGTATTTAAACACCAGGCTTCTGGGTTTAGTCAAGGCCAAAAGAGTGCCTGCGTCTGGCGGCGTTTGCAGGGTGCTTTTAAATGGGGATTGATTACCACGACTGAAGTCAAAGCGAGAACCGTGCGGGTGCTGAGGGTCCCCCCTCTGGGTCAGTTTTGGCCTTTGCCCTTTTATGACATCGGACGATTTCAAACCCACTGCTGTCTCCTCTCGGGTGACTCTGGAGCAGAGACGACCAGTTTCGCGCAGACAAACTCGCCCCTCCATGGGGAAAAAAGAGGCCCTCAACAGCCGCTCTCCTGTGTGATCATGAGCGTTTCTGCTGCTGCGGTGAAACTGTTTCATGTGGTTAGTCCAAATCAAGAAGTTTATTAACAGAAGTGGTGAGGTGGTGGAATTACCTGGAAGTTTACCTTGGCTGGTGCCACGCGGCGTTAGAAGGGCCCTCCCGGAGCCCGGAGCAGGGCGCGAACAGCCCCGGGGCCGGGCAGGCTGGGCGATGGGGCCCGAGGGAGACGGCGGTGCTCGGGGTGAGCCGTGAGGGATTCGTCCCTGAAAACCAAGCAGCTTAAAGGTTTCAAAGCTAAGGTCCTGAGAGCGAGTTTCCCTGTCTTTAGGGAGGGCGAGTGGTTGGACATTATTCAGAAAAACATGGAAACTTTTGTTTTAATAACCATTATGGAGTTTCCCTTTTCCGTTTGGCTACTGGAAATGTGGGGAGGGGGAAAGAAGGAAAAAGATTCCGTTTGTTTGCTGGCCAATTTGGTTAAAAAAAAAAAAAACTGGGAAGCGCCTTTTTCCGTAGAAGTCCTTGCTGAAAGCCTCTGTCCAGCTCCGCCGTGACCGAGCCCCGGCTCTGCGGGGAGCTGGGACCGGGAGATTCCCCTCTCGCCCAGAGGTTTCTGCAGCGTTTCCGTGATTTTGCAAAAAAGAGGAGCAGAAGCAGTGGAGCGAGTGGGACTCAAGCCACGGTTTGGAAGGCCTGAGTTAAAAACGAAGGGCCAATATTGCAAGACTGTGGTATGTAGAGTTACTCCAGGAAAGAGTTATCCCTCAGGCACTACGATGACAATATAAATAGTTCTCTACGCTATAAAACAAATACAGAACCATTTATTTAGTTCAGCATGCTGGAAGTTTGCCAAGTCCATACTAATTATGTTGTATCTTGGTTTTTGTCATATATTACAAATGATTTGTTATGCCAAAATGGCTGGACGCTTTTTCCCCAGTATCCTATTTCCAGTTTAGGTTTCCAACCATCTTCTCACTTGTATTGATTTCTCCTGTAGTTTTCTGGAAAACAGTCTTGTTCGTTACCTGCTACCATAGCAATGCTGCTTATTCAAGTTCTCTAAAAGTGTGTAAGAAAGGAAGAAAAAAAGGTTGAAGTGCATCATGAGACAAACGCGCCCTGCAGTGCGTTGGTCTGCGGCTTACATGCCGACCGCGCGAACCTGTAGTATGTATTTTCCCGTTTGGAAATGATACAAGCTCTACTGTCTGTGAAAATTTTGCAAAGAGTAGCAGTAAAGCTCGAGCAGCTGTACAACGAAGGAAATGGCTTTTCTCTTGTGATATTCAGTGAAGAGGTGGATAAATGTCTTTGGAAGTGGAAGGCAGAGGAGGGGTGGGGTTTGGGCCAGAGCATTGCAGAACTTGGAGAGAGAAGAGCTGAAGCGATGAAAGATAAGAATAAAGAGGATGCAGAATATGATCAGATTCAAAAGGAGAATAAGGGAAAAAAAGGTGGCTAGGACAAATGAGGTCAAAAGAGCACAGAAAATAAGAAGTGGAGGGGGAGCATTTCTCTGCTACGTTTTTTTGTGAGATTTTTAAAAAGAGACATCAGTTTAAAACATTAGCAGGAAGAACCACAAAAGCAATCAAATCTTATAATTTCAAGGACAATCAGATTTAGATTGAAGTTTTTTTTTCTTAGTGAAACTTTTCACCTTGACAGCTTTAATAGGAAAAGAGGGGATTCTCACTGCGGAAGCAGATGATGCATGGTCTGCTGCACGGACTGCTGAAGTGCCTGGAGTGCTGTGTTTAGGTCGGGTGTCTCTCCTGGACTGCACAACTCTTGCACAGTCCGAGCTTCTGTGCACAGAAGCCTTTGCCGACAGCAGTGACCAATGCGGGTACAGAAACCAGCCAGAGAGTTTTGCAGAGGATAGTGGATCTTCAGTGTGGCTCAGGAAGAATAATTCTGCTGTAACTACCCATCAGATGCTCTGTTGCATATCCAGTTCTTGGGAGAAGTCAGTCACCCGAAGATGACAAAGGGGTCCTTACTCTTGAGGACTGAGATGCTGATGAAACACTCTTTGAACTGTTTGAGGTTTCTTTGGTTTCTTTCTTTTTCTCCTTTTTTTTTTTCCTTGTGGGTTTTTGCTTTCTTCTGAAGAACAAAAAAGTAACTTCCCATGCAGATCTAGCCTGTACAGGACAAGGACTCTTTTGAACTATTTTACATACAGTCCCTATTCAAAAGAATCTTCTTGCAGCTTCCTAAAGAGCCCTGACAATATTACATCGGGGTAAAGACAGAGCGAGCCCCTCTCTTATGAGGAGAACAGAGATTACGACTCACCAAATAACGCTGAAGGGATTCCTGAATGGAAGTGGCGAGTTCGCTTTGCTTTATTTCATAGAGCCTTATTCACTCTTGCCCAGCGGTGAAACAGACCTGAATACTGAAATTCTCATGAATTTTAGTTTACCCATCTGAACATATGTAATAGAATTATTCTTAGTACGAGTTACTGTTACGCTTTCTATTATAATAGCTCGTGCAACTGTCTGCTGAGTCTGAGGCCTCTGATGCCAAGAGCCACGGCCAGGGTGGAAGAGATTCCAAACTAAAGCTGGGCAAAAAACCTCTGGCCTGTTTTCCACACAAACTTATCAAATTTATAGTTTCTTTAGCACAGAGATTAAAGCCACTCCTATTCAGAAAAAGCCTATTTTTTTTCTTCTGTGGATAAAAATAAATAAAAATAAAACATACTGGTATTTCCTTCCCATAGGATCTGAACACCTGGGTGGCTGTCCTTTGCCAGTTGTCCCCTGAAAAAGTTTGTATCCAGGAGGAAATTGTCTTTGTGCAAACTTATTTAGCTCGGATAACTTTGGGGGGTGTGTGTCAAGCTCTACTGAAAGCTAAGTAGAAGGTGACAGAAAAGTGATACTGAATATGGAGAAAATAAAATGCAAGTGAATCCGGAGGTGCGAGTCCTATAAGTGAACATGCTGTTCTTCTGGTTTTTTTTCACATGGGGAAGCAGTACCTACAGTGGAAAAAACTGCAGTACTTCTGCTCAGCAGGGTTCCTTGAGATTTACATTAATGCAGAGAGCACTAATTTGCTGATGATTTTAGACTGTGCGGTGGTGTCTGTCCTTCAGGAAGTTTGCTCGTTGATTTACAAGTGGAGTGAGCGCGTACACTGAAATGGCTGAGAAACCGAACCCCCGCGATACGGAGGGTGCCCGTGCCAGCTGGTCTCCGAGGATGCATTTCATCCTTTGCAGTACTTAAGTCATGTTTAGCAGGTCAGTAGATGGTTAGCAAAAGCTTGGTTTGATAAGAAGTTGCCTAAATTAGGCTAATGATGGGTTCTCCTGGGTAAAGCAGGGGAGAAAAGTTCAAAGCCTGGTATTTCTGTGCACAAAGTCCAAATACCTGCCAAGTCTCTTTGATGGAGTGTCTTTGTCAGAACGATTAAATGAAGGTTAAAAAGGCCAGACCTTTTCTCAACATATTTGACTTGCTCTTTCTTTCCTCTCTTCAAGGTGTCTTCATGTTACATTTATTTGCTTCATGAATTCTTTATTACACTAATCAGTCCTGATGTACAAACTCATTAGAAAATGAGCTGGAAATGTAAGATCTGTCAAATTTCAGAGACTTCTGACATTGTTAGACTCAAGGGCCTTTTTGCAAAGAAAAGAGAGAAAGGAAAGAAGCTAATGAGGAAATGTCAGATAATGTAGAAGTCAATCCATTTGGGGATGAAGTTTTACAAAGTTCAGAGAGAAAAGTTGTAGCGTTGCCAGGGTAAACACCTCATTTTTTTTTTTAAATGTAAATCTTGGCACAGAGGAGGTTTTTTTCTTACTGGTGTTACTGAACGCTTCTGGTTTGGTTTTGTAATGGACATCTTAAACCAGTTTACCATGTTACTTTTTTAACGATGACACAGAAATGAAGGGAAATAATTATTTGAATGGGATTTCCTAATTATATGAATTATCAATTTGCATTTTGGGTCTTGTCCCAGTCTCGGCCGAAATCACTGTCCCAACATGCAAAGTGCTGTATAGATACACAGTGAAATGAATGCTGCTGTAAAGCAGGCTTTGGTCCGCTTTCAAAAGAGCTTAGATGTGCAAGATCGGTCAAATCAGGCGGCCAATGATCCCATCACTAGCCTAGCCTAAGAAGAAAAAGGTGAAAAAAGAAGCAGTGGTGAAGAGGGAAGTAACTTGCCTGCGGTCATACATTGGTCTGTGGCTCAGATAAGGCGAGAGTCTCAGTTAGTGCCCTGTTCACTAAGTCACACCTTTGCCCTCTGTCCGCTAGCTGTTAGGATAAGCACAGTTGTTCTTCTGAACACTACTACGAGTGAGGAAAACCTAACGATTAGTAATGGAGAGAATAGTCCAATACTAGTGTAGGGTAAGCCTGCCAGCCTTTATTCCGCTTCGGTTGCATTTGCACTGGTAGATCAAAACGTAAGTGGCTTATTTCATTTCTTTATCGAAAAGCTCGGGACACTGTTGGAAAAATCATTAGATAAGTCCTGCGCTCTCCAAGGAGGAGTGGTTGTTACTCCGTCCATACAGACAGCGCAGCGCGGCAAGCAGGAGACTTGTTAGATTTAGCTGTCAAATCCTTTTTCCTTGTCAGTTGGAACATGGAAGTGTCTCCTGTTTCCATCATCTGCCTTACAAATATCAGGCTGTTGGCTGGTGAGGAGCGCATCTGTGTCGGTCAGTGACACTGTCAGGCACCTGTGAAACTTAATCACATACAAGAGTTACTAAGTAAGAAAACGAAGACTATCACGTCTGACAAGGTGGACTGGGATGCAGGACATCTGGGATCTGTTCTTGGTCTTGTTCTGAACTCCCTGTGTGACCTTGGGCAAGTCTCTTCACCTTTCTCTCTTGACGCAGACTGTATTATACGGCGCTTGCCACGCGGGCACGGTACTGTCGCAATTATAGCTGGGTCTCACAAACAGCAGCTATAATACAACGCATCACAAATAGATTGTTCTTGCTTTGAGACAGATTTTTTTTCCTGAGATGCCTATAAAAGCAGTCCCCTTGGATTCCACCCGGGAGATACACTGGGACCTTGAAAGGTGCAAGAGATGCGCAAAAGTGCTGGCTCTCGTGAACGCTGAGCGACTCTCGCTCTGCACTGCGGCATACTGGGGAGCGGACGGAGCGGAGGCGGCAGCTCGTGCGCTCTCTTTCGCTTCTTGTCCAGTCGCTGCACTCCCTGCGTCAGCAGGTTACGAACGTGTGGACAACTGCTCATCCAACAAAAAGGGAGATATTTCTTACTGTGATTTCAAACACAGGGAAACACAGGAATCGGACATCTTCTGCACTGTCTTGACAGCATCACGCTGTCGGAGCAAGCAGGAGAAGCTCAGTTTACCGAGTACAACTGCCGGCATTACCGCTGGAGAATGTCTTTAGCCCTTGAATTAAGTTATATTGCCACATAGATTTTAGAGCAGGCAACTCATCTGTTCACATAAAGTAGGGCAGAGCTGTATGCCAAGAGAAACCTTGCTCCAAAGCTTGTTCTTTCCCTCTTCCATTGGTAAAGAGCCAGGTGGCAACTCAAATGTGCAGGTCCAGAAGACTACCGACTCCTCGGGCTGTGTGAAGCTGGGGGTCCCAGCTATAGGTCCCCAGTTGCTCAGCCAGTTTGTGTATTCCTTAAGGACGTGTGCCGCGTCCTTCCTCGGGGTCTGCTTCTCGGAGGTGCTGAGCTGAGCATCCCTGCCCTCCCACCTCCAACCGCAGCGTAAGTGAACAGGAGCTGTGGTTGCTCAGCACCTCATAAAATTCAAGCCCCTGTGGGTTTTGGGGGGATAAATGAGGGAGAAACTGGGCTGAACGAATAAGATAAGTTTGCTGGCAAATTGTTAGTAGCAGTGAAAGCAAAACCCGAGGCATTTGCATACCCATTAGAGGGGGATTTCAGACCTGGACTCTGGCCTGCTTTGAAATCATTGGTCTCCAGGGGCCACCTCACCATATCCTGCGAACGCTGCGCTGAAGGGCAGCTGCCACTTGTGCCCGTCCTTTTGATGGCACTTTAAGCACCTCCATCCCAGACTTGGCTGGGGTTTATGGCCACAACTGCCCCTGCTAAACCCTGCACAGTGCTGCAGAGGGATATCTAGAGCACAGTGCAAAGGTGAACACGCAGAACCCCTCGAAGGCAAAACTATTGCAGCAGAGAGTGATGATTCACTTCAAGGAGTTCTTTTAAAATCAGATTAGAGAGGGTAGGCTAGTGAAAGGGAAGGGGGTATGTTCTGCTTTGCAAATCTAACTCCCATCAAAAAGGTGTCTAAGAACTGGTACTTCCTTCTTAGTTCTTCCCCCTCTTTCCTTCCTCTTTCTGTCTCTAGCTGTTGTCTTGCCCTTTTTGCAGACAAAAACCACATCTCAAATTCCTCCTCTTTGAAGCCTATGGCTGGTCAGGTAAAGCAATTTCATTAGTCACTTAGAAAGAGCCTTGGGTATTTTCTTTACCCGAGGAATGTGGATCTGACTTCTGAGGAGCAGTCTAGGTTTCTCTGCTGCATCAGACCCACGCGTACAAGATTTCCAGGGCAGTAAAACGTGCGGAGCACTGGATCAGACTGCCTGCTAGCAGAATTCTGGTATGTGTTTCTATTTGCTTTACTGATGGCTTTGTTTTAAAAGTCCCTTTATTCAGCAAAAAATTGTAGGTGTTTTTGCATGTGAGTCTGCTTAAAATCATCCTAAACTTTTCCCTGAGTGTATCACATCGCTGTGGTGTTACCAGCCGCATCTTTAAGATTTCTTATGGTTTCCCTTCATTTCTAGTGCTCTGATCGATACTGGCTCATTTGTCTTTGAGTGCATCTGCTTTGATAGCCTTTAAAATCCTACTGCTCCAGGTATTTCTCTTGCCAAATAAACCCCATTTCACTGCAGGTATGAAATCTAAATGCACACCTAATTTGTTGTTGTTGGCTTTGGTGTTTTAGAGCCGTTGGCAATCCTTCATTTTGCCTTTTAGTCTCAATAAGAATTTCAGCCCGTGACAACCCATTTTGGCTTTTGGATCCGATCTTCTGAATTTGGCTATTGTGCTTTCCAGATGGAACATCACCCTGGGAGCCACAGAGCTTCACTTTGGTCATCCTTCTCCCAGTGATCGCTGTTGCCCACTGAGTGGTTTCCAGATCCTTCAGCAGTTGCTCTGCTGTACTACGGTTTTGCTCTAGGGCAAGGATGGCTGCAGGAATAGGAAGAAAGGAATGCACAAAATATACATGAAAGTATTGACATGTTTTCTTTCACCAGAACCCAAGATTTTTTTTTTGTATTACAAAGAAACTTCAGAATAAAACTTTTTCAACAATCCTCCTTTAGAAAACATCTTGTGAAGAGCTGCAGAATTCCCAGGACTGTGCGAGGCCGGGAGCTTTCCTCTCCAGAGTCTGGTTAGCTCTTGCTGATCTACGCTTAGGAACGTTCGGCACTGCTGGTTGCCTGTCTTGCTGTTAATCGTTCCTTCTGATAAGGTTACTCTTCATTTGTGTTTATTTCTTGCCTCTCTTATCTGCTTTTCCCTCATCGACCTTCTGCAACTGGGACAGCCAGTGATGGAGGTCGATTAGATGCCGCATAATCTTTTGATTTGGATTCGCACCAGTTGATTATTTCTGTAAATAAATAAGCAGTTCACTATCAAACCAATTACGTTTATATGAAAAAAATCTTTTGATACTTTCTTTTACTTTTTCCTCTCTGTTACGGAAAGGTACCCCATATGCTAATCTTAACACAGTTCTTCTCCCCTGAAAACTTAGAAACAGTAGATGGAAGGGAAAAAATTACTTGCACGGTATAAGGTACCTGGGTTGCCCTTCTTATTCAGAATCTGAGGCTGAAAGGGCCGGTGAGTTTTCACTCCTTGAGATGTCTTTAGCTGGTTTTTCAGTAAGTTCAAACAAATTGATGAAGCTATATAGGGGGAAGTTTACATTTCTGCCAAGTGCGTGTTGATAAAGGGGAGACTTTGATCCCTTGGCCTGTCAGTTGTACCTCATATGTGCTGGGTCAGGACAAAAGTCTAAGTGTATTTCCCTTAACAAATGGATTATGCTGCCTCTAAAGTATTGCATCTGTGTAACCACCAGTAGTGAGTTGGCGTGATTACGTTTAGAGAGATTTATCTGGGGAAAATTCTCTGTGTAAGAACTGATTCATAACATCTAACGTTAACCAGGTTAATATGAATTGTCAAACAGCTGACG
Organism: Gavia stellata; assembly: GCF_030936135.1. Taxonomy (NCBI): domain Eukaryota; kingdom Metazoa; phylum Chordata; class Aves; order Gaviiformes; family Gaviidae; genus Gavia; species Gavia stellata. The sequence continues at coordinate 8,268,097 of NC_082620.1, forward strand.
ATGGGAAACAATCTCTCTATTTATAGAGACTCTGTAGATATTTAGAAGCAAATGCACACACCTGCATGTTTAACTGAAAGGCCCTATAAATAGAACACCTGACACTATCTCGATTAGGAGTTGTGTTATTGTGGTGACTGCAGCTTATATAGACAAGTTTTTTCTATATATATTTAAGTGGATTATTGAGGAAAAGGAGTAATTTCAGGAAGAGTTAGTGCTGCTGCCAAAATGCAGCAATTTTAAAGCAAAGAAGCTTCCTGAATACTTGTGCTTTTATGTTAGCCTGACCCGGGGCTTGGGAAGTTAAGGATGCTTGAAACAAAAACCTATTAGAAAAACAAGGTGAGCTTCTATGTATAATAGCTATCGTGTCACTTACTGGCTTTGGGCAAAGACTGGTGAAGGGCAAAGGGTTTTATACTTCTTGTTGAAGTGCTTTGCGCTGCTAGACTCCAAGGCAGCAAAGAAACTGCTAATCCAGTTTAATATTAAGTGTAACCTATAATGCAAGTAGCGAATGCTGAGATTGTATTTAATTCTATTTAACACCTTTTTGTTTGCACTCGGGGCAGATGTGCGTGGTTTGGACTAATCTGTTCTTTGCTCGGCTGGCTGTGTGGATACAGGACTCAGACTCAGGAAGGCGAGATTTCTGGCTCTGCCGCTACCCTGCAGGATAACCTTTGTGTGGTCGTTTCTCTCTTTGCTCTGCACCCTTAACAAGCAGCGTAAGGATTTGTTAGTTCTTCGGGGAAAGGACTCGCTCTTGCTAACAAGTGGTACCATGTCCAGTGTCGGTTCGAGGCCTCTGGGGATTACTGCAGCAGAAATAATAACCTTAGACGAGTTACGGCAACGTCAGCTTGGTTGAACAGCGTGTGTTAATTTTCTTGTGGGCAGTGCTCCGCTTGATCAGAAATCCAAACCAAAAATACCTGCAAGCAGCGAAAGGTGGGTTTTTCCCTTCAGGTCTTGTATCCCATCTGGGTCACCTGGATCGCTGGCTTGCTTTTGACTTTGTAGCACTGGAACCGCTCCCTGTGAGCGTGCTAATAATAACCTGGAGACCAAATAGAAATGTGGTGTCACACGGTGTTGAGTGAGTCCCACAGATTCACTCCAGGAACTGCAGAGGGTGTGCAGAGCCTGGAGAGAGGAGACCTCCGTGAAGTGCCAGCAATTGCTGGAAAAGTGGGTCTGATGTGTCCCTGATCTCCTCTCTCAGCAGCTTCTCACAAAGCAGCCAGCCTGAACGAGCTGAAAGCAGCCATTAGAAATACTTTTTTTACGGTCAAGAGGGTGAAGGGACACTGGCTGCCGCAGAGGCGTGTTGCTTTCCTCCTTAGAGGAGCACCTTAGCTCCAGAGGGCTCCTCTGAAGCAGCGGTGAGCTGGTATTTGCGTGTACCATTATCGCGGGATATTTTGACACATACAAGCGCAAAACCTTCCCAGCTGCCCAGTTCAGGGGCAGTAACCAGGAACACGTGCCTTGCCAGGCTGTGCCACATTGCCAGCTTGGCTCAGGACTTGCATAACGCCACTTGTTACTGTTCAGCAACCTTGGCCTCGCAGGGTTCAGCTGGAGTTCAACCCTGGCAAATGGTAATCATCACTTGGGCTCTCTGGGGAATAGATGCAGTTACAGGAGCACCAGGATATGGCTAATGTGATGCTGAGCTGGCAGTCATGGTGATGGTCTGCAGTCTCTCTGCAACCTGCAATGTTGTTAAATGTCTGACTCCTATTTGGGGGTCGAAGGTATTGCAACGTCTAACTCATCAGGCTTGCATCACAGATTTGGCCCTTTGGGTCCGAGATTACCCACTTGAAGCAGGGGACCCCAGTGCCCTGTGTAAGAGCCTCGTACGGCTGCTACAGGAATTACTTCATGTTTGGAAGGGTGTCAGCCTGTCTCCATGCTCGCTGGCCCCTCGTTCCTATTGCTGCTGCCTCCTGCGGGAGTTTTTCTTTCTGGCTTATCCCAAAGGAGGCCCTCGCACAGCCCACCGTGCTCACAGCCCCTCTGTTGCCGCAGAGGATTTCCTCGGTCGTGGCCCCGTCGTGGGGGGACCTTGTTGTTTGCTTTGGTGGTCGTGCCGCGAATGTGAGAGAGAGGAGGGAAAGTGTAGCTTCAAGTTAAGGATGCAAAAGCCCTTCCTTTTGATTCCAGGACCTTCTGCAAAGATATCTCTGAAACAAAAAGGGGGTTCTGCAGGGTGAAGGAGCTCCTCTGACCTTTCTTAGCCACCGATACCTTCCCTCCCCGCAGTGGAAGAAGTACAGCGATGGGTACGGCTGGTGCTGGCCTGGGTGTGGGGACCAGGGTGGCTGGGGGGGTTGCAAGATGAATTTGATTTTTATGGTGGATTTCTTCTAAATGCAGATCTGTTTTACCCTACTGCTGCTACCACAAAAGTCCCTCATAGTTTTCAGGAAGCCTGTGCAGAATAACTTTCCTTTTACTTTCCCCACTTCCTCTAAATGCTGGGCCAGACAAAGGTGCTGTAAAAATTATAAGCCACAGTTTGATCTCTCCAAGTTAAATGGAGTGACTCTGGGTTCACAGTGGTTGCGACGACATGGGAATTGGGCCTTGACATTTGTTTTTCTGTGGGCTCCCTATATGGTCTTTTATTTTAATCTCATTTTTGTTCCTCTCGTGTTCTTTCCTCCCTCCCTTCCTTCCCTCCTCCCTGCATTCACCATTTAAAATAGAACAGAAAAACACTGCTTGAAGTAGCTTGGAAGGCAAGATAGAGAAAGTATTCCAGGATGCCCGGGTAGCCCCAGTTACGATTTGCAGCGGGCCCAGGGTTGCTGGTGGGCCCTGACGCTTTGCGGGGGAAGAGAAGGGGCCGTGGCTTGCCCGGCTGCAGGCAGCGTTAGTCACTTGCTAGAAGACACTGGTCTCTCACACGCCTAATTTACATAAAGTGATGTGGAAGACAGGGCCTTTATCTTTTAAGACAGAGGTGCAGCAAAAGCAAACCAAAGCCCTTCTGCATTTAGAGCGTGCTAGGGGATGTATAGATGTGCTTCTCAGCTCAGCATGTTAAAGGCCCATTTCAGCTCAGTATAAAGGTGTTGAAAAGGTTCCCAGGAACTATAGTGGGCCCTCAAAGGAGTCTTAAATGGGTTCACAAGAGTCAAAGACAAAAGGAAGAGGGCAGAGTGCAGACAGGGAGTCCCTGGTACGAGATAGTGGACTATATGAGCTCTTTAAACACCTCTTGATGGCGTTTGCTTTATAGACTTTTTATTCCACAAACTCGTGATTCCTGGAGGTTCCCGGAGATGCCTTCCCAGAAAGGCTGGCAGGTGAACAGCGGTGGGCTGCTGGTCCCCAGCGTGTCCCACAACACAGTTTGATTGCGGTCAAATTAAAAACAAACAAACAGTGCCAAAAAACCCACACCAAAAATAAAAAAAACCCCTTAAAATATTCTATAAAATCTTTTCTTTTCAACGTATTTACATTTAAAGGCCCCTCAAAAAATCCCCATTCACTCAGCTGATCTCATTAAAGAGGCTGAAGAACTTAAGTGACTCCTCAGGGACTTGAACTTGTGGTTGAAGGAACTGACAAGTCCCAAATATGATGTTAAGGAAATCTTAAACTATACCCTCTAACAGCCCTGTATTAATGTGTGTTGAGGCTTAAAGGCTCTGATTGTTTTCCATGTTAATTTTCTTAGTGCAGAAATAAAAACAAAGTAGTGAGAAAAAAAAAATCTACCGTGAAGGCACCTTTAATAGCAATGAAAGGTGTCGTCATGTGTAATTAGCGTGCAAGCTTCAGTCACTTGTACTGCTCTCAGACTGTTCATCTGCTGCCTGGACAATCTTGTAGACTTCTTAGTTTTTTGTTGATAACTGAATCCTGGAAATTCAGAAATTTGGAGATTGAAAAGATGGAAGAAAGGAGGCAAATTAATTGTGACAGCTGAGTAGGCAGTGTTGAGCCTCACAGTCGAGGCTGAGCATCTCCACTTCTTCAGCTGTTTGTCAGAGCCTACAGGATCACCCCTCGGGAACAGGCAGGCACCCCTGCCCTTTCGTGGGTGGCAGCCCACGCGTGTCGTTTGGTTTCTGTGGTTTTGTGCCAAAAATTATTCCAACTGGAGAGAATATGGTACAGAATATTTCTCCTTGCTGTTTGCAACAGCCCCCCCGAAGCGACCACCGTTGCAATCCCAGCGAGGGGAAGGGGAGCGCTTGTGTGAAATGGCACCAGCTAGTGAGTTCCCCCACACCCCACCCCTTCTTTTCTCCTCTTTCCAAAGCAATAAACACCCGGTCACTTATTAGTTCCAGGTTAATTGAAATAGTAGCTACCTTTCTCTTAGTGGGCTGAGAGAGTACGCTCTCAGGGGAAGAACTTGTGCCATCCTTGGGGCACCCCGTGTACTAAACGTGTGCTTGTTTCTCAGTGGGCATGTCGGTCTGTTGGTGGCCTTGACTCAGCTGTGTCTATTGGATTACACACTCCAGTCTCAGTGCAGGGAGGAACATATGCTTTTGCTTTTTGGCTCAGCTGCTCCCAAACATTCACATCAACAAAAGAGAACACTGCAACATTTTTTTCCCGCTGATTGAGTCATCCAAATATGCAGTTGTAGGATCAGAGAAAGAAAGATGTGTGATATCTACACCAAAGCATCTTTGAGCCAGTCCGCTGGCCAGAGGAAAGAAGCTCCGTGTTGACACGTCTGGCAGGAGCGATCGATGCCAGCTGACACTTTGGAGCTCAGGCTGTTTTGGCCGTGTAAGTGGAGCACCTGATGCTGCTGTGCTGTGGCCACAGCTGATGCCTGCAGGTACCAAAGCGTAAGTGGCATGATCTGATGAGACCGTGCCTCTTCGCCAGTTGGGAGTAGGAAACCTATAGAAGAGCCCTCTCTCCTTATATAACTTATTTTCCTCGATTGTTGCAAGTGGGCAGGTCTCAAGTGAAGAAAATGATTCCTCTTTCAAAAGTAAACTTTTTTGGTGTTTTTTTTTTAATTTTACAGTCACTTGCGTGCAGTGGTTCTGCTCCAGTTGCTGCTTTGTCTAGTGGTTCAGGTAGTAGACACCAAATTAGGATTGCTGAAGTATTTATCAACCACAGCTGTGTGAGCCAGCAGAAGTCCTACTGGGGTGATTCAGTGCCCTTTAGAAGGATGAAAGGCTGAATGTTTGCTTCCCCGGCAGCCCCTGAGCCCTGGAGAGGAACTTTTCAGTCCCGTCTCCCTGCTCAGTGTCAAACAGGCTACTGTCGTCTTCTGTGGGAGTTAAGAAACTGTGATGGAAGGTGCATATCGCAATCTCATTTCTATAATAAACAGAACTCTTAAACACAAACTGACAATAAAATTCCAACAAAATGAAAAATTACCTTAGTTTGGCAGGAACTTTTTCCATGTGAAAAGATCTTGACACTGCAATGCCTTAGTATTGACCATTATGACTGAATTGGCATAGAGTTACTGTAATAAACATCCACTCAGAACAGCGTGATGATATTTTGAGGCTATATCTGTATTTCTGCTCATTACCAAAATTGAAGCATTGGTGTCCCAAATATTTTCTTTCAGTAAAAAGGACAGAAAACTTTTTTTGCCACAAAGACTAATTTATAGAGTAACAGTAATGGTTGCCCCTCACTAGGGATGAGAAAACTTGCTGATGGTGGACTTTCTAATGATGTAATAGTCTTCAATAAAGTGAAATAACCCGTTACACTTTGTGCAATGCGGGTATGGCGATAAATGCCTCCTTCGCAAGGTGTTGGGAGTACCCGCTATATTTTGCATGTGTTTCTGACGTACCAGTGCTCTGTGTGGTTGTCCTCTGCTATGGTGTCTGAGTATCTTTGCTAGGAAAGTGCAGAACTTCAGCTTCTTACTCTAAATGGTGAGCACAGTGGCTGATTTAAGAGCAGGCTTCAGAGTGTACTTTGATTCCTTCCTTCTAGGAAAAGCACTTACGCTTAAATTTAGGCAGCGTGCATCTAAGGACCAGTGGAGTTCAGCCTGTGACAAGTGCTTCTCTAAATAAAGACCATCATGAAATAAATGAGGAGCTTCTGTTTGTTGAGACAGATCAATAGGGCCCTGCCCACCGCTCTCCCAGAGGTGACAATGCCAGCATCCATCTGCTTTGTCAACCAGCCCTGCCTACTGCAGATAGCGCTGGCATCTGTCTGGGCCCAGTCTGCAGCCTTGCAGCATTTCTCCTAGATGAGTTAAACTTTTCCCCCCTCCCCTTCCTTTCTCTTCTTCCCACCTCCCTCCCTCCCTCCCTGGTCCTTGACAGAGGCGCAAACACTCTTAAATGAGAGATAGTGGCTTCCATCCAATGGAGCCCCGGTTAATCACCGAACATCGTGGGAAAAGCACAAGATGAGGGCCGAGAAACAGCCCATTGTCTGGGCAAGATTAAAGCCCCAAAAGCCGTATTGTCTACTGAGGGGATAAATCTTCCTGCTGTCACTCAAGCACTGAATTAAATTCCCCTTCATTTCTAAAGGGGCTTATCTGTACTGAATAGGCTGTTGCGCCACAAGCGTAAGGGAACGTATTAAGTGAGCTCCTGTCTTGGGCACCTTCACAAATAGACGAAAAACAGGAGCAAATCTGGAAGGGGCGGGTGGGAGGGGGAAGAGCAAAAGTGCTTTGGACTGGGGAAAAGAGGAGGGATGTTAATTGTTGTTGCAGGTCGTTATTACTGAACGAGGTAAATGAAATGGCCATTTTGCTTGACTCTCCAGCTTCCTCGCCATTGAAATAAATGCGAGGTGGAGTATTAGGAACAAGCGTCGCTCAGTGCAAGGGTGGTTCGGGCAAAGGGATGTCCTTGCGTAGTCCAGCGAGTCCCCGAATGACAGCGTGATCCTCTTGCACGGTCCCCGAGGGGACGAACCAGCCTTTTGGTGATGCTGAGGCACCGGCTATAGGTGCGCTGCCAGAGACCCTCTGCCACCCAGGTTGTCTTGGGAGGGATGGCTGCGGCAGACTTGAGGCAAATATTTTGCACGGGTTTTGTAACACATTTGCTCAGCTGCTGGAGCTGGCTTACCCTTAGCAGCTGAGGGGCTTGCTCTTCTGGGAGCTAGAGAAAGGAGGAATATTTTGAGCAGATGTAATGTCTCAAGGAGCCCACAGGCACCACCACCACTGCTTCTTCTCTAAATGCTTCCTCTGGTCCTTGGCAAGGGCGCAGCTCTGTGAGGACGTGGGACACACACAGTCACTGCTTGTATCACTGCGATCCTCTCCTCCTCCTCCTCCCCTCACGCTCACCCTTACAGCATTCCTCACAGAATACCGGCGTGCTCTGCCATCCCACCTGTAGATGCCTCAATGGGAATGCATGTTGTCCCATTATTTTTGGTGGTTCAAAGAAGCACTTTTGAAACGCAGCAAACAGGGACATGAATGCTTGGTTGGTGGACCAAGTGTTAGATAATAGGCTTGATGTGTTCGAAAATAAGGCATTGCCCGGGGGTCTGTTTTTTGTGGGATCCTAAAGGCTGAAGGTTCGGTACAGCTTCCGTTGCACTCCAGGTGGTGAACTGTCATTCTTGTCCACTATGCTGATAACCCAGAGAAAGGTCAAACAAACTTTCAAACAGAAATCCAGCATTTTTCTTGTTAGCTGCTATTCCTTAGTGTCAAATTATAAGAATCGCACTGAACCAATTTTTAATATTTGCAAATTGAGGGCGATCCATTATAACTCTATGTAGGCGAGACTGAATTCTGGCTCTTTGTTGACATTGTTGTTTTTTTTTTTATCCTAATTGGAATTTATTTGTTTTTATTAAATACTGCTTTGCCTTTGGTTATGATAAGGGTGCTTGATGTTGTGCTTGTCTGCAACCTTTATTGGTAGCCTGGTCAGTTTATATTTCGGCAAAATAAAGTGCATATGGAAAAAGTTCTCCATTGCAATTAAAGGTTGGATAGTAACTGTTCTTGAATCAAAACTGAGTATACTACTGATTGCATAGACAATGCAAATGTCAAAGGACAGCAACGTTTATATGTTTCTATTTACCACACAAAATCTTGACTATGTAAAACACACTTAACCTAGCGATCAGACTTTTCAGTTTAAGAAAACAGATGACTATACTTCACCTTCGTGTTAGTATTTTGGATTAGAAGCAGACTGCGTTTCGCGTTTGGTACGATTTGGTAAGTGCTAAACAGGATTTTCTGCATCCTGAGTGGAGTTGCCCCTTGTTGATAGGGTTTAATGCTCCCTTGTACAAATCTCTTACTGTGCAAATACCTCCAATCTCTCCTTTTAGCAACCCAAACCATTGCTTAAACAAGTGGGTTTACACCTGCTTACCAGATTAATTTAATTAGCCAAAAATAGAGTGAAAGAACTGGCTTGAGAACAATGGTTAGCAAAGAACGCTTTTTTCTATTTCTTGTTGAGTCTGGTAATCTAGTGGAAGCTGGATTGAAATATTATTCCTCTTAGTTTCCTGGCTTCTTGTTTTTATATGCTAACTTGAGAAAATAAATGATCAAAATAATGTTTTGAGTTTTTTGTATTTGAAATAATAAGAAGAAAACTTCTACGTTTTCCAACCTTCGTATGAAAGAGCTGATCTAGCCCTTTGCTATTTCGGGAAATCCAATTTATTTGCTGTTTAGAATTGCCTCAGTTCTCAAGTTTTGCTCAAGGAAAACCTGGAGCTGATCTCTCACAAAGCTTGTGTCATTTCAAGAAGCCTGCATTAATGCAAAAAGGTTTGTAATTAAATTGCTAGAGCTGTGATGTGTATTGTGGTGTCATTTTGTACCCACTGCACACTCGTGCAATGTTGGCTGATGTTGACCGAGGGAAATGGAGTGTTGGGCCAAAACTGCCGCATCCACCCTATAGCCCAGCACCTGCGTGGCGGCAATCGGTTAGCGCTGCGCCTTGCCCCAGCCGAGAGAGTTTTGTTCTGTGAGAATTGCCGCCACTTCAAGCAGTCTGAATTGGGTTTGAGCATTTTTTTAAACCTGCAAATTGATAATTATTTGGAAAAAAAGGATTTTGTCAATAGAAACATTTTATTTCAGTAACCTTAAATATTTATTTCAACTTCACCCTTACTTTTAAGACTTCTTTCCAATTAGACCTCTCATTTTAAGCAGACAGCATTTTGCAGCAAAAAAGGAGCTGTATAGTAAATGTCAAATTGTCTTTTCACACCAATCCTCCTTTATCTTTTAAAATTTTCTTAAAAAGACACCAGACAAATTCCTGTTTTAATAAATCCACATTTTCTAATAAATACAGTTATTTAGACGTACACTGGATTGGACAATTGTCAACCCACTGAATTATATACATTAATTTGGTTAGAAATCAGCTGGTATTTTCCTATTGAATTGAGATCACGGACTGTTGCATTCATTTTTCTTCATATTCTACAATCTTTTGGAAGAAGCACAAGATTTAAGTAAAGCACCTTCAGAGTCCTACATAATGCTACTTTTAAAGTAATTTGTATTTAAAAAATAATAATAACAAGCAAACAAACTTGTTAGCCCATGGGATGCTTCTGCCCTGTGGCTTAATGGCACAGGTCTTTATACATCCAAATCCAGCAGCTTTCAATAACAAAGGATGAAATTCATGAAACAAATTGCTTCTCTCTTCATAAGTCACGCACTCATATGCCAGGGTAAAGATGTGTTGATAACATTAAAATAGTTTGGTTGCCGATGAATTGTAAATTCCCACCGAGACTTGGGCCTCGCAAGTGAGCTGCTAACAGCATGATGCTGGACACAGAATGCATTCAGATTGTGGTATTCACTACTTCATTTTTTTATAATATTTTTAGGATAAGAGCTAAGGAACACTGCTGGGAGATTTTGGTAGGCAGCCTTGAGGGGAAAAAAAGAGCAAAATATGCAGAGGCGATTTAATGAACATCCACGGTTCTTTAAAGCTGTACTGGTGTAAATGTGATCTCTGCTGACTGTGACTTTTGGGGGCAGGGGAACAAAGGATAATTTACATGAATTTCCTTTCTGACAAAAGGTAGCACATTCTCACTCTTTAAACAGAGCGCTGCTTTTCATCCACAGAAGGATGATATTAAGCAGGTGCTGCTTACGGGTGCTTCACCCTGCAATGCTCCACTGAAGCATCTGCTCTGGGAGGAGCTCTTCTGAAGGTGAGAGATGAGTTTGGTTTTCAGGCACCTTGGGACTCTTCTGCTGATGCGATTAAAGGAACGCAGAGGTGCCTGAGACCTGGACTGCAGAGCTCCCAGCTGCCTGGTGCCTGGGGGGATAGGAACTATCGAATGAGTGTCCTTCGGTGCCATTTGTATCTGCAGATCCTTGCTGGAGGATTGTCCGTGTACGCCCTGTAGCGTGGCACGCTAGCCCCGTCTTTTCCAAGGTGGTGTAATGAAGGCCAGTGGTTAGCTTCTCGCTTGAAGAGCAAACTGACCTCCTGTGTAAGTGCTATAGGGTGGAGTTGTCATAACGCTAGGATGGACTTGTGTTCAGGATGTTTGTTTTCAGGATTCCACACTGCATGCTTGAAGAACAGTGTATTTTAAATAAATAAAAGAATAACGCTGTAGTTCTGCTCTTTAGTTTTTCCCGGTTACTGTTTTAATCAGACCTTTGAATTACCCAGCACAATTTGAACCCGACTGATCTACAAGTGAAAAAGGCAGTAATAGATGGCTTGCCATGCCAGTTTTGGTGAATACCTCACTAATTTCAGCACGTTTGGAGGATAGCATTCAACCTGCCCTCTGCAATTAGAGCCCTGAGCTCTACAGCAGGATGCTGTGACTTCAAGCCCGGGGCAGGGGAGGGGGACCCAACAGCGTGGGGTTCTTCGTGCAGGTCAGGACACTTTGGCAGGACCCAAAAGGGTTAACAAACAAACTGCCTGAATTGCTTTGTTCGCTGGAAATCTAATCAGATGTTAACCTACAGTCTATATCCAAGCAATCCTTTCCTTATGATAGTGATTAGTATTACACTCAGAATGAATAGACCAAGGAAAGATTCCTATGGTAACCTTCAAAATGCATTCCATCGGCAGGCTCTGCCTACTCACAATAATTACATTCTTAACTCGTCTAACAAACGGCATGCTAATTAGCTGCTTAACCAGCCTCAGCTCATTATTACCAAGGTTGGGCAGGCTTGAGTAAAGTGACCCAGAGAGAACAAGCCCACTTAAAAAAAATAATAGTAATAATAAGACATTTGTCAGATTTGCCATGAAGATGGACCTCCTCCACAATGACAGGACTCTCTTTGTGTGTGGATTGGCCTTTTGGCAAACCAGTGTACCCTCGGCAGCACGTTCAACTTCCTCTGAGCTACGCTTCCTGGGCTGCGTGTGCTTTAGGTTGGCATCCGTGGGTCTTAATAGTCAGCTACGAGAGTCTCATCAGGGATTGTCCCAGGTTTGCTGGACACGCTCATGAACGAGCAATTATCTTGCTCCAGAACAGGCTTGAAAAGGTAGCTGGCCCTTGCCGTCTTAGCTAAGCTCTCTCCACCTCCGCACCTAGGAGATCTAGGCGAGTTGTGCGGTAACTATCGAACACAGGTGTCTGCTTGCAAGTTCCTTAGTATTAACCTCTGCAAAATGCCTAGCTTTCTCTGAGTCTTGAACCCAGCACCCTGTGTGGCTCAACGAAGCAAAGATATCTCAAACAGGACTGAATCAAACTTCATCCAGATCCATAGTGCAGACTAAGGCTGTACTTGCTGGATCATAGAAGCATTGGTTGGAAGGGATCTCTGGGGGTCAACTTGCTGCCTGAAAGATGATATTACCTGACTGGGTGCATTTCTAATACTAACATGTAGAAACACCATTTTCTCAGGGTTTGTTTCATACTGGGATTTGTGCTAACCTGAGTGGTCTAATCAAAGTGTTTTTTTCTGCAGATCCATTTAAACTGAGCTAAAATATTTCATGAACACTGCTATTTCAGATTAATCCAGGCCTGGCCTGATTTTGTTCAGTTCAGCATAGGGCAGCTAAATTGAAGTTGGACTAGTGAATAAACTATGCCTTAGCACAAAGGGCACGTACTCTGCAGGAAAGTGAGCTTCCTACATTCCTGAAACACAGTAAAAGCATGAGGATGCTTGTCCCGTCGGGCACTGTGCTCTGTCTGTCCTGTGGGTGTTGTTTTCCTGGGATGATCTGTTCAGGGTCTTTCCCTGGATGCTGTCTTTTGCTCCTGACAGCCATGCTCCATCCAACTCCTCCGTTCTGTAGTTGTGGCCTTTCTTCTTTGAGGAGGAAAGAATTTCCTATGGTTTTGGATTTCATCCACTGCCTCCAGATTTAAGCGGGGTAGGATGGGCAACTGAACTACGCGCACCATCGTGCATCTTTCCTGTCAGTCTTGGGGTAGTCTCTCTAGTCAGAAAGAAGCTAATCTGAACCTCACCTTGTGTTTCATCAGCTGTGTTTGCTTTGATTGTTTTCTCACAAAACGTTTAATTTCCTGCTGGCCCACTGTGGTGATATACTTTCAACATATGGAGAGTAAGGAGAACAGTACTTTCATCGCTTCTTTGGGAGAGGTGTTCTTGTTTTTGTTTTTTTTTGAACGTTAACACCTGAGATGGGGGAAAGTCCCAACTGGTTCCATTTCAACAGCCCTTGCAAAGGCAGGTTCCAAACTGGAGTGCATTTGGGAGGCTGCTGCTTAAGAAAGCACTCAACATCCAGTTGTCTTTATTGCTAGTCAGGTTGGCTTACAGTAGCTAATGTGGTTAAGAAAAGATCACAAAAGTGAGGGGTTTTAAAACTCTTTTTACAGTTCTTCAGTGTCAATCCACAAAGTTAATCCTAATGTCAGCAAAGAATAACACGATTTATATGCCACTAAATGCAAACTTGTGATATTGCAGAACACTGCAATGGTAAGGTTTGCTCTAAATACAATCTGGTCCGTTTTTATGTCCTTACACCAGCTGGAAATGCAAGCTCTCTTACCATGATTTCAAATATTGATTTGGTTAGCATACATCAAAACATTACCTTAATATATTAAGCAGAATGTTTATTTTTGAGTTTCACACTTCCAACCCTTTTAGCACCTTAATGTGCTCTTGCATCTTGTTGCACTCCTAATTATTTTTTCTCCTCTTCACCTCTGCAGTTTATTCTTACATTGTTGAAATCTAACCATATGAATAATGAAACAAAGCTAAGCACGCTGTCTCCAACAGAATACAATTTCCTTCTTGTATATGCTTACAGAGAACCACAGGCCAGAGAGTACAAAATTCCAGTAAGAAAAGTAGCTGTGTTTACAATTTGTGTAACGCATCTGACTGTCACAAGATGGTCTTAAGCTGAATGAGAGGCAATTTTACACTCAAGTATAGGTACATACAGTTTTAACTTCTAAAAATATATATTTCTCTTATTAACAACAGTGCCTTCCTTCATCTTTATCTAATCATGTTTATTAGTAGAATAGAAATGCACGTGTCTTAGAACAAAATATATCGTTCTCTCTCTTCCTCTTCATAAAATGTTGGCAAACTTTATGTCAGTAAAACCTGGAAATGGTTTTTGTCCCCATGTGTATATGTGTTGATTTTTTCAATTGCTAATTCATGCCCCTCTTTGTAAAGATGAAGTTGGAAAAGCGGTATGTACAACTCTCGAGGCAGATGTTAAAAGGATTAGGATTTGCAAAGTTCCAAGAAGTCAGACATCTTTCAGCATCCCTGTAGGTGCTCAGTATTGTTACTGTTCCCATAAGCAATGGCTATTCACGAACCAGAAAATATCAGTACCAGGATGGTGCCAGACAGTTGGACAAAGAATGATGAAGGGATGAATAGCTACTTTGGTTATCAGCTTATTTTTCTCCAGTGTAATGCTTAATTTTATGTATCATGCTACACGTATCTTTATCTTGGCTCATCCTGACTGTTTAGCCCTTTGGTTTTCATTGTTAAAAACTCTCCTACTAGCTGGTCTTCCCTGCAGGTGGAGCAGTGTTTGGGAATAGCGTGTGTCTCTGGTAACAGAACTTAAATTTCTATTTGAACATGAAAAAAATCCCCAGGAATTTGCGTCCGAGTTCCTGTATATACACCAATTGCAGAATAGAAACGGTATCATGTGAATGATGCATCCAACCAAATGAGAATCGCGGAGCTCATATTTCAGCTCTTGTTCGGAAGCTGCTTTTGCTGCAAGTTGAGAGCTAGGCTAGTAAAATGATTCAAGAAAATTATACATTGCTTTCAGGCCAACTCGCACGTAGAATTATTATTGCATGTGGCTCTGCTATGAGTGAGTGGGTCAGCTTCAACAGCTGCAGCTGCGCGCTGTGGTACAAAGGGGAGAAAAGCCTGGGGTTTTTGGTTTGTGTTTTTTTTTTTTATAAAGCACAATATTTTTACCCAAGTTCTGTATTGAATGGTGAATATGATTTTAACCATTGTGAACGGAATGAGAAATAACCAAAGGTTTCCACTTTGTAAGGAATCCCTATCAGTCCATCACAAGCCTGACAGTTGTGGTGGCTTGTCAGAGGAACGCGGCTTGCTGAATTCCCTTCTTTCCACTGGAACGTAACAAAAGCTCAAGTAACGTGGTCAGTTGAGAGAAGTATTTTAAAAATCATGCAGGGAAGTATAAGCTTTCTTAAATGTTTGGGAGGGGGCTGCTTGTATTTTGCATTGGTAACAAGTGGGGCAGATGACAGCGTTTGCTTTTCAGAAGGCTGAGCAGGTTTGTATGGAAGTAGTTCTCAGTATTGCGTTCATGTTAAATTTGCAGCGGACAATCCAAAATGTCACTGGTGTCTTCAAAGCAGTATCACCCTTCCCCCCAGTTGAAAAAAACTAACTAAAAAAAAGTGCATCTTCCTATAGAGCCATGAAAGCAGTGAAGGGTAGCACGTACTGAGAAAACAAATTCCACCTGGTTAAAAGAGAGAAGCAAACAAAGTTCTTGACCAGATAATCAGGATGTCCTCATCTCAAAGGAAGAGTACAGCTGTTCTCATCTTAATTTTGTGTGGTACAGCGATATGGCATGAGAATCTCTTCTGAGAAAGGATCCATGTTCTGGTAGCGACCAGAAACATAATTATTTCTCAGTTTTCCCATCCCCTGGAGGCACACAATTCGGTGCTAAGAACTGTTTCCTTAGCTGATGAGTGGCTTTCTTGTGGCTACAGTTGCTCCTCTGTCCCTTAGACTTGACACTGATGTTCATGCACATGGCTCGCGGGCTGGCCTGGGTCGTGCCAACCGAACCGCCGGCAGTGCGGCACCGCGAGTGGGCAACCCGAGCTGACAGTCCCCGGCGCGGGCAGGTCTGGCACGGGCTGTCCATTGCCTTGCAGGCCCGCTGACGCAGGCTCCTTGTACAGGGGAGGGTCGCAGTCGATGTACCACCTGGAACGTGAAGGGCTTTAATTTCTTCCAAGTCAACGCGAAGTGTTAGAATTGTGTGGCGTACTGTCTAGAATAACTCGGTGAACAAGAAAATAAACAGCTAAGTGGATGCAGAAGACTTCAAGTCATCTGGCCCCAGGTTTTTCAACAGTGTCAAGTGATTTTTGTATCTAAGAAATGTCCTTTCACCACTGACTCCAGCAGTGATGTGTGTTAAGAACCAGCTGAAACTTTTGCACTAAACCCTGCAGAATTTCCTATTATGTTGGAGAAATTCTCTCCCTCAGACAGGCTATAACTTTTGAATTTCCCAACCCTGTTGGTAGGGAAAGTGGAATTATTAGCAAGGAGATACCTAGTTTTCTAGAAGTAAACCAGAAAGTGCTGGAAATCTTCCTTGCTGCTGAAAAACTGGTGGGGTTTCAGGTTGTTTAGCTGTCGGTAGCAGATTTGGGGTGCTTGTTTGAACGGCACCTCCAAAGCGAGCAGAGCTATCCCCTCCCAATACAGTTGGAGCTTGTGGTTCTGGATGAGCCACTAACTCTAAACTGGAGCGTATTCATAAACCACCCCCATTTGTATAACGCAGTGAAGGAACAAGGAATATGAAAACACAGCTTCTGAGATCTCTGTGAAAGATTCTTATTATCCTGCCCCAGATGGCACCAGCTGTACTCCTGGACCAATAATAAATGACTGTGGCTTGTGCCAAATATGTACTTGAGTGGGTTGTACATGCCCTTTACAAATAGAAGTTGAATGTTAATAGATACTGAATGAAACCCATTGCCAAACCAAACAGAGCCCCTGGATATATACAGGGCATGCAGGGAAATTATACATTTCAGCAACGCTTGCTGCAGAATGCGTGCAAAGGATTTCAAAGTGTTGGTGGATTTAATGTGGTCGTTGCTAATTCTCTGTATGCTAATAGCTGTGTGAAGATGCGGGAAGAAGAATGAGGAAAGGTTAAAAGACCGCTGCACTGATATCATGTAAATCCAGGATAGGGTCAGCGTATGGTGTTGTAAACAACATCACATCTCGGAGTACATGGAGTTCTGATCCTTTCAGGTATTCGAGCCTTTGTCTGCTGATATAACGCTTGCCTGTCAGCCCCACGGTCAGAGGCCCAATCTTTTTTTCTTCAGTTGCTGAAAAGGTCCCAGCGCCACATCGGGGCAACATACTGGCTGCCTATTCTCCTTCCCTATGGAACGCAATCACTGGACAACTCTGCTATAATTCACTCCCTGGCCAGCCCTTTGAAAAGGTGGGCTGCCTCGGTGCTGTTAGCCCAGCAAGATAAATCATGTACTCGAAATTAACTTCCATTGAAAGGAAGGGGTGGAAGAAAAGCCGACTGGTCAGGCGGAGCATGCTAAAGAAAAGATGACTAGAGTTGATAAATGTCATTGCGGATAATTTGAGGACTGTGATTAAGATCTTATCTAGGTAGGAAGTAAATAGAAAAGACTTAATAAAAGTCCTACCCAGGGATCCGTCCTTATGAACTTGTGAAGTTTTAATTTTTTTAAGTGAATATTGAAGAGAGCACCAGAAAGGTCTTCATTAACGGGAAAGTTGTTTTCAGGGTGCTGCCTAAAGAGATTTAAAAAATGCCTGGATGAAACTGTACATCTCCCCCCACCCCCCCCCCCCCCCTTTTTCTTTTCCAGAGGAGAAAGAAAGCATCTTTGTCTAAAAATTCCTTGAAAAAGTTAAAGGATAAACAACTGGGGGAGAACTGATGAGGATTTCTGGGTAACAATCATCTGTTTTTTCTCTTCTCTTTTTCTTTCTTTAATGAATGGGCTTTACTGCCATAAAATTCCCTACAAATAAAATGTAACCTTATCCCCAATATGTGTAAGGGAGAGAACGCAGAGGCCTGTTTGTCCATAAATTCACATACTGTTCGCTCAGAAAGCACAAACTGCCTCCTATTTTTATTGTACTGGCTAGAATTTGCTTTTATTATATTATTAGCAGTAGTTTGCTCTTTTTTTTGGTTCAACCAATTACTTCAGCAACCTGCAAGCAGTGAGCAGAAAGCGGTAGTAAACTCGGTTAACATCTGTGAGTCTGAGTGACAGGGATCCGGAGCCCAGTGTGAATTCCCTGTCACGGGAGAGGCGGGAGCGCTCCCCTCCTCCCCTCCCGGTACTTGGCTGGTAGTCCTGCCTGCACGGCCTTTACAACGCGGAGTGAGCACGGACAAGCCTTAACAGCTGTACAGCTGTTTTCTGTGTATAGACTTCTGTTAGCTAATGAGAATGTTTAAAATTTTATTGAAGAGTGTATCCTGTGATCTATAACCTACCTAATCCAAATCTCGAAGGGATATTGAACTGCTGGAGGTTTCCAGAACCCTTGAAATGCCACCTCCTAAATTACCCAGGCTTCTTATTTACTTCTTCCGTATCTTTTTACTACTTTCCCCAACATATAGAGTGTATTTCAATATGAAAACTGGGTAATGTACTTGAAAAAAAAAAAAGCAAGAAAGAACAGATAGGGCACATAGAAAGGAGATGTGAAGAGCCAGGGGCTCTGTATTATATCACCTAGTCTCGAGCAAATCAAGTTTCGAGAATTTGGGAGATAGAAAAAGCCATTGGTGTGTCTCTGATCCCTTTGTGTCTCAAAGTACTCTTCCTGCTGTTCGAAAACCAAATGGGAAAAGGCAAGAAGAGCGAGTAGTTACAAGCGGTATGTCTTTGAGAAGGACTCTGATATTGTGTAAATTATTATACAGAAGTGAAGGACGAAAGCAGAGCCTGCACTTGCAAAGTGCTGTTGCTGTGCCCTCGGACCAGCAGCTGCATGGTGAAGGAAGCTTCGGTGTGACAGGGACGTTTCTACAGAAAATAAGACATTTCCAGAGCTTGGTTGAAGCTGGTCTTCAACGCAGATACATTTTTCTGTGTGTGCAGAGGTCAGTGCGATACGCACTGCACTTCGGTTGACAAAATATAATGGTAAATCTACCCAAGTGCAGGCGTGGGCTGGGGAGGGCCCGATCCCTTTCCACAGAAGGCAGCGGGAAGCACTCTGCTGAACCCTGGGAAAGGAAAAGGATAACCAATGTTGTCAGGCTTTTACGAGAGCTGTACCAGCTTTACTAGGTATGCTGGCTAGAAGGTGCCTTAACTGCAGCTTCAACTCCTAGATGCCTGCAGCTTTCTTTGTAATTAAACACTTACTTAAGTGTGTGACTGCGTTGTTGCTTTCTTAGCCTGGGGAGAGTTGTCTTGCTTGTATTTGTTTTAAGATCCTGCAACAACAAAACTTGTGAAGTTCCAATGGAAACTGCAAATTTAAAAAGCGCATATTCCACTCAACAAAAACACTGAATTATTTCGTAGGAGCATGAGTTGAAAAATGAAGTCTTTTCTTTCCATTTGTAAATTCCCTGTGTGCTGATGCAGATTTCTATATGTGTAGTCGCTATTTACAAGTATGAGCCAAAGTTTAGAGTTTAGTGCTTTATTAAAAGAAATGTCTGCCTCGGGGAACTGGTTAGGCGCTATTTGCCATCAGAGTGTCATTAGCCCCTTGGGCCACAAGAGACTCTGCTGCTCCAATATGGGTTATCTGTATTAAAAAATTAATAATCATAAAATGGCTATGAAAGTTGGCTAGCAGATGATAAACAGACGCTGTTCTTGTTGTGCTTTTCATGCCCGTAAGTGTAGAAAAAAACAATGGTTACGGTAACAAAAATTTCTGTGCAAGCTAACTACCATTTATACAGCTCGTAGTGAATGATAAGGTAGATGAAAATGATTAAATGGAACTTCCGTCAGACTTTGGAGAGATGTTTGTGAACTGTGTTATGAGATGCAAACATCCCTTAAATATGAAACATAGAAAAGAAAACTGCAAGTTTGTAATACAACAAGCACACAACGTGCTTCTGTGGTTTATGTGTCTGAACACTTTCTGCAAGCTGTCTGCGCCGCTTTCTGTAACTGATGGTAGTGCAGCTATTGCCACTGTTCCTTAAAGAAATTTTGAAGGTAGTTACTGAGCCCACTGTTTTCCCAAGTATTCCTATTGAATCAAATCACCTGCCAGTCTTCTGCTGGCCTGTCTTTTTCATGTGTTTGCTGTAGAAAACAAAATGTTCTCTAGAAATTTCTCCACTGAAATCTAGTTTCAAATACAAAAAACATCCTCGTTCAAAACATATTTTGATTCTAATTCATAAACGCTTTCCCAGCTATCGACATCATCATTTTCCAGTGACCTCATCAGCATGTCAAAATCTCCCTTGTTAATGACTCTGAGAAAACTGTGGACCCAATAAACTCCATGTCAGGTAAAGAATACAGTGAGGATTGGAAAGTGACAGATAAAGCAAATATCCTGCTCCTAAACAAACACAGCAGGACAGGAGAAGATGACAAATGATGGGATTGTGTCAGCTTGAAAACAGATTGGACTAATGGCATGCTGGACTTTGCACTCCAGGGGATCGATACTCTATCAGGCAAGAGAGCTCGAGACCTTGTGAATAGCGTTTGTACAGACAGGAGCAAGATATCTGCTGATAGCGTGTGCGTTTGCTGCTCGCACAGCTCTGTCTCCAGCGCACGGTAAAACTCGAGTGTGGGCCTGAAAGGGGAATTCTGTACCATCTGATTTCTACAGGCCGAGGGGAACCTTTTCTTTCAGGAATCCCTCCTTCAATGCTGGAAACAGAGATGTGGCAAAGCCCGTGTCTTTACGAAGTCCTGGCACGGCGCTGGGGGCTGCCAGGCTTTGGGCTCCCTTTGCTTCTTTCAAACCGTCTCTTTGTTTGTTTTTTTTCTTGGGGCAGGGATGTGGAATTGAGTACTTACGAAGAGAAAAAAAAGGTTTATTTCTTGGATGTTAAGGCAGATAAAAAGACTACATTTTTTTCCTATCTTTGTCCACTTCTGTTCCCAAAACCTCCAGTTGGTCTAAACTGGGTTCACTCTATGTGGAACTCTGAAAAACTGATAGGATGTGATTTTTCTAGGCTGTTTAGCTGCATGATGCAGAAATATGTCCCTTCTTCCACACAAATATGCGTTTACATATGTATGGGAAAAAACTAGCTGGCAGTCATTTGGATAGGCAGATCCTGTCTGTATGTTTGGTCCCCAGACAGCGGGTGTAATGCCAAGCCGCAGGCAAGCGGGGCGTCCCAGTGTCAGCGGTCAGGAACCCTTCTGCTGTTCCCCAACCGCCATCCCCTTGTCCGGCAGGATTTCTCTGCCACCTGGGCCGGCTCTAATTTTCACCTAAAGAAACATTTCCGCTAGCGGGGGCCACCAGAGGTGTAAGGCTAAAGATTTGTTTTCAATAGCCATGTTCTTTTCGGCTGCTGGTTGCACCGTGGACTTAAAACTTGTGTTAAGCGTTGCGTTGATTTTCTCCTCGTCTCCCACAAGTGACAGAAGGCAGGGGACGTGGTCTACGGGCTCTCTGGAAGGGAATGGTCCTCACAAACGAAGAGGGGAGTTCCCAGGGGATAAGGTGATGCAGAAGAGAACCCTTCGGGAATCTCAATAGCTCTTGCAGGCTGGGGCAGAGGTAGATATGGTCTCCTCTTCCCTTCCTTCTCCGGGAAAAAAACAAAAAGGCAGTTTAGGGCTTTTTTGTGGCAGTGGAGGAACAGACGTAAGAATATGTGTGTGTGTTCACGTGCAACACTGAAATGCCACTGTAGTAAAAGGAAGGGAAGAGTCTGAAAAATGCCTCGACAAGCGAGGAACGTGGAAACCACCCACCGCCCCCAAGCAGGGTGTGCACTGCTGCATCTCTTCCCAGGGCAGGCCAGGGAGAGCTCAGAGTCCCTCTCCCAGGAGCAGGCTGTGTAGCAATTGCTGGTGCTCACAAGCCTGTGGCATAACTCTGTCAAGCTTTTAAGTTTTCTGCCCGCTGCCACCGCCAGCTGACACATGTTTTTTAGGGGCCAGTTTGTGTTTTTTCTCATTTTGTTCTTAAGTAAGGCTCTCGAGACTCCTCCCTGCCGATTAGCAAGTCCAGAGTCCTGCTGCGATTGCCACCCCAGGCTGCACCCTTCCTTTCCTTCCTCTTCCAGGGACTGCGAGACAGCCCCTTCCCCTGCACCCGATAAAGAGCGGGCAGCTGGACCCAGGGCGCGGGGGGGCCTTTCGGCTGTGAGCCAGCGCGGAGGTTGGCCGCCCCGCGGCAGAGGGACGCTGAAGCCTTACTGTGGCAATCTTATATATTGCCCCAGCAGCAAGGTGATTTAATCCAAAGGCTTTGCGAAGCCGAAAGTTTCCTGATGGGCCTCTTCTTCGCTTGAGTGTTCAGACTCAGTCCTGTCCCTCCTCTTTTCATGTCTCAAAAGCCTCCAACGGCTTTGGGAAGAGCAATGGCGGCGACTGCCTGGGGCTCCGGGCTGGCGGGGGACCCCCGGGGCTGGGCTGGGTAGCCCTGTAAGTCACCCCGGCCCCGAGCTGCACCCTGCCTGGGGGGGCGAGCGCTGACCCCGGCTACAGACTGAAATGGGGCCCCAGGCGGCTTCCTGTAAAAGGCACCTAATTTGCTATGTTTGAGTGTGTTTTATTAAAAATATGCATTTCTGTCGTTTTGAGAGTTTTCCCCTTTCATCTGGCATGCCCAAAAGGGTTACCTATTTTCTGATAAATTGCACTCTCTTTAATAACTATTGGTTGTTTACCTGAGCTAATAAGATTAATGTCGTATTGAATATGGGAAAAAAAAAAAAAAATCCCTTGGACAGACCAACACATGCTTTTAGATTTATATGCTAATCATCACGAGCATGAAATTAATGCTAAGGAGACATTGCAGGAATGCTTTTGCTTGATCAAGAAAACAGAACAAATTGACAAACTTCAGTATGACTTTATATATCCCATCCTACAGATCCCATCGAAGGGCTCACAGGAATGAAATCAGTAGGACTGCTCTTGTGAGCAAGGGTTTGTAGGATCAGCCTTGAAAATGTGTATTTTTAACTTTGAAAGGTCAGGTTCAGAACCCAGGAGATCCGTATATTGCTTGTGCTTTTCCAAGGTGTTTATTCAGCTTTAAAGTCTCTTCAGAAAGAGAAGGAAAGAAAGCCTCTTGTGTGCCTATCAGTTTCTCTGTTGATATTTCTCTCTACCCATTCGATATTTTAGATAAATAGGCATTATCTCATCTAAAGGAACTCTTTGGAAGGCAGCGAGTATTTTTTTGTATTAGAGTCTAACAAGCTGCTATTTTAGAAATTATATATATAACTACGCTATAGAAAGGCGAGGTTTATATGAAGGACATTTAATAAAAAAAGCAAATTAAATTCCAAGCAAAATATATAGAAATAAATCATGGAGAAAATTAGCCATGAACAACGTAAACATTTTTAATGGTGTAGCATTTAATTAAAATCAAGTATTCTCAGTTTGCATAGAGGTACTAGAATGCACACGAGTTGCAATAACCTATATGGACACTTTGTAAAACAAAACAATTTAAAAATAAGTGCATTTCAGCCTCTGTGCATATTCCCCTTACTTTCCTTGTCTCATACACTGATGCAATGCGAATTAAGAGATGATGAAATTGATGAAGCTTAAATGGCAACACGGTACTACCGGACTTGTGCAGAATAAAAAGCTCTGCAGACATGTGCCATGCACACACATCCTTCATAAACGTGAAAGATTTGATTAAATTCTTCAGGATGGGCTAAATACCAACTTTCACTTCCGCTTGCTACGATTACCGCACCTCCAAATCATCCAGTGGCAGCCTCCCAGTAGTTCTCACAGTGCATGCATCTCCTGAGCTACACCTTGTGCAGTGCATGAGGGCAAACTGGGGAATTAGGAAGGTTTTATTCCTGCCTGTACCACTCGGGAAACGCAGAGCCTGCAGCAAACCGGTGGCGGCTGCAGCTGCACTTCCTAACCCTGCCTGCTTACCTTGCCAGGGTGGGGGGGCCCTGTTGTTTTCCTCCCAATAACACATTCTGAGGGCAATGAAGAAGCTGAAAGGGAATTGCTGAGGCACAAGAGCCGTTATGAAGCTGAAATTTGCTTCTTAAACGCTTTTTTTGACTGACATCCTCTCCCCTCTTTCCAAGACTACTGGAGAAGGGGGAATGCTCATATACCTTGCTTTTATTGCTGGAGGCAAGGAGGTTAGAGAAGAGAGAGTTGCCAGTTAAGGACCTCTGCTCCATGGGAGCTGACCTGGCTTAAAATCAGATTTGGGGGTGTGTACTGGGGGAGGGGGGGCCGGCAGAGAGAAGTTTAGTCTCAGTATTGTCTGGCTGGCTTGGTTACTGACATGATCTCACTGCTTCTGGTTGTCAGACAGTACTAAAATAATAGAAATAATACGCTGAGAATGAGAAAGTGAAGCCATTTTACATATACTTCAAGTGTCCCTGTTTTTCTGAATTTTCTTGAACACCAGCAATTTGAACCAACTAACAAGCAGAAAACCCCTCTCTTACTATCTTTTTTCTTTTTTCTGTAATTTATGCACAATGTGTGCTCAAAGAAGCTAGAGGAAAAAGGAGCGTTTTGCATTTATTTTGGCTTGTCTCCCCTTGTAACACGGTTGCTTGGGCCAGAGAAATTGCACGTCATATGGGTGGTGGGCTGGGGGCAAGCTTTGAGAATCCCAAGAAATGCTTACATCCCTTTTCTGCTTAGCTTTAGTATTAAATGCATTGCTTCACTGAGGCATTAATTGGAATCAGTTGATGTATATAATAAATTAAAGCTAATTCCCCACTCAAGTATCTCAAAGGAATCTACTAATTTTGTTTTCTTTAAGACAGTCAGAAAGCTTGGACATGTCTGTGACCAAAGTAAGTGGCCAAAGGGTTCCTCACCTGTGCAGCACAAGGAATTTGCATGCCCGTATGTGTATTGCAGGAAATAAGGATGCTTTGTCTTTGCAGAAGCATTTTGTCTAAAATTGGAACTCTGGAAAGAGCCTAGATGCACATTATGACTTATCTGCGGCGTATCAGGCTACTGCAGCTAGTTACCTTAACAGCCAGCTGCACATGAAGGAAAGTATGTGCGTTGTGTTTGACAAGTAAAAATGCATTGAATCTGCCACAGTCATTTGTCTTTATTGTAGCCCTAATTTGAATGAAAGCAAGTGCTAATAGAGGACACGGTTTAAGAAAACTCTGCACATTGGCATAAATATCTTGCAGAGGGAGAAACTTGTAGTATGATTTAATAGCCTGGCTTATCTTTGCTCCTGGCAAAGTTTGCTAGCATGGTGATGCTGGTTCCTGCTGCAGTTTTTATCAATGCATAATGCTTCCTATTCCCCCGCCCCCCTCCAAACTTCCCCAGTGAATTCATCTAGAAACATATTGATTCCATGCTGCGCCAGAGTGGGACAGTGCCCTGCTCTGCAGAGAGCTCTCGCTGTTTCCCTTTTATGAACAGTCACAGACTGTGTCTGTCAGCATTGCTTGTCCTGTAGTACGTCTTCCTTGTGATTCACAATACGAGCTGCTCATCAAGGCAAGACAGACGTGTTAAATAAAGTGCCATCAGGCCTGCTCGCTTGCACAGTGGTAGCCCATTGTGCTGCCATACGGGTGAGCTGGGGATGGGTTTGTCCCTTTGGAATCCTTTTTAATTATCTTTAACATGATTCCAGCTTGAAATGATATTTCAATTGAAAAGAACTCGGGGGACAATTACCTTCTTCCGCGTCTTTGTAAATATTCATGTGCTGATTTGTTCAGATGGGGAGCGGGGTAGGAAGCGGGGACAGGAGGCAGTGGGAAGAATCTGACAATTTTAAGTGTAAACATTAAGGCCTTGGATGGAGTAGAACTAGAACCAAAAGCCACCTACTTTCAAAGATGTGTTTTAGGGTTGTTTTTTTTCCTTCCTTTGAACTATTTTTAATGCAATGTAAAGTGAAGCGCAACTATTCTTTGAGCAAATTCAACAAGTGCAAGTGCTGTAAAGATCTGTTGTGCTGTTGGGGAAGGCAGCCAAATGATAGAAACTGTCTTGTGAACAAAAATCATCTGCTCCATTTCCAGCCCCTTTTTTTTCCTCCCCTCTCCCCCTCCTTTTCTTCCTATCTTCCAATATAGATCCTAATATTTTACATTGTATTGAAGAACCTGATACATGACTCCCTAAGCTCTTTGAAATTGGTTTGGGAATTCTTCTAGTTTAGGTGACCGAATGGAGATACCTGAACAAGGCTGCAGGTTTTGCCTCTCAAATTCTGCTTAACCCTTCTTCTCTCCCAGTTTACCCATCTCCTGCATGAAACCGGGTGGTCCTTTTCAAGTACAGACCTTTGGTAGCCCTGTGGGCACGCTGAGTTGTGGGCTTCCCTCCAACCGATGCTGCTGACTAGAGGCTAACCTCCCTTGTGACTGTAACTTGGCAAGTTTGTGCTAGGTTGTATCTGAAGACCAAGGCATTAATTTGAATTCAGATCTCTAGAGAAAGATGCTTTGTGCAATCAAACCCCTCCCAAGCCTCTAAGAGCAATGTTAAGGCTTTTAATAGCATGCTTTCTGGGTCCCATAGGAGGCTGGGGAAAATAGAAATACTTTTAACAGTCAGGTTCTAGTTTAAAAAAAAAACCCACAACAAACCCTAAATAATTAAAAAGATGGATACAGTCTGTTTTAGACCTCTTGTTTATCCAGTATTATTTAATTTCACAAATATTAAGTTTCCCTTCTCCATCATCAACACCGCTCCCATGGGATGCAAGTTACCACCGATTTCATTCTTCTGAAGCCTCATTAATGTCACCAGTTGTTCACTTTGACTTATGGGCTTAAATTACCAGAGACTGGAACAAGTGTAAATATAGTTGGGCTGCCCTTGAAAAGCCCATCCACACTTAAAACTTCTGCAGTAAACAAGAGCTGAGAAAGTCAGGAGGCTACAAATGTGGTTGGGGTATTAAGATAACTCCCTCAAACTCCTTGACAGTAGACAGAACCTAAACCGAACAGTGTAATGATACCGGTTAACATAGTAAGACCAGAAGATGCACGGGTACTGGACGCAGAAGAATTATAATGCTAAATACCTAAGCAAAAGCAAGGTAGATGGGTAATTGATGACTGTTCGTTCCTCACTTGTGTTTGCAGCAGAAGGACTGCTGCTGCTGACAAGGAACACAGGTGTCTGCTCTTCATTACACAAAGCATTCGTGGCAAAAGTTAGCAGGGTAGCTAGGATGTAAGGTTCATATTAATGACAGAAAAGATCATGGATTAAATGGGAATGGTGAGGGATGTGAGACACCCCTCGCCCCGTATTTCTGAAGCTGTTTCCCCTAGCAGAGAAAGCATAGTTAGAGCCCACCCAAGGGGGAGGGTGTAGCACCGCTTGTTTCTCACAGCGTTTTTTCTGTTGGGCCAAAGAATATTTACTTGAATGCTGGGGAGAGCGCTAAACCAACAAAGACACACAACCTGCTGTCATTCTTTACTTTCTCCTTAGATGTAGTAGCTATAAAAGTACATGTGTTGTCGGCTTTTACGTTCTATGCCTTTTAAAGCTTCAAGCTGTAAACCAGAATGTAATTACTAATGAAACACATGCAAGTAACAGGGGTACTCCAGACTGTAGCATCAGATGAGCTTCAAACAGGAGGAGGCTGAGTGCTGTTAAAGAAAAACAGCACGGGGAAAAAATGGCTTGCACATAAAGACCGTCAGTAATCTTAGGCTGAGTAACACACATGTAGAAATATTTCCTGAAGTTTTACAAGAGGCTTTATAACACTGACACCATAGTGGGATGATGATTTAGTAAGGAAAAAAACCTGTATTTGACTCACGTGCCTGTGGCATAATGAACACAGCCACAAGAGTGAAATAATTTCACATGCAGACAATAAGCGGTTAGTACAATAGTTAGGTGTTAGAAGTTTCATCCTTGCTATTTCTTCTCCAAAGAAAAGCTCTTTGGTATTTAGATTGGCAACAGGATATAATAAACCTGTTAACAAGTCAAAAATCTTGTGTTGGGAAAACCTACGTGGCCGATCTCCTCTCTTTAGTTTTGTTGTGCAGTAAACCACAGCAATTAGTGCTGTGACTGGAGGACAGGCTGGAGGGAGCAACCCCGACGTAGCTGGGGATGACTTGGCAAGGCATTACCAGGAAGTCCTGCCTGGCTTCCAATATAGCGTGTACGAAGCCAGTGAGACACAAAAATGTATGTTAACAGGGTGCTTACACAAGCGCAGACATATAAAGAAACCAGGATCTCCAAAGTACAAATGCACTGTGTTTGCAGATACAGCCAAGTATCGCGGATGTAAAAGGATGAAGGACAAATGTGATTTTCTAGTACAAAGTTTTTCTGGTAACAGATAATACAGATTTTTGCATCTATTTTTTATTTGGTTTAAAGGTTTGAAACTGCAAGCTGTTTGGGCAATTACAAACTACAAATGTTAATTAAAAACAAAACAAACCAACAACAAGCAATAGGGAAAAGTTCCTTGATAGGGAACAAAAACATTTTTGTTGAGGCCTAATAGAAGTTTGAGCTTTGTCCTAAAGCTCTCTCTAGTCTGCAGTGCCTCTCGCTTATTGAATAAGTGAAATGAAGCCCTTGGCGAGAGCTAGTAAGTGTGGGACAAAGGGCAGCAGTGAAAAATGAACACAGTTTCAAAATGCAGAGAAACAGATGTGAATCTGCAACAGAGAAAAGGAGGAAGGGAAGCCCATTACAGAGACCATACCAAGGGCAGAATTTAAAGCTGCAAAACATTTTGCTTACTGTGTTGCTAGCACCACACTGTATTTTACAGACTCGTCCTCTTCATTATCTCTGATAGTAGGGTATATAGAGAGGCCACTTTTCAAACAATGTCGAACATCTGAAGATTCTTGAGGAATATGCATCAAAAGACCTCAGGCAGGGCGGGGGGAAAGAGAAGGTGGGCGCTTATTAAGTCCTGCTAATGTTAGTGATGTATTGAGTGAAACATCATGAAAAATGAAAGCAAATCCTACTATAATCTTGACAGAACAAAAGGCTTTCAGTTAAAATAGAAAAATGCTAAGGCGGTATATATCAAACATAACTTTTATATTAAATGTGCATGTGGTAGAATATGGATCACATTATAAGAAATGTTGTTTGGCTTTTTTTCTTCAACAAGCACCTAAAGCTCTTGCTTGGGAAACATTTGGACAGTGCGCTGCTTTTTGTTGGTAAAATTAGATTTTCTTGTGTTTTGTAATTACGAGGGATTTGCCCATCTGCACTTGGAAGAGAAAAAAATTTTGCTCATCAGTCATTAAGTACAAGGTTTACATGTCTAGCCTGAGTGAAAGTAGCTGTACTTCTCATTCATCTTTTCTTGACAGGATAAAACCAATATATTGAAGCAGTTATTCTTCTTTTTAAAAATCCCACCTTTTATAACCACTTAATGGTATCAAATTTATCTGATGACTCAGTTTCTTTGAGCGCAACTTCCCCAATTCTAATTGCGACCTTTTGTTCTAAGAATAATAAAATATAAGCCAGAGTTGGCACAGGAGGAAAGTGCCCCCTAGCAAAAGTCAAGTGCTTGCAAAGAAAATAAAACTCTCCCAGTTCCTCCTTGAAGTCCAGTAGCTCTTGCAACAGCAGTTGTTTCCTTTAATGCATTTAATTTGTCACAACTAGAAAAAAGTCTTTTAAAATACCTCTGTCCTTAAAAGTGAATGTAGTCCTCTTTGGCTCATCTAGCCTGGTGCCAAAGTCGTCATCTTGGCAGTGAAGTGAATTCATGTATGAGTTTAGGGCTCAAGCAACATAAACAAAACTCAAGTGGCTGGAGGGAAAAAAGGATCATTATGTGAGTGAAAAAAATTAAACATCTTGACTCAACAAATGCTACAGTCCTGTCTTATACCAGACTGTCTGTATGCCAAGTTACAAAAAAGTCATCTGACTTAAGGGGGGGAGAAAGGGAAACAGGGTATGTGTTTCAATATGCAGAAACGTAATACAGTAAAAAAGTGGAAGGGATTTTTCTAAATGTAATTTTTTTCAGCTCTTTTTTTTTCCTTTTATGCCTTTAGAACTGTTTCTCTTTAAATATAGCTGTGCCAAATGCAAATAAGAGTTGAAAAGGAAGTTTATATTCCTTACGATAGTGGGGAAAACCAAAACAAAACTCAAGCCGATTTCTTTACGACTGTCCAAGGAGGGCATCGTCACATCTTGGGCCGTCTTCTAGAAAGAAACCGTGACGGATTGGAGGGAAAAGATTTCTCTATCCATCTTGTTATGTCACCTCTTATAAATCAACATATCTTAATTAATTACATTCTTTTCATACCAAGACTTTAAAATTGATGAGGGTGTGCCAGTGTGTATTTATTGCTCATTAGCTGCATGACTCTACAGAGTTTCTGTACTCTATTCCCACAGGTTTAAAAACTCCACAGCATACTGTGGACATCTCATTTTACTTACTGTATGGATAATTGTCTCAGTCATGGTGACTTAATTGTGTTGCTATCCTGCAGCAGACATAGGAGATGCATAAAATTATTCTCTGTGTGTATGCATTTTTACCTGTCACGTGCATGCACATAAATATCTGTACCTAAATGGGCATACATAGGGACCTCAGATTAATTCCATTTAAGAGCAACAGCATATTTGGGAGATCACAGATGGATATATTTTGATTGCTTTTCTCATTTATAGATTAAATATGAAGCCAGCAGCCAAAGGGTTAATTCTGTATGATATCAGCAACAGCAGTTCCTTAGACAACCCCACAATGCAGGAGGTCACATACTAAATATTTGTCTCTCATTCCGACGTGCCAAAATTTACTTGAAAAAGAAATTGAAGCTGAAAATGGGTCTTTTAACTTAGCTAATAACTAAGCATGTTTGATACGAGCTACAGTCTGAAGTGCAGAGATTGATTTGAGCAAATAAGGCAAAGTTTAAAGGGAAGCAGTCTAAAATGAGTTCTGCTGGTGACATTGGAGCAGAAATATTTAAGGCTGTGGGTACAGATCAGTGTAGATATCTGGGCAGACCATGCTCGTCCTGTCTCATTATTTCGCCAGTCGTTTGAAGAGCACTAGCCATTCCTGCCAGAGCCGCAAAGGAAATGGTGAGGGGAAGAGGACAACATGGAGAGTTTCCCAGACTACAGCTAGCATAGGGAGATAGCAACCAGATGGAAACTGTCAGTACTAGTGAGGATATTGCTACTGCTGTTTGAAAATGGACAGAGTAAGGAATGAAGGAAAAGAGAGGGGGAAGAGGCTGAGTGAAAGATGGATTACACTGAAGAGCAGAAGAGGAGATAATGAAAAGGAAGGGGTGCATGAGTAGATCTGGGTTATAGAAGCCTGGCTCCACAGTGTGCTAACAAGCAAGAACTTTGTTACCGAAAAAATAACCGAATTTACAAAATTTGTTTTAAATTTCCCCGGGGACAAAATGGAGATCTTTCAGCATTTGCATTAAAAACCAGACAGAATTGGTCTCCAAAATACTTCGTAAATAGGGCATTTGCTTGGGATGACGGTGCAGGTCAGATTTCTGTCTGCTTAATCTGGAGCTGGAGTGTAAACCTGGGTCTCCCTCAGCCCGTCACCTGCCTGAAAACAACCCCACGTAGGCAGATGTAATGCCTCTGGTGCAATAAACACCAGTTCCCCGGTGGAGGGAAGGCACTGGGGAGAACAACTTATTTTCCAGCCTGGCAGTACAGCATTTACCTGGAATGAGAGGGACGTAGGTTCAAATTCCCATTCTCTACCAGGCAAGGTTCCCTAACCATCACATTTTTAGCTATTTTGAGGTGGAGCTGTGGTTTGGACGAGAAACAGAGAAAACTTAAACAAAGGTTCCTGCCAGGTGTACCCAAGACTTTCTTTTTATTCTTGGAGCTCAGAAATTAAGAGTGGCCCCAAGCAGGCACCTACTAAGTCAAGTCAGTTTGTCAAAACCAGCAATGCCTCCTCCGTTAAGTGATCCCCACTTCGGGAGGAGGAGGACAGCAACTGAGGGGAGTCAGGTCACTTCCTACTCAGTACTGAGTTCAGATCTCAAAGTCCATTTCACTTGCCCGCTCGTTACCTGTGAGAGTTCCCCATGTGCTGGTTTTTTGTGCTGAAAGATGGCTTCTGTCACTCTGCTCTCAGCTCCGAGATCCTCATAACAGCGCGCATGCAGCAACGCCCCGTGTGGCCTCCTGACTGGTTTGTGCAGTAATCTTGACGGTGCTGGGCGCACCTCCCTAATTTCTCACTTTGCAGTCAGGGATGAAGCTCAATGTTTCTAGCAAAGGTGCATCTCCTGGGTGCTATCAAGCATTATTTAAGATACAAGAGAGCTCGGGAGACCAACTGCTTTGGTTGGTCGCAACTCAAAGGAGTGTGAATCTGTGCTAAAAGCACTAAGGGGGAAGTAGGGCTGCTGACGCTTTTTGATGGGAACTGAAGCACTGAGACTAGAGCTAGAATTTGTTTTGTCCAAACACCAAATTTCTGCACCAAGAGCCAGTAAACGGCTTGATAGTGGAAAACAGACATCTGGTCCTCAAGAGAAAAGAGGAGTCAACCCTAATTTAGCTTTTAGTAATAATTATTTCTTGTTCTATTAATTGATGCTTAGCATTTTGTAGAATCTGCTACCTATTCCGTCTCATGATTTAAGATGCCTGACAAATGAATATTTTGCAAACTGCTAAAGCACCTTGGCATTTTTTATTTCTGCTGCAAAATACAAAAAATATGCTTTAATAATTTGTTTAAAAGAGCTTTTATTTCTTACATTGTATTTTTTAATCTTTGCACTTTAAGAGTGAGTGGCTGTACCTGTGGTTTAAGAATGTGCTTAGGTTTGTCCATATGAGGAGTTCCCCTTAAATCATATCTATGTGGCTACAAACTGGTGAAAAATTAGGAATGCGCATACGCATTTTCAAGAGTGGGACCTCAGTTTTCTTAAGAAACAAATGCTGGAAAGAGATGGTTTGTACTTACACCCATTCTTTTTAGGATATGAGTTATTTTTATTGTGCTACTGGATTTTTTGATACATCTTTGTACGCAGAATTCTTCACTCAGGTTACTGGGAATTTCTTTAAATGATGTCAAAATAAGAATAGAGATGTCAAAATGGAATAAGAGCAGGTGAGTTTGGGTGCATCCAGTACAACGTGCGCTTTGATTTAATTACTGTTTTGTCTCTGCTTCAGTGGAGATCTCAGTCTGGTCTCGCAACTTGTTTGTGGTTTTTTACTTTATCCAAACTTGTCCTGTCCGGCAACATAATACAATTTATGTATTCTTAGTATAACTGAAAATATTTTCCACGCGTTATAACAGTGACTCTTCAACTACAGTATAGGTCATTCAGATACTAACACGTTAAGGATGCCAAGATCTCTCTGCTGCCTGTAAACACTATCCCTGAGAGGCAGAGAAATCAAGGCTATTTTCTAGCTTTACTTCCTTTCTTGTTTGTTGATGTGAATGATGGCTATTCGGTAACAGGGAAGATCAGTGCTTTTTTAGGTGACCTCACACACATTAAGAGTGAGATTCCTAACTGCAGTTCTCCAGGTCTTGGAAGTTCTGGTAAAGCAGAGTTTTAACTTGACCTCTCTTCGAACTAATGATGGTGCTTTGCTCTCAGGCCTAATTAGAGCAGGCGCTTTGCAGAATGATCCCTCCAGCTGGTACCTGCACCTCGGCCTGCGCAGCTCTGTCCTGCCGTTGCAAAGTAAGGTGGTAATGTTAAGAAGGGATGCATTCAGTTGGAGCGGCCTGTTTGCTTCGAAAGCAGCGATAAAAGCAGCTCACAAGAAGACGAGCTGAGGTAGCGGTGTACAGTTGAAGTCCCCGAGGGCCAGGGGTTGCAGTGCCTGTTGGCTGAGGCTGGGAGGAGAAGTACGACTCCCTGACCCCATCCCGGGCGGGCAGGAGCCACCCACCGCGCCGTGCCCTGAGCAGCGGCCTGGGCAGCCGCCAGCAGCGCGTGCTGGGGTGTCCCGGGACCCCCGGGCCCTGCGGCCCCCCCGCCTCGGCGGGGCTCGCTGTCACCCGTGGCACCCCAGGAACAATTCCCCACAGGCCGCTTCCTCCCCGGCCTCTGCTGGGAAGGGGCCCTGCGCGTTTTACTCTGCTAGATGCAGGTTTTCCCCTCCGGGAGCCTTGAAAAATCATGCGGCTTCGTATCTTTGCGTGCGTGCATGCCCGTTGAAATAAAAGTCATGGTTAAACCCCTCTGGGGTGCAAGCAGCGCTCGCTCCCTGCCGCTGCCCTCCTGGAGACTAATCTGTGACAGGCAGACAAGGCCCCTCACTCAGCGGTTCACCGGTGGAATTTCTCCCGGACTAATGGAGTGCGGAAACCGGAGTCCCTCAGCTGGAGCCACATGTTATGCTTAGCCCCCGGCCGGGGGATGGGGCCCTGCCCGGAGCCGGAGCCGGAGCCGAGCCCGGGCTGGCCCCCGCCGTGGGCCGGCCCTGCTGACCCCGCGCTCCCGGCCCCGCGGGCCGCCCCGCCGCCTCGCCGCGGGGGGAACGGGCCGGGCCGGGCCGGTGCCGGTGCCGTGCGAGGGGGGCCGTGCAGGTGAGCGGGCGAGGCGGCCCGCAGCGCGGGCGGGTGACCGGTGGGGACCGGCGAGTGCTGCGCGCCTTTCTCCGCAGGTTCGGCACTTTTTGCTGTCCGCTCTGGTAAGTGTTGAACATTTGTAACTTGCTTTTTTTTTCCCGAGGGATGATGAAATGATAATGAAATGCCGCCCGCTGGAGGCGACGTGCCAGTGCCCGGCTCCAATGCCGGCATTAGCCTAATTCAGTAAGTGCTAGATGCCCGCTTTGTTTGTGTGGAGCTTGCAGCCCTATTGATGTCAAGCAGGCTGTTAAAAAGCATAATGACATGGCATTAGAGACCCCGAGAGCAATTAACAGGCTGCTTAATTAGCAAAAGGAATTAGAATTTGAGTGGCTGATCTTTGCTTAAAGACTTGTAAAAAAGCTGGAGCAGTTATCTGATTATGCATTGATCAAACAGGCTAACCCTGTCCTTAGGTAATTCTCTTCCCTCCATTGTGGTCTTTGAATATACAACTGTTTAAATATTCTGACCTGCCCCAAGAAACCAGAGGGGAGCTGCGCCCGCGGGGCCGGGTGGCAGCAGCCCCCCCCCCGCCTCAGCCGCGGGGCCGAGGCCTGGCCCGAGGGCCGCAGCCCAGCCCGGGCCCAGGCCTGGCCGGAGGGCCGGGCCCCGGCCTACCTTGGGCCACCTGCCCGGGCGGGAGCCAGGCCTGCCGGGCGCTCCCGCCCGCCTGGCGTCCAGGGCCTGCCTTGGCCCCGGCACCGGGCCACCCGCGCTGCCAGCGGGCCGGGGCCTGCCCAGGGGCGCACCAGGCCCCTTTGGCGGGGAAGGGGGGCTGTCACGGGGCAAGGCCGAGGGGGGAAGCCATGCCCGAGGTCTGGCCGCGGCCGGGGAAGGCGTGCGGGCCGCCCAGGGAACTGGCTGGCAAAAGCGAGTTTCTTCGCAGCGGCCTGCGCAGGGCTGAGCTCGAGAAGCCGCGGGTGGGGACGGCAGGCCCAGACGGTGCTGGCCGACCCCTCTGAGCAGACGTGCGCAAGCTCTCAGTGCCTCCGCTCAGCTGTTGGCAGCCGAAAGCCAGGGAAACCCAGAGTGATTGATTTTTACACAAACATGCGCACACACGCTGTATTGTTTGTTCTGCCTGCCTTTGGGTTTGATTCACTCCAAGTGTGTTATGACACTCTCCCTCATCAAATAATTGTGGAATCGCAGTTGGGGCGGGAGCAAAGCGGTCTGTTGGGGAAGGGGAGAAGCGTGGGCATCATAAAATGCTTGTATTTATTTTAGGTGGTATTTGCAACAAAATAAACACGCTGAAGTATAAAGAAAAAGAAAGATCAGACAGAAAAGCAAGCTAGAAAGCTACCATGCTACTATATGAGTCTGTTTCAGCGGTGGTTGCTGTGGAAGGTCAGAGTAGATGATCACAGAATTTCTTTGGCTGTAACGCGTATGTGACACTTGCTTGACCTTGCTGTGCTTTTGGCAGGTGGTTCCCTATTACTGTGTGGCACAGAGTTATTAAAAAATCCATTAAGGGTTGTGTTTGTACTTGCCAGAAGCCCACCTTCCCCAAATTTTTTTTACACAGTTTTTCTTGAATAACGTTCTCCTCTTTGCAACATGTAATTTTGGCTT
This sequence comes from Gavia stellata, assembly GCF_030936135.1. NCBI lineage: Eukaryota > Metazoa > Chordata > Aves > Gaviiformes > Gaviidae > Gavia > Gavia stellata. The sequence continues at coordinate 8,303,726 of NC_082620.1, forward strand.
ATTGGGAAGATATTATTTAACACTTCTCGGTGCAGCGAATACATCATTTTTTTTCTGCATTTGTGAGAGTGAGGAAGGAGAATTAACCGTTACAAGGCAGGGGAATTAATTCTGCTGTACCCAGTATAGTTTTCATTGTTTTACTTGCAAAAGTTTTGTTTGACCCGAGCTTGATTGTGTTTAGTTCCTGACGATTTTATTTGGGAAATGTTAGTTCTAAACATAACCACCCAGTCTTTAAAAGGCCACCATTGTTTATTGTTTTCCTTTTAATAAACTTAGTTTTTTCCTGTCTTCTAGATGGCTAGAAAGAGAAAAAAAATCACACACACACCCCCAACTTAGTGAATGAAAAACATCTATAACCATTTTCTTACTGTGGATACTGTTTGGGAGTGTAATTGTACTGTGGAATCCTCTTCCAGTGATCTAAGTTCTAGTGAGAGTCTGATTAGTTCTTAATGCTCTGAAATGAGTAAATTGCAATTTGGGTTACAGTAAATCTCTGCTTACAGGAAAATTGTTCTATAGGGAAATATTTATTACTTCTCTATGAGTTCGTGTGAGAGAGATCAAATATGTATTACATTTCATGCCATAGAAATTGCTGAAATATTGTAGAATATTATCAGACTGAACTTAATCAGCTAACCCTTAGCTCATTGACAGTGCATCTCAAATTTACTCCTTTCATGCTTTCCTACACTGAACACAGCATTTAGGGTTTTTTAACGTTGTTTGGGGTTTGTTGTTGTTTTTTTCTGTTTGGTTGTGTTTTTTTTTTTCCCTTGGAGGTACAAGGCACTAAAATAGAAAGAGGAGGGAGATGCCTGCCTGTGCTATAACTTTTTCATATCAGTAAGCTGTGTGATGCAATTGCCAGGGAAATTTCGAAGCTGACATTCCAAGGTCTTGATCTAGACATCAGCTTTATGTAGGCAGAGCTCTATGCTCATGATTTAATTGGGACTGCTTATGTCTTCAGGGATCTGTCCAGACGGGCACCAGTCTGCTATCAGAGAAAAGCCTGTGTTGCATACAAGCATTTCCCTCATCTTTCTACTTTAATGACAAATTTCTCCAAGAAAAATGCTGAATCTTTTCCAATAACTGCGAAAGTGTATTTGAAATAAAAATCTCATTCCTCTGGAGACCTTCCTCACTGATAAATGGACTATTATGCTGTTCAGCCAAAGAAGATATTCATATCTTCCAAAAATTGAAAGAACATATTAATAACTGATCCTGTGTCTTAAATTCCATATTAAGTTGGATGAAACATATTTTTAAGAAAAGGAAATGACAACAAACCCACATTTGATACGCATCACTGGGTAAATAAGTGTGTAAAGTTATGCTTGTGTTTAAATGTTTGTAGGATGAAAAATGAATTGCTTGAGTCCTACTCTGCTAAAATTCTCTGGAACTTTTGACTTTCTCAAAGTCTTTACCCTGAAGTTAACTAGAAATTTTGATAAAGCCTCTCCTAAAGGGTATTTCTATTCATCAGGATCGAACTGGTTGTGGGAAGGAGAAGCAAACATCCAGCCCATGATACCTGAGTCAAACCAGAGACTCGCACCTTTTTTCTCCCATGACTGTTTATCGTGGAGTTATTCTGCGTTGTCTCAGTCATTTTAATAGAATGTATAAAGGTTCAAAATACTAAAATTTGTATCTGGAGAAAGAAACCTTGAATATATCAGCAGGATGGGTAAATCACCTTCATCCTGATTCTAATTCATTTTGCACTGCTTACTCAGTGAGCGGATGCTTTTGATCTTAGTATAAACTTCAGCATACGTAATTTAATTGGTGTTGCATTGCCTCTCTGAGGTAGCACTGTGTTACCGTCCCTATTTTACGGAGGGGAAACAGAATTCCGTTATGAAACTTTCAAAGTAAGCCACTGCAGCTTCCAGTTTTCTTTAAAACATGCTGTGAACTGCAGCAGTTCAGGAGCTGACGCACAGCATCTTGGACATCTGTGCCGCAGGGGCAGGGCTGATGGTTGTGGGGCAGTAACCCTGTCAGCCCTCCATGCTCATCCGTCAAAACCGTAAGGGCACCCGGTCAGCAGAACTAACCCAGCCGCTGCTGGTCTGCTGCAGCGCCCAGCCTCTCCTCACCGGCTGTCCTTGCGCCCTGCCAGATGCGGCCGACCCTTTGAATCTGACAGTTCAACTGTTCATTCTACCTCTTTGTGATCGAAGTCTGTAATGTTACAAGCAAGCGAGTCCTTTTAACTTAACCGGTTATTTTATGCAGATAATCTGATAGAACCAGTAAAAGCAACAGCTAATGGGGCAGTATGCTAGATGGAGAGGTAACGGAGAGCGGTTGGTGTTAACACTTGATCAGGTTCAGCGGCACTTGGGTCAGTTGATCTTACTGGTGAATTAACAAAGGTCACAAGAGAAGTCTGTGGCAGAGCTGGGAACTCATGTGTGCTAAGGTAGCATCTTAACTGTTTCCTGGTCTGTCACTATGTCGCCGTTCTTATAGTCTTGAACTATTCCTTCCTCATATTTTAACATCTGTTTAAAATTGATCTGTATTGCAGTACATTTAAAAAAACAAAGCAAGGCAAACCCCAAACCAGCAGTTTGAAAACGGGACAGTTTTTCAACTACTTGAACTGTAAAAATAGATGTAACTTCTAGGAAAATCAAATGTAGATTAAACCGTTAGCATGAAAAATGGGTAAAATAAATACTTTAAAAAATATAGCCAAGCTTCTTCAGAAATGGAAAGAAAAACATGATAGCACTTAATTTATAGGAAACCAGAAAGTCTGCTGACCATAAGCTATATGTGAAGCTCACCAGATTTGTTCTTTATCCAAGCCAGGCAAAATGCAAGTGGGCAAAACTGGCCAAATAATGAAAATAAGAATGGCGGGGGGGGGGGGGAATCTCTCCGATCTTCGCATTGATTTATATTTTGTAATCCAAGGTGCTTAAAACAATAGGAGAGTATTGTTTTATAGGAACTGATTTTAGTGTATTCTGTTGAGAACTGCTTGATGCATTTTGATGATGATGGCACAGCTTTGTAAAATATTTAATTTGCAACTAAGTCTTTTAGTCACCTGTGTGCATAAGCACATTTTTTTCTTATATTTCATTTGATGGCCAGTGATGATGGTGGAAATGGCCATGTGAATGAATTTTACCATGTTTTTAAGTAATACCAGTTCACTGATTTAAGCTTAGCACTTAATGTCGGTGACATTTTGCTTAGACCATGCAACAGCAAATGCCATTTTCATTCTGTTTAGTTTCTTGTACCACTTCATAATTCTAGTTTTAGTAGTATAATGTGATGTCCCTTCTTTCCAAAATTGTAGAATTTAGTGAGTATGATTATGTTTGTAGTTTGACTCAATTTCAGAGGCTGAGACTACTGTATGGAGAATTCCAGAAGCTGATATATGACTGAAGCTAGAATTATCTGCTGTGCTTCTGATTCTTTGTTTTGATATGATTCACTAAAATTTCAACTCCTTGTTGAAGGATGATTTGATAACAAAAGGTGTGACTGAAAGACAGGCTTCTCTGAAAGTGTGCCCTATCTGCAGCGCTTTTTAATTTCCCTAACATTGTAGAAAAGGTTTATATAATTCAGTTATGACAGTGCAGGATGGTCCCTTGCAATATAATGCCTTGTCTGTTTTAAACATGTAGTAATAATAACAACGGTGTTTTGTTTTGAATTGTTTGAGTTGGAAGACATCCTGGTGTAGTTTAGCTCGTCATTTCTCGCTTTCCTAACCTGTCTGTGGATTTTTGACTCTTGGTAAATATGGAAGCCCACACCCAAGAAGCATGAGCATACAGGAGAAATATCATTAATTTGAGTCAAGAAACAGGGCTTGCCAAGATATCTACAGCTCATGTATGTATAACCTGCAGAATCTGAGACACCTACCACGCTCTTTTGTGAATGGTAGTTTTGTTTGGAGTTTGACATGCAGTTCTCTAGGACCAGTGGTCAGGCTGCTAGTAGAGCTGAACATCAACAGTGGCAGAGTTTGGGTGTTTCAGAGGCACACGGATGGATGGGTTTTCCTAGTCCAGTGCAACTTACCTGTTCACTGTACATTTCTTTGGAGACTTAATCTGATTTCAGCTCAGATAGTTAGCTACTCGGTAGAGTCATGAAAAGCAGCACTAAGAATGGTTTTGAGGCTGTTAATGTAATGTGGCTCAGCAGCGCTTTGTAGACTGTTCAGACAGTCTTAAAATAGCCAAGTGCTAAAGTAATGTTTTTTAAATACTCTGAATTTAATTGATTTTGAAGCTAATGTGAAGTGTTAAGAGCATCAGGTGAATTGAAGTAACATAAATTTGCTGAGAGTTTGCTGTGTGAGTCTGTACCCCTTTTTCCCTAACACTTTCCCTACCTAAATGATAGTTTTTTGCTTGAGTGGAGGAAGTGATGGGATGAGAAGAAATAGTGAATCAGTGTACATCAGTTTTACTGTTCATTATGCTCAGATTACTCTGATACCATCTAACTCAGTGATGAAACTGTCCGCATCCTCATTTTGAGGACGTAACAAATGCTGTATGATGAAGACAGGAAGGTGGTATCTGACTAAAACCTGCTTGATGATCACAGGAAGAATTAAGAGAGTGAGAAAATATGTATGTGTGCATACACACGAACTCTCCTTCTTAGGGGGAAATCCTGCGTAGATATCCCTATGAAATCCTGTTTCTGTACTGTTCAGCTGGTTTCATCTATTACAGTACCTTTGCCAGTTAAACGCCAGTTAAGCATATTCACAGCCTCAAATGCTAGTAAACTACGAATACTTTCACTCCTAACCTTTAGCAAAACTCCTTTTCATATTTCCACCAAGCTACGTTTAATAGCTTCTTTAATGTTGCATATATTGAGGTGAAGTGCACGACAGACTCCTAACTTGCGTAACTTAGAAATCTCTAGCCTAGCGGTCTGGTTTCCTCTGAGGATCTGTGCCCTGGTTCTTTTACGTTCTTTCAGGTTACCCCAGAGTGTATGTATCCTTCCAGAGTTTTATACATAAGCCTGAAGTGCAGCACTCTTCTAGATCTAAAGTGGCAAGATATTTATATGAGTATGGAACGAGGATAGAGCAATTTAGGAGCTGAGATGAAAGAAGCATGCTGACATGAAGCTGTGCTCCGGATCCACAGATGATGTGCTGTCTTCTGGATGGCAGTAGCAGGCAATATTGCTGTCCCATAGACTGTAGAGATGGTGAGCTGAAAGAGTTCTGCAGGTGAAAGGCAAGACTGATAAAACTTCTGTGTTCTTTGTAAGGATGAAATGAGATTGAGATGTTCTAATATCTGACCTCCCTACATAATACTGTAACTTAACAGTTCAGACTTATCTCAGTGGTGTTCAGGGCAGAGGTGGAAGACAAAGTGCATTTAGGTACTTCGAAAATTATTACTGTACTCATAAAGCTTTTAACATACTATAATAAGGCAATCTCAGTTCCAAACTCCTAGAACCTAATTCAGATGAACTATCTAGATGAAAAATGAGTAAGCTTGGAAGTGGAAGGGGAAGAAAGGCCTCTCAGGAGTGACCTTTTTGGATGACACTGGAAGGAATGGAAAGCTGCCATAAAGAACAGGGATGAAAACTGTAAGTCCTTTGGAAAAAAGGACCCTCAAGACTTGTGCTTCACCCACATTGCTTTCTTCCTGATCTAAAATTAAAAAAACGTACACACTTTATTGGAAGGTGGATTAATGGGAGATGTACAAGGTGTGAACCAGTTTTACAAAGATTAAACGTGGGTCATTGCTTTCTGTTTCATTTTCTCCTTCTTTTGTATCAGCAGTATTCATTTTTTGCCTGGACCCAAACCTTGCATGTGCAAGCAATATCACAGGAGTGCATTGTCTTGAGATTTCCAGTCTGCTTTATGCAACTTTGTGATGCTGGGATTGCTAGAGGCAAGCACTAGACTGGTCTGATGCCTTCATGAAGCGCAGACCAATTCAAACACCTTGAGGTTCAAGTAGTGCTCGTTAACACTCACTGGAAAATACTACGGCTTAGGCGAGAGTCTCAGCGTATTTTTGCTTAGTGGACTTTCTTTTGACACAACTCCTCTTCCTGCAGGTAAAGTGCTGGCTTGTTCTTCTCTCTCATGAGGTTGTACGTGCTAAGCAAATTGTCTGCCCTCTCCCAGGAACTGTACACGTTTTAAAAGCTTGCCAGTTGTACATCCCACTGATTGTAAAATTTTGCTTTGGCTTCAGTTGGTCAGCTCAAGTGAAGAAGTTTAGGAGCCAAGTTTCTACTTGTAGGTCTTCTGCTGGTGTGTAGGAGATTTACAGCCTTGGTCAGGATTCTTTTCATTTTCCTTGACTTTAATAGTAAAGCAAGTATAGAAGGAATTAAAAGCAAAATCTATCAGTCTGCTAAGAATTATACAAGCATATGAAAAAAAAAATGATTAAGATTGTTCACTCATGTTCTGAAGGATCCCAAATAAAAATAAATATCTTTCTTCTGTTTGGTCGCTTTGAGTAATGAGTTACAAGGCTCAGGTAACATGAAATTTGAGGGACTATTTCCATAGGTGTCTAAAGGTGTATCCTTTGTTTTCTTGGGTATTTATGTTAATCTTGAACAAGTGAACCATACAGCCCACTGTTGTCCCGGCTGTGAAGAATATGAGAAATCTTTATTGGAAAAACACAGAAACTGAAACCCATCCACAGAGGTTGGTCTGAGGGACAGGTGGATGAACTGACGCACCACATAGTGGTGGGTGTTCTGATAGATAAGCAGTGCAAGCAAATCTCTTAAAAGTTTGTTTTTAAATCCACAAACTATTTCACATTTTGCAACACTTTTATTTCATTATTATTTGCTTTAATGGGTATAAAATTTTTAAAACTTTGTGAAAGCCTCAAAAACTGAGAAAAGAAATAGAAATAGCATCTGTCTTTTTTCATTAACAGGAAACTTGTCCAATAAAAGTGCTAAGTTGGATCCATGTTGTAAACAAAGCAAAATATGAGAATATAAGCAGACTTTTTTTTACCAGTGCCATTGAGCATGGTTGTCCTGAAGTCAGGACATGTTAGTATCTGGTTTGGACTGATGCTGAGGACCAAGAGAAGAATCCTTTAGACTTCAGTGCAGTACTCATTCAGGATTTGTTTGTTTGTTGTTTTTTAATAATAGTTGCCTACACACTTTGTGCTCTCTGGGGGAGCAGAGAGAGAAAGGGAAGAAAATTCCAAACAGTGCAGCTTTAGGGACAGGAGGGAGGGAATTTAAATTGAGTTGGTGGAGTCATACTGCTTTAGGTAATCTTGACCTAATTAGTCTAATGGAACATAGTCCAGCAATAAGCATCTGTGCTCAGATTTTTCAAAAAGTAAAGATTAAATTTAAAGAGATTAGACAACTTTTTTTTCCCCTCTGCAAGATTTTAGCTGTTCAAAAATGACAAAAATGTTCTTAAGCCTCTCTGAAGGAAGGGTGACCAAACAGACTGCCTTTTGTTTAGCGATGGAGCTTGCTTGCAAGCCACTGTGAGGTGGTGTCCGGTCACTGTGTGCGGGACCCAGAAACATGACTTATCTATCGCCAGTAAAGCGAATCAGGCTGGGGTATTAGCAGGGGGATTAAAAGTCGAAGTTGCTAGTGCAGGAGTGAAAACACTGGCCACCCACAAGGTCTGTTGGAGAGACAAGTTTGTAAAAGCTTTCTCTAAGTGAGAGGAAAAACTGGGGCAATGATCTTCCCAGTGCTAATGTAAATGAGTCTTGGATTCATTGTATTAATACTGACCTGGTGTTAAGGTATGGATAACAGATGCCACTGACTTTAACTTAGGCTTCTGCATGTTCATGTGACCTCTGAAAATGAATACAGGTTCCTAAATCTTACCCTTAGGTAGTTTTGAGACCTTCATGATATGCAGATGGTAAATGTTTTAAGCAGCTGTATCAGGAAGGAAGTTGAGGTACTGATTTTGCACGTGGTACTAGCTGTCTGCTGCCGAGTACGTAATCAGGTCTTATTCAGATGGTCAGTTGTTAATTTTTTAATGTTTCATTTAAGGGGGTAAAAGCTACTCATGAATATTCAGTACCATGGGGATTTCAAATGATGATTGTAGTTCTTTAGTCCATGTAGGTCATACATAGGGCTTTGTCCAAGAACTTTTCCTCCTGTCCTTGGCTGGTGGTCTACGTGAAATGAGTTTGTGACTTTAAACTAGTTCTTGATAAACGTAACTGTATATTACAGACCCATCAACTTGATGTGCAGTAATCGGCTTCCATATTTTAGTGATTGCACTGGCCATGAAGGATAAATTGTGTTGTCATTTTATCTTGCCTTTCATTTTCTGCCTTTATTTTGGTAAGGGTATTGCAAGACCTTGTGTTTCATAGTCTAATGGACTTTCAGGTAAGTGCAGTGCTTAATCAGGGTCAGTCTAGCCTGTTGTATGTATGCACATGTACATCATATGCATAGTGGTAAACTCCTGATTCTGAGAAGCTACAAATGCCTGTAGTTAAAACGGACTTCTTCAAAATTATGATGCACAGATTATTTTGGTCATAAATTGACCAAGGACAAGCTGAGTCCTATGGACCAAGAATGAAGCAGGATGCAGTCAAATCTGATTTAAAGCGGTCGGATGGATTTTACTGTTTAAACTAGTAGCAACAATCAGATTTTCTAATACTGTTCCTGAAGAAATTCTTATATTGCATGCCTGTGTTAAGACATTAGAGCCTCAAATCATCCCAGCCAATGCCAATATGGATTTTTTTTTTTAAAGTATGACTTTTTTATAGATTTATTTTGGTTTTTTTTATGGTTGGCATTAAACAGCATCGCTGTCTGAGAATCACTGGTAATTATAGGGGTCATATTGACTGATGAGAAAAAGGTATTTCCATGCTATCTACAAATCCCTCAAAGATGTGAAGCACGCAACTGCAGCACAGCTATTTTGCTGTCAAACTTCAGCAGAAATATTAAGATGGAAAACAGTTACCTAAATCTTCCTTTTACCTGTTGGATAAAAATAAGCTTGATTTTCTTTTCCCCAAGATCAGAAACTTAGAGAGAGATTTCTAAGCATTTTACCTGTATGTGGTGCCATTCACTGTTCTATCCCTGTTGATGATCTTCAGACCTATCTAATGATAGTCAGATTTAAATTGATTTCTTGCCTAGCTGTATTGTAACATAATATTTTGGGATGGGTAAAGGTTGTCTAAAGGCTATTATACCTCTGCTGTTTTCTCACGAGCTTGCTTATTTGTTTGAAGTATGCTTACTTTCTGGATAATAGGTCGTTCTGGACACCCAAATTTGCTACTTCTTGAATCTAGAACAAAATCTCTGGAGCAAACAGATAATGAAAGTATGGATGGGATATTTCTCAACCAGCTCTGTGACATGCTCTAGGGAAGTACAGCACTTTTCTTCACTTCCTGGCAAGTATTGCAAAGAGTTCTTGACCTGCAGAAACCTGATATTGTGGTGTGCAGCTCCACAGTCTCCTGCCCAGGAACTCTGTCATCTTCTCTGCTAGTCCCGGGGGTGTGCAACAGCACTGTCTGTACTGCAGTCCAAACTCCTGTTTCTTGGCTTAGCTACGTGACATTATAGCCTCATTTTTTTTTGTAATTTTAAATGGACAGATTGCTGGTGGGGGTTTTGTATAACTCTCGAGCAGAATTGTCCCAGACAATTCTAAATGGAGTAGCGTTAGCAGTAAAGATGTGCTCAAGCTGTAAATGCTATGGAAGTTTCTTTCTGTAAAATGTGTAAGTCAAAACATCAGGTTTCCAGATAGCTGTGAGCCTTAGAATTGTAGAGTCTAGCACGGAGGGACTGGCTCTGCTTTCCACAGGAGACAAGCGAAATAGGAGGACGCTGGGAATGCTGCTTTCAGACAAAGCAGTTAGTATTACTTCTGTGTAGATATTTTAGTCTCAATTTTTCTAAAGCATATGGAAGAGTATAGCAAAATGAAATGGTTTTATCTGCCTTTTTGGTAGCTTATTAGCAGTCTGATTATCTACCTCCAACCTATTCCAGATGTGTCTGGCTGTGGTCTGGTTGAGCTTGGTATGTAATGAGAATTTGTAAAGTGCTTGGGAGTTGCCACGGAGTTCTGTGAGGCTTTTCTTAACATAACTAAACAAAACTTTGATACAGTTTTTCAAACTGACTTGTACTTCAGCTTTGCCAGGAGAATGCCCATACTTGCACACTGGATGACTACATGAATAAGATCTTGTGACAGGCTGTGTTGGGTAGGTAATGAAAGAGGGGTACGTTGCATGGCGTGTATTTCAAAGTAACTGTGGACACTGGCAGCCTCCATGGAGTTACTGATGCACTGTAAGTTTTTATACTCAGTTGATGACCCGGGAGAGTCTTACTCACATAGCCATACCCCGAGCATAAATCCAGCCTCTCAGGAATCGGAAAGTGCAGCAGACCTGGCTACAAACTTAGTTTTCTCTGTTCATTCTTTTCACATCTCTGCTTTGACTTTCATGATTTGAAACTTCAAATATCTACAGAGATTAAAATTTTAAAAATCACTGCATGCAATAGAAAATGTCAGGTGTACTTTACACCCATCCCTCAAATTCTCTCCTTACAAAAACACTGACTGCTTTCTGCTGTCCTGATTCTGATAGTCTGGGATATGATGTCTGTCACCGTCTTCCAAAAATATATATGGGAGTGGAGTTGAGATGCTCGGTGTGCTGTGAGGCTGTGTTGTCTAGAGAAAGGAGAACTGGTTTGCCTACGATAAACGCACTGTGAATTTTTGCTTGTTTTTAAGTTAAGTGGTGATTTGAACAGAGTACCTCCGTCAAGGTTATGAGATGGTGAGAGCAATCTAGTTAACAAAATTGGTATCAGTATTGGCCCCACTCACTTCCACTGATTTTCAGTACCTCATTATTGAGACAGATGTTCTGGGAGGCTTTTGGATATGGTTTTGGACTTGTTTAGTCTTTACATTTCATAGGTTTTGGAGAGGTTTGAATAGCTTTTCTGCACAGCTTTGCACTTCCAGGTTCTGACAGGCCAGAAGCAAAATGTCTCAGTTAATTTAAATAGTATTGTTATTTGTTCAAAATCTGGTGAGAAACCCTCTTCTCTTGACTTAGCAAATTTTGTTGGACTTGGAAGGATTTTAGTTATCCCAGGTTGTTTTAAGGCTCAGTCATCTGAAGTGGAAAGGTTGTGAGACCCTTAACGCTGCACCCGCACTCCTACAAGTAAAGCCTCACCCTTGCACCTGTGCCTCTTGTGGTCCTTAAATATATCTATACAGAAGAATAAGGCATGTTTGCAGTATCTTTATGAAGTCCTGATTCTATCAGTAGGATTTTTTTTATTAACAAACCCTTTGACTTTGAAGCCTCAGCTGAAATACTTCTTGACCTTTACAAGTGAATCGGCGAGACACTAACCATGTGAGGTGGGTCATATGGAACAGATTTAGATACAAACTCATATCATCCTACCAGAGGAATGCAAAGTCTCTCCCGATCCCTTCCACAAAGCTGCATCATGTGTGTGAGATAAATCCAAGGGACATAGGGGGCTGCCAGACAGCGCAAAGGACAATAACTTCGCTATCTCAAACAAAACAGACCGCGCTGCTTTGGGATTTCACTCTTAAAGGAGTAGTAACCTTCTCCCGTGACCATTGTGAATTACTAAGTGAGGGTCTTGGGGAGTGAAATGAAGAGGGATTTATAGCTGTGTCGAATCTGTGGTGGTCTGGCAAAACGTATAAGGGACTGCATGAGCGTGAGGTGCCTGCGCAAAGCTGCATAAAATTTTTAAGAAGTCGGAAGCAATAAAGATTTCAACTTTTTTCTGAACCCCAGAGCATCCTGAGAGAGAGTTCCATCAGTTCTTGTTTTACACACACCAAATCATTTTTTCCTGCAACAAATCTACAAGGGTAACAAGGGCTTTCCTGAGCGCTTGGAGGTGAATTTTCTCCCCCCCCACATCATCACTTGTCAAAATGCTAAAATGCATGCTGTTTGAATACTCACATAGGAGAGGTTACATGAAACGTGTAGTGTGCTGAGAAATACAGCTTACAAGCCTAAGTGAAGTATAAAACAAAGAAAACTGCTTGGGTGGAGCAGAGGAAACAAGCAACAGTGGGAGCTATGAACCTTAAGAAGCATCATCCATCACAGTGTTTCAGGTGTGCAGCTGGTGATGTGGATCCTCAGAATGTCCATCGTAATCAACGTTACTCTATTTTGAGATGTGCTGCTTGCATAACTCTTCTATACCATAATCCTATTTAGGTACTCACCTAAGACATGGGGCATCTCGCTCTCCTTGTTTGTTTTGACGATACCAAATAAAGGTTCTTCGGATTTCAGAAAGTTTTCTGAGAAGATGCAGTTATTATTTTACTTGCACAAATCTGTTAACGGGAAGAGCATCTTTAAACTCTTAGGTGATAGTTTAGCTGATTGGGACATTTTCTTGTTGTCTTGCTTTCTGCAGGAGGAACTGCTTCAGCAGGAGGGGTTGACAGTATGCAGGCCCTAGTGATTAAGACATTTTTCCCCAGTGAAAAAAGGAAATTACGTCCTCCCTTGGGAACGGGAGGAGGAGCTACACAACAGAAGACCATTATGGTCATCTTGTGCTTCTCATTCTGATGGAACCCACAAATCCAGCTGACAGAGATTGCGCTTAAGCTTTTGTCAGGGACAAAGCTTAAGGCAAACCCTTTCTTTAGCATTTTATTGTGACAAACTGTAAGTGACTAACTCTATAAGCGCTTCCCTGCTCAGTATCATGGTTCTTTACGAATCCTTGTCTAGCTTTCCCATCGATTTCTAAAGGGAGAGTAGGTGCCTAATACCAGTAGCGTGTCTAAAAGCTGGGCGTTGTGATGCCCAAATTCCATTTAGGCACTGAGTAACAGTGTGAGTTTTCTGAAGGTTTGGGTATGCAGTGGGTGTTGAGTTCTGTTGGAAATCTCACCATCAGTGTGTTACAGTGGAAACTACTGAGGCTCAGCAGTTTAGCGGTTGGGCTCTTGTTGGGACTTCTGAACCCTGGGTGACCTGCTTTTTTGCTGGTGAAAGGTAGGAAAGCGTGAGCATCAGGCCTGCTGAGACAAACCTTTGTGATTCTAGTTAGAGAGGTGTCAGACTCTTGACCAACATCATTCTTCATTCCCTTATTTCAGAGCTTTTTCTTTCAAAGTGCTTTTGCCTTAGGACTCTGCAACTCTGACCTCTAGCACCAATATTATACCTTAATTATGTCTGCTAGACAAATATGTCACCTTCAACTTACTTTAGTGATGGCATGCTATGAATCTCCCTTGGCCAATGTACTGTAAGGTTCTGGGTTTTGACAATGCTATTAGCAGGGAAGCATTTTAAGCTGTTCATTGTATAATCAGCCCTGTAAGGTGGTTTTTCTCTAAATTAATCAGCAGGGCTTGTATTTAATCAACAATGATACATGTATATTTTTTCCTAAGATTACAGACCTCTGTCTCTGTTTTGTAGTAAGCTGGATTCTGCAGTTTATCTGATTTGTGGGATTTTAATAAGTTTGGTCTGCACATAAGTAAACGTATGCTTGACCTTGAACATAATAGTGGAAGAGGAGCTATAGCCCCCATTGGTGTTGCTGACAAAGCAAACAGTTTAAACATGGAAGTTAAAATTTTATTTTCTTTCAGTATTTATCCTTTTTTAGTTAACCAATGGCAGAAGAAAAATACAGCTTGGGCTACATCTGCACCAATCCTCAGATTATTAATATTCCTATTAAAGAGCAATGAGGATAAAGAGGAAATGGGAAAGAATAGGAATTTCGTTTGCTTGCTGGCACTACAGCGTAAAACATTATTAAGATGATTTGTTAAATAATAGAAAGGGTTTTTCATTTCCTAATTTTCCAGCTGCAGCTAAAGCTATCTCCCGGCAACCTGCTTCTCATTCCTTAATATTTAGACTTATGGACCAATTTGAGAGTATTTTCTTTCCTGCTATGATTAATGCTTCTATGAAACAATGTCATCGCAAGCCATCTACCTACCTTGTCAGCCTGGCATCAGTCTGGCTGTGCTGTGCTGTAATTTATGGCTTCAGCCAGTAATTTGCAAATCTAATGTTGGGGAGGCTATGAGGATCTGAAATTTGAATGCTTTTTACTGATTTGGTAAATATCTCCCCCATTAGTAAAACAAATGGCACAGGGATCAGACATCATCTCCAAGGCTCAATAAATATTTTATCAGCCATAATGGAAATTGTCAAATTGATCTAATTGTACAATACGTTATCAACAAGATATCAAAGTTGGACATGGCCTCTGCCCTTGTCTATCATTTCCAGGCTTTTGTCTTCGATTGCGACTTCCTGGGAGAAAGGTAGGAAAGTGCAGAGTTCATTGCAAAGTAGCGCGAATAACATACCGAGTGAATATCCATTCAGAAGATAAATTCTGGAGAAATAATTAACTCTCCCCTGCTTGACTATAAAGCAGAACTGCAGAAGGTTCATGTAAATCTCCCAAATGGCAACTGATATTTTTATGTTAAACCTCTACAGATTGGTCTAATACATAAAGGCAAATTATCCATCACTGATACTGCTTTTGAGGTAACATTCATGGCTTTGTTCCTTTTAGAAGGGGCTGAGTGAATTCAAAAGCAAATTTTAGTTCTCTGGCAGCAGCTGTGGGGATTAATTTATTTTAAAAAGTTTAGGAGAAAAATTACCTAACTTTAGCTAAAATTGAATGTAATTATTACTCTGCTTGAATTCACTGCAGATGGGCAGTCACAGACAATCCAAATTTGTAAATAAAGATTTATTTGGATGGCTGATTTTAACAAGATAAAACTAGAAGACTTTGCCATGCTAAAATTCATGCTTGTAGAGTTGCCTCGTTAAACTTCATCCTATAGAGAAGTTTAATTTAATATAGCTCTTTTCCTATCTTTTTGTGTGTGTGTGAGGGAATCCCATCCACTGATAGAGAAAAATCAATTTCCAAAGAAAATTTAAGAATTTCCTGAAAAGCAAAAAGAGGGATAGTGCTACTCCAGGCAGCCAGTATCTGGAGGGGCTTTGAGGAAACTTGTAGCTGATGGAGTAAATTTCTGATATTTCTCAAGGTGGGAAGTCTTGCCATCTTTTCTTTCCGAAAGCGTTCCATTTCCAGCCAGCCTGTTAACATTTAACAGGTAGGGAAGATACCGGGGCTGTGCATAGAACTGCTCACAAAACAGCATGCGACTGCCTTAAACTGGTGAACCAGTATAGAACTTTTTTGTTCGTGTTCATTTTTTTCCCCAGGTACCCATTGCCTAGGAGCACTACGATGCTATCTTGGAGCTGTTTACTCTGTGCCTCAGGTTGTGTATTGCTAAAAAGCAGAATGTCAGTACTTCACTGCTTCAGTGAGGTTGTAGACATTGCCTAAACAAAAAGTGCAGAAGAAATGGAGGAGTCTTGCTTTCTTTTTCTTGAAATTGTGGTTTGGGTCTCAAAATACCCAAACTTGCCAGTGTCTTGTGCTGGGTAACTAGCTGAAGAATGTCAGTAGCCTTTTCATAGTTAGAGAATCTTAAACATGTTCTTGGATACAGCCCCTAGTTATGTTTTTCATTAGATCTCTTGGAGGCTTAAATAGAAGGTCTACACTTGATGTTTTTGGTTTCCTGTCATTTTGAATAAAAATAAGGATAGAGAATGTGGTATCTTAATAGGAACCTTGAGTAAAAGTAGCTTTAGGTAGCACTGCCTTTGAGGAAGTGCTTAAAATTTAAGCTAACAAGCTGTAAACATCCTATAATGCATTTTTGCTGTTAGTTTGTCAGGTACAGCTAGTTTCTGCATTGTAAATGGGGAGCAGAAGTAAATGGAAGTGTGTGTGGAATGAGAATCAATTTCAGGATGTTAATAACTGAGCACAATTAAGATTGTAATATTCATTAACTCAATGAAGGGGAAAGGGGCTATTTTAACAAAATACAGCAGAGAGACAACTTAAGACCAAGTTAAGCTTGGGCTTCAATGCAGCCTGTAGCCTCGGGGTTGTTGAGTCAAGAGAGGTTTCTAAACATAAGCCATATGCTTGTTTTTTCTTTCAAATGTTCTTTTAAAGTATATGTTCAGTTTTCCACCCCTGCACTTGGTCATTCTGTGTTATGCACAGTAAGCATGTGAGTTGTTTAGTGTGGTTTTCTCCAAAGGAGTTCTGGATATGATTTTTTTTTTTTTTTTAACAGGATCTGAGCATGATGGAATGATAGCTCAATAGATAATACCAAGATCTTGACATTATTAAAAGACGCTTTAAAATACTGAATTCAGATAGCTTTAGACTCTATTCTGTAGCAATGCAGTAAGAAGTGGATGTAATTCACTTTTTGCTTAAGAGGTGATGTATCTAAATATTTGGTTGACTCAGTTGCAACATATGCTCATTTTTAGAGTAACGTTTTCCTAGGTCTGTTTTCAGACCGACACTGTGGGAAAAAAATAAGTGGCTGCCTTGCCTGGCAAATGCAGGCAAATGTGAAGTGTTCTTTGTTAATAATTCTTTCCTGTTAAAATTTAGTAGTTGGTGAAAGTGGGAGCTCGAGATAATGGGGGATTGCAGCGCAGACCATGTATAGCTGTCCTGGAAAAGAGGCAAATGTTCATACCAGTCCCTGGTGAGCCACAGGCAGCGGGACAGGTAAGAAGTAGAGCTCCTCACTCTGCACGGTGTCTGAGAGAGGTCTGTCAGTGACTGGCAACGTTAATGCTTCTAGGCCCCTCTGTGTGCCCGTGGTAGATGACTGCCTCTGGACCTGAGAACACACAGTTTAGGAATCCTCAAACTGCACAGCACTTCCGCTTAGTGATGCAAATCTGAACAAGAAATAGTTACTAAGTACCAAGCCAATGTGGTGCATGGTCCTATAAGGAAGGAATAGAAGAGCTTTTAATTGGCATTATGGCTTTTGATAGTCTTTTAGCAGTGCAGGTCAACCAGGAACCAAGTTTTTACACATACTTAAGGGCAAACTGTGAGTGAGAAGGGCTAGTGCAAGCATATTAAACTGGCTGATGCTGGCCATACATCAGGAGTCTTTAGACATCCTGTGTGTCAGAATGTACGGATCTGCCAGCAGGAGAGGCATGAGCCGTGCTCAGCACAGATCGGTTTAGATCTCATGGTCTTGAATCTGTTAATTTCTTTCATATCCACCACTCTGGGTAGAGGGGTACAGATGCTTTACAGATTGGGTTGTTAAGAATTTTTCCTCCTCTCTCTCCTGTCCTCCCCTCTCCCAGTGCCGACTTCCATGAAGATGCACACTTTGAACTTTGTGGAGCAGTGAAGATTTGAGCCATAAAATCCCCATTATATGTTCTTTTTTGGCCTGGCTGGGGGGTAATGAGTCTCTTGCCTTCAGACCATTGTGTTCTCTGTAGCATCTTAGAAGCACTGCAGTATTGTGTTTCTCTCTAGCACACACACGCGGGGCGCAGAACCATTTTGTTTGAACGACTGAAGTGATGACAGACTCGTGGGTGTGAGCAAGCCCAGACTTTAGCACCAATGATCTGCTGCACAACAGTTAACTTTGGTGAGAGTGCTGTTCATTTTTAATGCAAGGTTCGTGCAATCCTTCTTTTCTTTGCATCCCATGCACACTCCCACCTCCAAATCAGCAGACCTAGATTTTTATCTGTAATGGCTTCTGGTGAGAGAGAGAAAAAGCAAGTTGTTCTTAAGCATTCATTTTCTAGGCCAACAATAACCCTAGCCTAGACGAATAACTCCCTCCTAGTTCCTACAGAGAAAAGTGTTAGACTACACAGACAGTGAGGTCATTCATAGTCACTATTGTTTCTTGATAACCCAATTAAGAAAGTGCAATTTATCTAGCCTGTTTCCATTTAATTATCTAATTTGTCTGACCGAGTGGGACTAGCTATCTCCTCTGCACTCTGGGGTTGCTATCACACTAAGGACTTGTTCCTGCAGCATGCTCCCCAGGTGCTTTTCATTCATTTGACCTATAGTCATAGACAGTTATAAATCAGGAGGGTAGAAAGAGCCATCACATTGCTTTCCCTTACTTTATCATTAGGGGGGAAATGTGTGCACTAGATTGAGAGTCACAGTGCTATTGCCCTCTTGCTAATCTAAGACCAAACTTTAATAAAGATATTTTATAGTATTCCATTTAGAACTAAAGATGGCTGGGAAAAAAAGGTTTGTGTGTGTGGAGAAAGATTTGTCAGTGTGGATGTTCCACAGCAAAGGGTCAAACCCACAAAATTAATATCCAATGGAGAAATTATTCATACCTATATATCACTGTTATTAACATGCTCTAATGAATGTTGTGTTTGTAAATACTGTCTTTGGTGTGATTATCACTGCTGCCAAATGCACTTCTGGAGATACCTGTCCGAAGCAGAGGAATAATTTCAAATGAACAGCCCATTACCTTCAGTCTTCTGAAGCTGTACAAGTCAGCAGCTAAACTGCCGGAAGGCTGTTTCTTGAAGGTTTGTTCTGGATTCCTTACTGCTCTACCATTTTATCCAGAGCTTTCTCATTTCCAGTGTTCAATTCACAAATTCAGGGATCTTGTTCCTAGAAATGTGTTTAGTAAACTTAATGTGGTTGATGCAAGACACAGGTCTGGACTAATGGTTTTTGTGTTCTTTTTTTGTTCTTACTGAGTCGTGATTGTTTGGCTTTGGACACTGGGTTCCACGTTTAGGCGCTTATTCAAGTGATATAATGTTTTAGAGGTGCTTGTGTTCTGACTCCTGGTAAGAGTGGTAATAATGTCATCAGTTTATCCACCTGGCAAATTGTTGGTGCTTGGGAATGGATGTTACAGATCAGACCTGTGGTTCAGCTAATCTGTATCCTATGTCTAATGGTAATGGGTGTTTTAGAGATAGAGAACAGGGGGCGAGCCTGTGAGGGACAGTTACCTTTCAAAATGGGGATTTCATCTTAATTCAGATAGCATTTTCGTGACTTAATTCACGTTTCAAGTGTGAAAGACGTAATAACAGTAGGAGTAACATCACCGTGCCCTTTTCTGATACAGTGCAGTTGCTATTGTGCCTGCTGTTACTTGTGGTTCGGTCCTCTTTGAAAGGCCCACCCATAAATGTTGTGCTAGATACGCTGCAAGCACTTATCAGAGATAACAACCGCCTCAGAGTTTTGTAGTCTGGTTGGAGTGCAGATTTACAGGCCAGAAAGACATCTTTTGAGGCTTCTGGGCTTGATGTAGTGAAAATGAGCCACCTGAAAATTCTACTTTGTGGGGACTACAGAATATTTCAGGTTCCCCCTATTGTCGTGTTGACTTGTATGTATAGCAGCAACGATCTCGTTTCCATTGTTTTTTGATTTTTGGAAGCCAGGGACATCCACCCTTCCTAAGGTTGTGGGTGTGTGGGTTTTCTTTTTTTCTGAACTTGTTTGAGCTGCTGCTATTTCTGAAGAGGTGTGTTCTGCGCTACTTGAAGTTAACCATGAACTGTACTATCTGCTGATAGCCTGGAGATTTTGTTTGCTTTGCTACAGTCCTGTGCAGTCCAAGCAGGTGGACAAATACCTAAGAAGGGTTTGGCTTTGTTTGTGTTGTGTTGTGTGTGGGTTTCTTCCTCTCACGTCTCCACCCCTTTAACCCTGTAGCAGAAGCACTCCTGCACTTACAGGGGTGCATGTTTTGTCTTGCTGAATCATGTTTAGAGAAGAGTTTAACAGTGTAATCAGAAACTTGGCGGTCTGCATGTGTTTCCAGCAAATCACTGAACGCTGTGGCTAACAAGTCAGCCAAAGGATCGAGGAGGAGCTATTTGAATTTATTGGATATATCGACAAATTACTATCTCATGCCATGTTTGTAGCATGTTATAATTCAACATAATCGTAAGGTATGATTTCATGTAATCTGCTCTCTCTGTTTAACAGGGATTATCAGATCACGTGGCTTATATAATGTGTTGGGAAATAGCTTTGGAAAAGTTTCCAAATGTGCTGATTTTGTGTTATATATTCTCAAATACTTACGTATTTGGCATATTGTTAAAATAATGATTATAATGCACTGATAAACCTATTTCATCCTTAAAGGGCAGATCACCTAGGTGCTTCCATTAAGCAGGCGTGCAGACTGATGCATGGAGAGCTATGTCTGTCAAGGGTTTATGCAAATATTAAGATGATTGTTTAAAGCCCTGTACTGTTGCCATCTCATCCTTTGTTGCCTCTCCAGTGCCTGACAGTGTGACAATAACGTAGTTTTTTTAAAGTTGTGATTCCTGAAACTGAGTCCATTACTAAATACGTATCAAGACCTGTCCCTCCAATTTCTGTGTCTCCCAGGCTTCTAGATAGAAGCTTAGAGACTGAAGTGTAGGTCCATAGCTGATGGTCCCCTTGCCAGTGTTAAGAGAAACTCTGTATATACACCATATGCTTTCCTTTGCTGCTTTTTGAGGTTCATTCATGTATTTCTTGATTAAAATGGAAATGTTGCATTGTTTCACCTTCACAGGGGCAATACTGATGTGATATGTAACAGTTCTTCTCAAAGGGCTAGTCAGAAGTTTCAAGCTCCAAAAAACCCAATCCTATCTGTTGGCCCAGTGAAAATATGCTGTATAGTAGTAGTTCATCTTTCATGTTCTTCTGCATAAAGGGTGACAGTGGCAAATTTCAGTTTCCGTGTGCCGCTAATGTTTGGGGCTCAACAGAGCCTATGCTTCAGGTTTCCTGGAAGCTATTAATAAAGCTTAAAGCCAGTTACCAAGTGCACAAAATTATTGCAGTCAGTATGCTTGTGGCTTTATTTTCTTATTCTTGTGTGTAAATGCTAGGTTATAAGACTGAAAGTACTGTTTTATCTTGAATTAATATTTTGAGCTTTGTTTAAATAGTCATTCATGGCTAAAAATAGACTTGCGTCATGTTTACTTGATATTTCTCTCTCAAAAGTCTGTTGTCAGGTTAGTCAATAAATGAGGGTTTTGTAACAATGTAAAGTGGTTTTAAAATAAAGATATACTTTGTTATTCTCTTTAGAAAAAATTTGCATCTTCTCTCTTGAAACATGGCCAATACGCACAGTGAAGGAGTGAATGGTGGTGTGATTGCAGATTGAATGCAATGTCCCCAGTATCCTGTCATCATTGCGGGAACACTCCAGACTGCCCAGATGAAGAAGTTGTCTGCCTGGTCTTCTCTGAACATTGCTGCTATTAACGGGTGCTGTTAACAATTCATAGAAACATAGAATCATTTAGGTTGGAAAAGCCCTTTAAGATCATCAAGTCCAACCATAACTCTCACTTCAGTTGCATTCCTTCCACACACGATGTTGTGTGTCTTCAAGTTCCTGCACCTATTAATCTTTTCCAAAAGAAATACCAGTTAGTTTACTGTAAAATGTAGAGAATTAAAGGCAAGACAAAGCACGACAGTGGAAGTTGCTCCAGTAATACTGACTAAGAGATTTTCATTCACGTATAAGAATGGGGTTAGGTGATTTGATCCTGACGCACATTTTGTCCAGCAGGATAAACCCTTCTTGTTGGGTTCATAATCCCTCGCAGCTGGTGCCAGAAATCATGAATTTGCCTAGTGTGTGTTAGAGTAGAAGCAGGCTTACTAGTCACAAGTAGTCATACATCTTCTACGCCTCAGTATTTGCTTCATCCTTTCATCCCTTCAGCGTGATATTTCTTGGCACTTTTCATCTGGCTAAATAGGAGGATGGCTAGTTGTCTTCTGGGAACTTGATGAAGTCCAAGTCACTTCGCACAGGCAGAAGTACCTTTGCCACCTAAGTCAGGTGCCCTGCTGTCTAGTGTACCATTTCACACAGATTTGTGACCTCCACCCACCCTGGAAACCGTGCTGTCCGAAAAATTGTTAGGAGTGTTAGTATTGAAGTGTACCTGAAATGAAAAAACGAAATAGTTGTCTTTTTCGCACCTGTAGTTTGGTTTGTGCTTCGTAGCATGATATTCTGTTAAGTGCTTGGCCGAATGCCAGGAATTTGGCAAAACGTTTGCAAATCCTGAAAGCTTCGCATATTTCTCCTGAATGATTATTAGTGCAAATATTTATTCTGTGAAAAGACAACAGTCATTATTTGTTATTCTCTTGTTTAAAAAGGTTGGTTGTCCAGATGGGGCACTGTTTTGCACTAGTGTCTGCAGCGACCAGCCCCCCAGTTCGTGCAGGTAATTCCTGAAGGTCTGCTCGCGTAGCGTTGTATTTGATAGCACTTTCGCATTGACTGGCAGGAAGAAACCTTAACAGCAAAAAGCTGAAGGGGACTATTTGCGAAACCAATGAACTGAGTGTGATTATTCCAACCATTTAGCAGATACCTAAAAAATCAAACACATTCAGAGAAAACACAATCTGTTAGCATAGTTAGGGGCTAAGTTTATAATGAATATGATCTCTACCCATTTGAATCCACAGTGGATTTCAGATCCAAAAGCAGAGGACCTACTCATCGGGTCACTCATTGGCGTGTTCTTCCCCATAAAATGTAGCAAGGGCTTTTTTAGATTATTGGGGGTGACATCTGGCAGATTATGCATCCGAGAGTAGATTTTTGGGTCTTGCTAGCCATGCAGAAGTTTCTGTATTACCCTCTTCTAGCATCTTATTTAATCCTTCTTCTCCTGCTCTCCCTCCCCTGTTATTCTGAGGAACCACAAGAGTAAAGTCTGCATCCTTTTATATGGCAAAAAGCCTGAGAAGGATCCTGTCCTCGTTTCCATTATGATAAAAGACAAAACAACTAAATTAAATTGGAAGCAATCTCTGCATTACACAAGTCTGCATACTCCAAAATTCTCAAAACAAAAGAGGTGCAGGGGAAGCCAATCACCATCGGAAAGGAGGAAAAAAGTGTCTCTGGAGTAGAAATTTTACTGTTCCTTAACTCAGAACTGAAATATTTTAACTCCTCCGCAACCAGAGCCATTTAAGTTGCAGAATGCAAGCAGCAAAGCCAAGAAAGTGGCACTGAATCTGGATGTTACCTGAATTTTGTGCTGTTAAGAAATTGCATAATTTCAGAGCCAGTGTGCCTGTACTTAATGTCAGTGATGCTGCTGCAATGGGATTGTCTGAAGCTGCAGTTTGCACATGTTCACCAGGGAGATGTGTTAGCCAGCTAGAGGGAAAATGTGCTAGTGACTTGGCAGTGTAAAAATGCAGAGGAAATCCAAACTGTCTTCTAGCACTCAGATTCTTTTTTTCCCTTAAAAAACCCCAACAAAACAGTCGAAACTTTGAAAGACTAGACTGTTATTTGTTATGGTTAAATTGGCTACTGACCCACTGGCATAGAACACAATCTTTTGCAAAAACTTCTTGCTAGATTTTATTTCATTGGAAATGGAGGAATGGAAAAGTTAACTGATCAGGTATCTTGCCTCATCCAATTTAATTATTTTAAGCAAAAAAAAAAAAAGGTGGTTGCGGGGGGGGGGGAGGGAATTCCTTGGAGCTCAAGTCACAGTGTTATTATCAATTCAAATTCAGTGAGCTTTTCTATCTCTTCACTCTGAATGGAACCTGGTCTTATGAAACAGAGATGCTTTACCTGATTCTGTGTGTGTGCACGCGCATCTGTGCACTGAAAATTATTGCTAATATTTTTAACCTTCTTTAATATTTGTTAGAATTACATTATTGTTTTACAAACATTACGTCATTGTTTTACATTAAAATAATAAAAATATTTTCATTTATCTAGGTTCAGAGTGAACTTTCAGCCTTTTGAAAGATCAGAGATGTTCTTTGTTGTCTACTTGTGAATTACATTTTCAAAAGGAGCATGGGAATATCAGATCACACTATGCCACATACTTGTTAGTGAAAACCTTTGCCAGGATGATACCTGTAATCTTTAAGGAACTTTAAAGCTCAGTGCTTAGAGAAGCGGAACTTTTGTTGAACTCACTGACTGGATGGGATGCTTCCAGGAAACATGCACAGCACTTTGCAGGATTGCTCTTCTTCTCTTGCAGAGTCCTGCATGAATCAGGACAAGGACAGGGTTCTGCGCGTATTAAAGATGACCTGAGTGCCTACCCCAGAGATCCCTGGCCATAGGATTCAGCTATTTATGTAGCCTAGCGTGAGCCCCAATAGTGGAAAGGAAAGATGATTTTGCGGCAAAGGCTTTAAGATAGGATTTAGTAAAAGCAAAGGTTTCCTCGACCTTGCTCTATCACCTTGGCCAAATCACTTCATGTCTCTAGGGTTCAGTTTCTCTTCTGTACCACTGGGATAAAAATTCGCTGTTTTTCTGTTTGTTCAGATCTAAAGATTTTGGGCAGTGATCTTGTGTAGTTTTTGTCTGTGTGGCATCTACCACAAGATGGTCTTAATCTTACTTGAAGCCTGTATAAATGACATTACTACACACACAAGCTCTAGTTTGAATTGGGGCTAGGTGCAGGCATTTGAGGACAAAACCTGGCCCCTAAAATGTATGTGCAAATACGTGCATGATACCTGGAAAATCTCGTGAGCCTGCAGTTCATGGTTCTGAATTTTCCTTCCTGGTTACAACTGACAATGTCACCAAAAACTAGCGCAGCGTGAGGAACATGGCTTCCTCTTATGTTTTAGCTGTAAGTGACATCAGCAACTGTTTGTGGAAAAATACAGAATTTAGAATTTGAAGGTTGGCAGGTAATAATTCACCTTTATAGATTTCTCAAGAAGCAGTTTTTGCAGTGGATTGTTCAGCAATGAGACCAGCATGGCATTCTGTTTCATAGATCTTAAATTATCCAAAATGGGATCCAGAGGTAAATGGTGCAGGGATTACAAACCAAATTGAGCAAAAACTTTGTTGTTTCTGCAGACTTCCCCATTTGAGATGACTACGATAAAAAAATATTTCTGCAGAAGTGATGTAATCCCATAATAAGTTTGTGCTAAAAGTGCAGTTTGCCTTTTCAGAAAAAAGGGGGAAAGTATTTGCATTTGGAAAAAACAAGTCTTGTTTTTTAAAAGCATTTCAAACAAAACGAGAGAATACCAAGTTCTGTTGATAGACACTGTAGTTACCTGGCTGTGTCTCCCTCGTGACTGATAAGTTACAGCTTTATTTTGATAATGTACCAGTGGTGAGATAGCTGAGACAAAGGAGGGACTTTCTCGTCTTACAGAAGTGGCTACCCTCAGGTAAAGCAACTGGGTTGTTCATAAGTTGACCCATTGACCTTCTAATCACTGACAAATTATCCACTGCTTTATTCTACAGTCTTTGTTGTGCACTGTTATTAAACAGACTAGTTTCTTTTTTATTAGGACAGGATCACTGAGGTGCCCTTTTCGTCAACTTCAGTGAGGGGTTATGGAAGTATTTCTGTGATTTTTACATACATTTTAGTATATTGCGATAGTTCCCGTGGCAGTTTTTCAGACATTTGCGATGCAGAGAGTGACACTGTGGGCTTTAAGGTGATGTATTTTATAAAGTGTTAATGTTTTAAAAGCTGAGGTCCCTATAAAGGAAAAGTCTTCGTACAAGGTATCCCCTGTCCCAGAAATAAGGAAGTCACGCATGTTACTTCCGAGGCCGTTCCTCCTTCTGCGGACACCTGAGCCACAAACCTGGTCAGACCCACTTCGCAGTGCTGCGGCCGTGTTGGCAGCGATGGAGCTTGCAGCTGGTTTTGCATGTGTCGCTGAACTGGGTCAGCCTCTTCCCACGTAGACCTGCTGCACCAACGTCAGCTGGAGCTTGCGCTGGAACCGCTTGCTGTGGTTACTGTGCCGACACCAGGGCTTTGTGCAGGTGAAGGTACTTCTACAGAGGGAGGTTTGTACGCTAGAAAACCCCAATATGAGCGATCTCTAAGCGCTGATTGACAGAATAGTCTGAAGCCCCAGCTCTACAGCAGACTTTAAGTAAGTCTGAAGGGGAAAAAGCAGGAAATATGTTTTGCCTAAAATAACAGAGATAACTTGATGTTGCTTGCATGATATTTTTTAACGTTTCCCATCAGTCTTTTCGCTAAAGCATTTCCAGTTTTTCAAAGGATTTATTGTGAAGGTATAGGGAGCATGGGGGAGGGCAAACAAATTAGGGGTTTAAAATTACTATTAAGTATCTTATTTTCAACCCCCTTGACTGAGATCCTCAGTTCAGAAGGAAAGAAATCAATGAACCATAGTCTGCATTTTGAAAGAGAACTAGTGAGCTTAAGTTTCCAATATTAAACATCTTAAAGAAACCCAATTTTTCAGAAAGCTGTAAGTACCTGCATTCTACACAGCCGTTTTCCTTTTTGATGTTTCCGATAGGGTAGCAAATGCTGGGACGTCTAAAATCAGTCTTGAAAGCTTTAAACAATATGTTTGATAAGCGTTTGTTTCCCCATGTCCTTTCAGTTGTGAAGGGATGGAATTTTTTGTACTTTATAACGTGTAAGCTAAAAAAATTCCAAATCTAACTGTTTCCCCAAAATTTATTTTAAAAGTTGATGACTGGGAGAAGTTACCAACACCGCTGAGTGAACACGTATATCAAGTCAGAATTTAGCCCTTACCAGGCTTTTGAGAAGCTTAGTATTTGATCTTTTTCCTCCTCCTTTGTGTTTATTTGGATTCTTTTGACGCTGAGCTGTGTCATCAGGAGCAGAAGCAGAACTATTGTATGCTCAGATGGGGTATATTCAGTATGTCTTGTGCATAAAATCAAAGTGTTTTGCAAATTACCATGCAAACCTTATCTGACCTTTCAGAACAAAATTTCCACTGTTCTGGGAACAAGCGTGTTGGTCCTTCTTTAGTCCCTTTTATTATTGGCATTAGGAAGCCTGAATTGATGATGTAGAAGCTCAGCAGAACACCCTGGCATGTTGCAAGAAACACCGGGTAGAGAAATAGAAATGGGGCTCAGGTGACAACATGTGGTACAAATACTGTGCTAACATGTTCTTCTTTTGAAGGACAAAGGCCTGAAGTGCGAGAACGTTTCAGTTTATGAGTTCGTTGCTAATCCCTTCAAAACTGGGAGATTAACTTTTTGGTCAATGGGAGCAGGAGTAGGTGCTTAATCTATATTGTTGTAATGCTTAAATGGCTGTATGTTTAAAGCCTCCGTTTTCAAACACGGAGTCTCAAGTGCCTAAACCCACACTGATGCAGAAAATAGAACAGAAAGCTCTCATTTTTAGACATGCCAGTTGTGTGTTCATTCTAGTACTGCTCATCCTTAGTATCCGTTGAGGGGCTCATGCTTTCCTTTAAGCAGATGGAGAGAGAATCCCAGTGAAATCTTTGCGATCCTGTGTTTCATCAGTAAGTGTTTGCAGGATTGAGCTTAATCAGAGCAACATATAATCTCTTAGAAGACTGTGAGTGAAAAAGCACAAAACAAGAGTAGATTTGTTGAGAAGATGACCTGCAAATAATTCAGTCAGTTGCAGCATAAGAAATGAATTGGTGATAAATTCTTGCAAAAGGGTGGGTATTTTTTAAGCCACTGGTAGGTGTAAGCTCTGGGTATTTTAGTTCGAAGTCTTTTGTTGCAAGATTTAAAAAAAAATAAATCAAGTGAAATCAAAGGCTTGGGTTTGCATGATGGGAGCTATATGGAGTTTGTGTCTGGTGATTAGCATCTCTCACAAAAAGTACTCTCAGTTCAGGTTCACAGAATTATTTCCCTGTTATCTTTGTTGTCGATGGCATGATTGTATATAGATTTCCACAGAAGTGTTCTGTTATTTTGGAGTAAAAGGGACCTGTTGTATTGTTTAAAATGCACTTGTTCCAATTCTGAGTACTTTCCATCTGTTTTCCTATTTCCTTCCTCTTGATAGGAGCAGCATTTCCTCCCCTTGCTCTGTTGGAGGGGTGGAGAGGGAGATTCTGTGCAAAGCCTTGCTTAGCTCTGTGTTATAGGAGATTGCCCAAGGTTTAAGCCCTGTCTTTGGGAAAAGAAAAAGGGAAAGAGGGGAGAAGGAGTAATTTTTGTTCGTTTGTTTCAAAGGCTGTTGGAGGAAGCATGTATGGAAGGCTTTACAAAAAGGGAGCCTAGATAGAGAAGGATCACCATTTTTGCTACCTTAATAGCTTGCGGGTGGCCCATGCGATACAAATTTGGGCCCTAGTCCAGGTCACAGTGAATTAAGGGTCCACAACAGAAGAACCCTTCTTCGGCAAGTGCTAACGTCTCCCTCCTTCCTCTCCCATCACCACACACGCTTCTCTTTGCAATTCCAGCGGATGGCCGAGCGTGCTGAGTTGGCAAAGGAGGAGCATTTCTTCTCTCACCCTTGATACCCGGTTCTTCCGTGCCCCTCTGTGGGACTTGGAGAATAATCCATGTTTGAGGCACACTGCTCGTCTTTCTGCCCATGCTGTGTCCAGTCTGAGCCAGGCAGAGCTCATCCAGGCTGTCAGCCACCTCTTGCCTGTGTTAAATAAAAGCAAAGAAAGAAATTAAGAGGAGGAGAATATGAAAGAAAGGCAGGTTTCCCGAGAGGCGCCTGGGAGGCTGAGCATCCCAGGGCGATGGCAGCGGGGCTCTGTCTTCAGCTGACCCCCAGCTGCCTATAACAGTTCTTATGTAACCTTGTCTTCCCCTCAGAGCTGTATGGTATAATGGATTTCTTTAAATTAATAATGCGTAAAAGGAGATTTACACCGCAGTGCTAAAATATTGTCTTTGCCTTTTATTCATGCATTTGTCACTGTAATCTCTAATAGAGGTGTTCAGTGGGGGGATAAATAATGAAGGGTAAAAAACTCTGTCATAATCCAGAGCCATTTGCAAATTCATCACCAATATTCTTTTGGAAGCAGAGACAGAGGGAAATGAAAAATATATGCTGGTGCTAATATATCTCACTGATTTCCATCTCCCATTTATTCAGAGAACCTACTTTGAGCTATGATAGAATGTGAATCCTAGAAATTGCCATTCCTTTTTAGAGACGAGTCTAAGGCTGCTACTGAGCCTCTCGAGCAACAGATTAAATATAGTCAATGAATACTAAGTTAATGTACTTTATAGTCAGACATAATACACTTACCTTGTGTTTTTTGATTAATTATCATGTACAAAATAGTGAGGAAGTTGTAGCGATTCTTTAGCATTTAAGCTGTTGTGAAAGATTTTAAGACATGTTTAAAAAGGCAAGAAAGTAAAAGCAAATATTTTAAAGTAGAAATCTGTAAAGAATTTTTTATTCATTGTTAAAAGTAAGAATGACTGAATAAGTTAGAAGAGCCATCCTGAAACAGATGCAATTTCTCATGAAGTTCAGATTCCTTTAACCTTCATAAAAAAATGTTGCAACTCCAGAATTTTGAAATTGTGGTCTTGGGAGAAAAGAAAATGTGTTATTGCAAAAGAGCTTCCCTTGTCGTATTCCCTGACCATCTAAGCCTATGAATTATTACAAAATATGGAGGGTAAAGACTTTTTTTCGTGGAGGATGTGTGGCATTATACGGAGGTTATTTGGGTAAGGTCAGGATATAGCATAGCATGCTTGTACATTAAGTTAAAACTAAGCACAGGCCATTTGATACCTTTTACTGGAGCCTTTATGATTGTCCCGGTGCCAAACTGGGTAGTTTGGTCAAACCCAAATCGGCTTCTGCAGCGTCCCTGGGATCCAAACGAGTGAGCTGCAAAGGAAGTGGCTGAAAGCAGAGGAACTAAAGAACAGGCTCAGGTTGTAGGGAGGGGGGTTCCTTATCAGCTGATAGCGAGGAGCATTGTTGCTGCTCTGATCTCTCTCAGCAAAGACCTCTCTGTGCTCTCACTGACTTTGCCGGGTGATTATATGGCAGCAATGCTGTTACTGGTGTGTAGGAGTGGAAGATGTTTCGGGGCATGATAAGTTTGGGCCTAATATGTATACTAAGGTAGTGACATTGTGCTTTGTAGCCTGTGAGCTGAAAAGTGCCTGGACTTAATGGAATCTGCTCGTCTATGTGCGATTGCTCCCTGCTGCCGAGCCGGGGCTCGGTTAGAACCAGCAAGCAGAGTGAAAACAGAATGTAGTAGCACTCTGAAAAGGGGGAGAAGATGAAATATATCACAAGATAATAAGAAAATAAACCATTAAAAGGCTCTGTTTCCTATTATCATGTGGTTTTATGTTAATGAAGTTGTTCCAGGCCTGTTTGAGTTTAACTCAAGCAGGGGAATATGAGTAATATGAAAAATATGTGGGGATGAAGACCCTAAGTTAAAAAGTCTGTGAAACATTTAATGTTTTCATTCACCATGCATTTCAGAAGAAGATATAAAGCAGCCAGAAAGTGGTACGGAAAAAACATTAAGTGCCAGATTTTCCTTTTTGTGATCTCTGGATCTCTGACTCTGT
This sequence comes from Gavia stellata, assembly GCF_030936135.1. Taxonomy (NCBI): domain Eukaryota; kingdom Metazoa; phylum Chordata; class Aves; order Gaviiformes; family Gaviidae; genus Gavia; species Gavia stellata. Next base: position 8,334,162 of record NC_082620.1, read on the forward strand.
GTTTACAAAAGCAGGGCAAACTTGACACGGATGCTGGTGTGGACAACTGTGGAGACGATCGAGTTCAGATTCATTTACTGAGTTTACCCGTACTTACGTAAATGCCTTGATGAATTCCAGAAAAGATGACACGAGTGATAAATTGCCATCGCTGTGTAGGGTATCTGTCCAGATTTAAATAGCGTTGGGTTTTTTTAAATGGCTAATTGATTTCTAAAAGAAGAAAAAAGTACTGGAGGTAGAATTTGGAAAGCAGCTTCAATCAGAAAAATGGAAAATCATGAAAATGTCCAAACAGAGACTTGAATAATTTTTATAGTGTTTTATTTCAGAAAAGCTAAAAAAAATTAGCTCTGACCTGAAATGACCTAAATTCAAAAAAGGAAAAGAGAAACCATGACAGGACTAAGATGTCCCAGATTTAGAAGAACAGATTCTGTTGTGAATTGAGTTGATCTAATTTTTTTTATTGTTATTTTTTTCAGTTAATTGAAAACCTTGGAAAAAATCTGCTGTCATTTAATATGCATTGAGCTCTTTAATTTTTTGCTTTGAGAACAAACTAAAAAAATCATGATCCAGGATAGCAAGGGTCACATGCAGGAGTCGGTTGGGAAAGGTTTCCTGACTTATCTTGTGGAGCAGCAGCAGCATGCTTTCACAGCTTTTATCGTTTACTGTACGTGAACATCCTAATTTTTGCTCCTTGCTTTTTTAGATCAGTAGGGTCCAGAGCACAGATCTAAGAAATGTGGAGGTGCTGCAGTTGAAACAGGGAGCCGAGTTCAGTTGGAAGAGCTCTCAGGAATGGCGAAGAGCTGACAAACATCAGCAGCGAGAAGCTCATTTCATTGTTCACTGTCTCAGAGCTGTACTGGCTGCTAGTTGTGCACCATGCCCAGCATTTGGTCAGCCAGAAGAGGTTAGGGGGTGTTTGGTGTGTTTGTTCTGTTTTGTTTTGTTTTTTAAAGTAACTTTGCTTTCTGTCTTCCTGCTGGATGTAACAAGAGCAGTAAAGCTAGGGACTCTGAATCTACACCTTGCCCCAGGCAAGTAAAAGATGGTCTTTCTCTCTTTCAAAGTCAGACAACTGTTTTCTCAAAAAAAACCCCAAAACCTCTTAAAAATCAAAACATAGATGAAGAACCTATCACTGATTTAAAGAAAGTAATTTTTTTAAAATGTTACTTCAAAAAGAGAACTTTCTGTAAGAACTTCTATGCATATAGTATTCTAAATCGACTGCAGAATTAAACAACAGGTAACACAGGAAGAAAGGCACTGAACACAGAGTCAGGTAAGAAAATAGATTTTCAGGTGAGATGCAAAGTGACCTATTGAAGGGGGGATAGAGTGAGAATGATCATGAAAGGAAGGTAAAAGGAAAGGCTTAGCACCAAACTAGGGGCAGAGGTGGAGTTTGATGAAGTTTGGTGCTGCACAGCCTAAGTTTAAACACCAAAAAGATACAAAAATTGAAAAATATTTATTTTAAAAAAGTATTCTTTACAGGGTGTAGAGCTTTCCTGAGCATCTCGGAAGAGGTTTTTTTGGTTTTGTTGTTCTGGGTAGATGATCTTATTAATAGGCAATATTAGAAGACCGTAGCTGTATTTAGTTCTAAATAAAAATAAAATGCTAATTTTCATTGGTATATTTTCAGTGCATCTGCATTTTTTCCTGAAAAATAAACAGTGAAAAATGACAGTCATTTAGACACCTGGTTGAGAGTATAAGAATTTTTCCTTTTAAAAAGAAAGCTTTACGTTCCCTTCGGTAACAGTTAATATTTCAAACAATGTGGGACGATTGCTGGCCAGTCAGAAGCAAAATGTAAAAATATTTTTATCTTAAATATTTTTCTTAATAATAGCTTCAAAGGCAGAAAAATTGCTTGTTCAACTGCAGTTGACTGTTGTATGCTGTGGCCTGGCAAAGTCCAAGCTGTAGGGAAGAAAAGACCTTGCATTTTGGTGGTGTTACTGGGCAGCCTGGAATGTGAATCATTTTGCCATGGTATATGGCCGAACAAAAGTATTTCTAGCAGAGTAATACAGGAGGAAGAAATGTTGTGTCACGTAGAGATCTCTCCAGGACTAAGAGAGTTGTATCAAGTTTTATAGTAGGTCTTTCCGCATTTAGCTCTCAAGTCTCAATGAAGATCTCCATAATCAAGAGTGGAGAGTGTAACTAGCCTGGGTGCCGATGGGCTGAAAAGGTGGTGGGACGGAGAGGCAACCACCAGTTGTGAAATGGGACAGTTAACCTTATTTCATTACTCGGACTGGTGATCTCCTGCCTGTGAGTGAGGAGATAGGGATGCTGGATACTACCAAGGAGGCTGGAGAGGCTCAGGGGGCAGATCTGTAGGAGAGGGTGTAGTAGGGCTGAGGGTTTCTTTCCCCATCTCTTTCCTTCGCGTCCTCTAGCAGTTGTGCTCTCTACGTGAGTCAGGGAATCGGACAGGGAGGGAGGGCAGGCTCCTGCCTGGGTGAGGTGGGTGCTGGAGGCTGCCCTAGAGCCCTGGTTTTGCGACCATCTTTAAAACCCGGCTGGATTGGATGACACTGCTGAGCTAGTCCTGGAACAGGAGACTCCAGGCAGGTGTTCCACGCAGCACAAATTTGAAGTAGCATGCTGCTTATCAGCGTTAATGCTATTTTTGCATCAAAACAGAGTTCTTAAAAAATGAAAGGTAGTTGATTGTATTGTGTGTAAGGCCATGGCAACCTTTGCTAATCCAAATGGGTGAACAGTCTGCTGTAGAACCAGGGTTAGTGGTTTGCACCTAGACTGGTTCTTGTTCCTGCTTTGATGTTTAAATTCGTAGAAGTTGTAAACGGGACAAAATGGCTTCGGGGTGGAAGAGTATAAATTGGCACAAGGTGGGTACTTGGTGCTGTCGGTAGTGCAGAGAAAATGGCAGCAGATGGAATCCCTTATAGCCCCTGGTTATTACTGTATCTGAGTTGCAACACTGAACAGGAATATCACCTTGCCTTCTGTTTTGCTGAAATGAATTAACTGACAGGAAATCATGGATTTCCGAACCCAGCTTTCCATACGACATTCCTTGCTGCAAAAGGAGAATTAAACCAGTGAAAGTTAGTAACAAGAAACAGGTTCTAAAATTATTCTATATGGTAAGAGTGAAACATCATCGACCTGTTTAGTAGCAGTTCCACTGCTTTTAAAAACGGGGTTTAGAGAAGGATAAACTCTGACTGCGGGAATTGAGAGTGCAGAGAATTGATTAGTAGATGGTGGGTTGCGATGGAGGCAGAATGTCTATTGGAGGTGGTAATACACTGCGAACGCCCCAACAACTGCTTTATAGCACTGGTCCTCGCAGTCCGTATTACAGCAGTCCTAGTTACAATATTTTGCTGGATATACTTTCCTGATTGGGGGGGAAGAATCCACTGAGCACTTCTGAAAATTCTCTGTTAAATCCCTTATTAGGTCATGAATGGAAAAAAAGCAGTAAAAACTTTCAAAAGAGATTTTTGGAATTCTCACCATGGTTTTATTATCTTCATAACTTTCAATGGTCTCACTGTTGAAACTGCTTTAGTGGGAGTTACGAACTGATGGTACAGGGCAAGACTGAAGGAATGCGGTTTCTTTGCCACTGCTTGTACAATACAGCAGGAACATTCAAAACTATTGCAAAGATTCATTCTTTTCCCTGTTCTTCCACTGCTGCAGAGCATGTCTAAGTCTCCTTCCTCATGCATTCATACGGGAACTGCATTTCTTCAGATTTCCCTTTTTGGCTGTTTCTGCTGACGCTGGTTTTCAATTTAATAATTGCAGTCAAAGACACGTATTGTTTGTGATTACTGCAGCACTGTCATAAAGAGCACAAAGACCGTGCCATTTAAAAAAAATTGAATTTTCAAAGAACTGTAGTGGTTGGGTTTGGTGTGTACCTTTTCTGAATATTTTGCACAGTGTTCAGAAACTGGAAATGAGAAGCTACGTTAGAGCAAAAAAACTGGGGCTATGTGCCAGAAAGCGCCGTGTGTTGCACTGACAGTTTCTTTCAAAGGCACAAGTGGCTTAGCGCTCTATGGTCTGGAAGCCAACAGCTTTCAGAGACCGTTATTTTGGACACAGGATAGGAGGATTCATTCAATTCCCTGTGAAATGTAGTTACTTGAAATCTTCTAGGGAAGAGGCCTTTGGGAATAAGCTTTGATCAAACCAACTGTGTTCCCAAGGATTTCCAATACTGGCCCCTGAAAAGTGCTGCTGATTTAAGAGGTTACCATTCCTGCCTTCTCTCTCCCTCGGAAGTTGGCAGAACTGGTGATAGGTATTCTTCTCATCCAAAGCATGACCTTATATACCAGCACTGCTTTTGGTTTCTGTTAGTACGCAGAGCTGCGGGCTGCGTGAGGAGTCACAACTGGTGTGGAAGGTGGGGAGGGGAGGGCAGCTTGAGGTGGAAACTTGAAATGAGACTGCTGCGAGTCACCACAGCTCGTCTGGAAGCTTGCTATACCCTAGTGAAAGTCAGTGGAATAGGCTCCCTGAACCACCTAGGCAATTAAAAATAAATTAATCCATGGTGCTTAATGGAAGTACTTTTGAGTTACAGCAGGTGACTCGAGGCTTCTCCTTCCTTCCTCCTTCTCTTAGCGCCTTTGTGCCTTCCTCAGTTTTCATGTGTGGCTTGCTTCTACTCCACTGTTACTATCTAATTTCTCTTTCTCTATCCCTTTTTTCCCTGCCTCAGCAGCTTAAAAAAAAAAAAATCCTTTCTTTCCTAGCCCTGTGGCTGTGCTCTCCTTTCCTCTGCTCGTGTCCCAGAGCCGTGCTCGGGTCAGCAGCAAGCTAACGCTTTTGTCAGCGTGATTAATAGCGCTGTGGATTGTCGTTAATTCACTGGCTAATGACTGCAACTCTGGCCGCTCCTGGAGTAATCGGGTGATGTATGTGGGGAGCGCGCACCTCATGGCAGAGGTGAAAATCATTTCGACAAGTCAAATATTGTCACAGGGAACAAATGGCTCTCCCTGTTAATAAAAATTAATGAATTTTTTTTACCACTGGCCTGCTAAATGAAGCTGTGGAGTGACTGAGTGGAGGGGACAAGCTCGGTGGAATTAAGCACTTTATTTGATGGTTAAAACTATAAACATCTTTATTACGGTTGTGATAGGATGTGGCAAGTGTTGTTGGGGATTTTGTTTGTGTTCCAAAGAGGTTTGTTCAGATGCACAGAGGCTTTTTGAAAGTTTGTGTCTGTGCTTGCATTGGGAGGGAAAAGAGAGAGACAACAAAAGAGGTTTGATCTGGTATAGTGGGGATGAATGCTTAATATTAGCAGGTAGCGGATCCCTCGCTCCCTTCATTCTCTCAAGGATGTATCTAGAGTGCCCCGGCCACTCTTGGGCGCAGAACTTTGGCAAAGCCACCTCTCTGTGCTTGCCGAGCGCTGCTGGCTACCTTCTGCCTTTCTCAGTCCCGTGCCCGGTCAAGCCTCCAATTACACTGGTATTCAGATCACTGTTGACACTTGCTACCAGGCCTCGGCATGGAGTGGTCCTCCGGGAGAGGTGGTTCTTGTCCCTGGTGGCTTTCGAGGCTAGGCTGGAGAATGGGGTGAGAGAGGGAGAAATGACATGGCAGAGGCAGCATCCTTGAAGTCAGCAGAATTTTTTTTGACCCTGCAGCAGGAACCGGTACTTGATTACCTGTTAACTAGTGAGCTACATCTCATAGGTAATTAGAAAAGAGTTTGGCTTGGTTTCATGAGGACTTCTGATTCTGTCTGTGCTGACGAGAAATGTTGGGTCCTGTTAGTGAGGTGATTGCCTTATGGATGCGATCTATAGAGCGTATGACTTTCAATATGCAAGGTGCAGCCTGCCAGTACCTCGGATTCCAGGGAGACTGGTGGGAACACCGCTTGAGTCCTTGTGGGGTTGGTTTTTCGAACCGTTGTAGATAGATGCACTCTTACAGAAACGGTCAGGGAGCTTTGATCGAGTCCTTTTTGCCTGCATTGGCCACAATTTTTATACTCTCGCCAAGCTGCCCAGTGAAGGACCATTTGGAAATCCTGGTACTAAGTAGAAAACGAATGTCAAAACCCTGCTTTAAGGCCTTATTTGTTTTATCAAATACGTATGGGAAATCTTCAAGCAACTTCACCATTCTAAAGTCATGTATGTGAAGAAAAATACCACTTGACCTGCCAGAGATCTTTAACATTTTCCAAGTTATCATATATTTGGCTATCTAGGAAGCAGAAAGATGGAGAAGGAAAACATAGGGAAGCTTTAAAATAAACAAACAAATAGAAGACCTCGGTGTTATGCTGGAATGAATGTAAAGTGACCAGGTTGACTTTGCAGACCGGGGCACAGCAGCAATCCTGCAGCTTTTTTGTGTGTGTGTGTGTGCTGTAGGAAAGGCTGTTTTGCATGCTGCATTTCTTCTGTTCTCCGCAAAGATGCTCTGACAGAGACCATCTTGGGGAACCCAAGGAGAAATATTTCTACTACTTAAAAATGCATTGCTTTTTACAACAAGGTGTAGATACTATCTTCGGAGAAGTGAAGGCTTTGTATACTTTTGGGCTATGTTTCCCTTAATGAACTTTTTTCCCTGCCTGAATTTAATTTTAATGTAAACATGGTTGCTGCATCTAGGAAAATGATCTCAAAAGAAGAACCACAAGAAAGCAGAATGCCATTTTTGTGATTTTAATCCACTTTATGTGGATACAATTTTATGGGTAGCAAAGTTTAGAAACATGTTTAAATCGCTGAACAGTAACAAAAACTTCCTGCATTAGGGATTATTAATTGTCTGTAATTCAGGATGGAGATGCTGTCTTTCAGACTAAACACTAGGCAAAGTCTTGATTGGTTTTGACTGTTAAAGATCCCATTAGGCAGTAGTATATTGGGTAACGGTGTATTGTCCAAGTTTCATGTTTTTCTTCGAGGTGAAGTGTTTTTCCCTTATGCTCTCAACTGTGTGCAGTGCTTCTGCGTGGTGGTAAATGAGAAATTTGATTCCAAACATGACCAGTTTAGAGATGTCAAAAAAAAAAATATTGGAACACCTGGTTTTTAATTGACACATTGCATTAGAGACCGTGGGGATTGTATAAATGCAGAAGAGCGAACAACATCTTGCTGCAGCTTCTGCTTTCAAAGTGTATTTTATTGGTGTACTTGAACACTGGGTTTGGCATATATCTCACAGGAAAATCTACCCTATTTGTCAACGAGAGAGACAGAATAAATTAAAACGTGATTAAGCAATCCCAAATCTGGGTTAAGCGTTACTGTGTTTAAAAACAAATTCTTTGTGGTACGTAAGAAACAAAGAGCCTGTCTTTTGAAAAGGCTATAAATTTAAACTTAGTAACTTACGTAAAAGTCCACTGGTACTTACATAAAACAATACGGTATTAAATAAAATACACATTGTTTTGGCCTTGTCTAGGACACTGTAGATCCATTCATATTTTTAATAACATATCTGTGAGCTTATAGACAGATATCTGGCGCTAGGAAATTAGGCCAAGAACCATGTGTATTCAATTGTAAAAAGTTTTCTGATGGGGCTGGACAATATGTGTTGAATAAATCTTAATTGCTGTGTGGGAGTTTATCAGTATTATTTAACTTCCAACAAGAAAGGGAATTTTTTTAATAAGGCTAAAATGTTGGTTGTTCCATGAAGTTATGCTGAAATATCTTGAAGTGATTTGGCAGTGTTGAACTGAAATGTTTTGGAGCATGTTATTAAAAAAAAATAGATCTGAACTTATACCTTTCTTCCAATGAAATAAAATTTCAAAGCTGTATCATTTTTTATGTGATTGCTGTGAGGAGTTTTGAAAGAATAATATTTCTCCAAGCACTTCTGTATGGGTTCCTTGTTCTGTAGGTACTGATGCAGGAGGGAGAAGCCCTAGCTGCACAGCAAAATTTCACTGGTTCATCTACATATGAACATTTAAGTCATATAAGTGAAGCTTTGGATCCCATTTCCAAACTCTGTTTCATAGAGGTTGGCTGCCTCACCTGGTACGAAGGCTCATTGCTTTAGTTACCTCGTACTGCTATAACTCAGTATTCTGTATTGCTACAGTTTGTTGCTTCTGTTGGTGTCCTGTGAGGTCCAGGAAGGTCCCTGATCAGGGCTCACGGCATTGGTTTACGGCTTATTTCCAGAAGAGGAGCCTGGAAGTGTAACGTCACTCGGGAAAAGGCTTCAGTTTTCTTAAAGCTAATGCTGTTATGGTAGATCTCCCTAAAAGAACCAGTCTAGCAAAAGAATGGTGAAGCTGTCAAGACTCAGGTTTCTTTTCTCTGTTGTCTTGTGGTTTTTTGGTTTTAATTGTAATTTTAATCATGCCTTTTACTTGAGGGAGCCCTGTTCTCTTTACTTAGGATTGTGGGCCTCTGGCAGCCAAAGTCTGCTTATCCAATGTATTTGAGCCCATTAGCTATCTGCACCACGGTTTTTTTCTTTTCTTTTTTTTTGCTTTCTCTTTTCTTTCGTATATTTTTGTTAGCCTGGACTTTTTATCTGAAGAGAACAATTTTTTTTTTTTTTTTTTTTTTTTTTTTTTTTTTTTTTTTTTTTTTTTTAAGAAAAAAGGCATCCATACTGTCTTTTAACTTACATGAAGCCGTTGCAATGCATATCTCTGAGAGAATTGTTTTCAGTGTGGAACTGGAGCTTCCACAATGCCACATCTAAATTCTTGTATGCTTCATTATGTGTTTTTTCCATTTACATTATATTCTTATATACTCTTCTGCAATTATCCTTGAAAAGTGTTTTTTAAATTACATGAATGAGATTGAAAGTTGTCAGCTGGGCAGAAGATATGAATTTTCAAATTTATAGTAAATGAATAAAGGGCTGAATATACCTCTTTCAGAGATGGCTGAATTTGCTTCAAATAGAAAATAACATTAGCCAGAGCTTCTCCTTCCTGTCTTGCTCTCAATCGCTGCAGTCTCCTCTGCCATAGCAGATTGACCAGTCCTGACATGCATCTCTTTAACGTGGTACTGTGACTGTTAAAATCCAGGAGTTGAAGAGTTAAGGCACAAATAAAATCTCAAGTTCAGACTGTCAGCTTAGATAGTGCTTAGCAAGGGTCGAGGAAAAAAAGCCAGTTGTGATTTAGAAGAAAAACAGTGAGATTTGACCAATTCCATGGAATACCTTTCGTAGCCCCAGGGCAAGTGGAAGTGGTATATTAACCAAGGAATAGAGCAGAGGAGGAAAAAGGCCAAATCACATTTCTTTGAAACAAAGAGGCTTTTTACCAGGAACAAGCCTTGATAAAAATTACAGTGGCATCGCAAGTCATTTCACCCGCTCTGCCTCAGGCTATATTAAAGCAGTGAGGAAATAGGGGATGCAGCAGCCCTGAAATACAAATACAGTAGTCCCGGGAGCGTTTTTAGTATAAATAATCCTTTTTAGAATAATGTAGTGGCTTTAAATAGGGCCAGGTGGTGGGTGCAACACCCAAGATTGCTTTGGAAAAGAGTGGAGGGAAGTAGGATAGCATACCTCTGTCTGGGTGTGGGTATGTGCCCTGCAAACGCCCCATCTTCCTCATGCTTCCACCTCTTCCCATATTCTGACTTAAAACAGAATCAAATGAAATCAGCTTAAAAGTAATGTTAATGGATCTGTCAAGCTAAGCCATAAGAATACTGTGGTGTGATTGTGAATTGGATGGGTCTAAAACTGCCACAGAGTTCCCTGGCGTCGGGTGTATTTCCATTGGAGATCATGAGATTTGTACGAAAGTATCCGCTGTTGCTTGACATTTATTCACAGCTCCTTGGGCGAGTCCCGTAACGCATCCGCAAAATGCTCAGGAAACCTGTTTAACAGTATTTGTTCACAAAGTGTTAGGGAAGGATTATATGTAGTGTTATGTCCCACCGTCATTTGTTGAACTTGCTGTTATTCCTGTCCCACATTTTGCAGAAAATGTCTAGGAGCACTTTCTCAGTCAGAAGTGACTTGTAAATAGAGTTCAGTGGAAAAAAGCACTAGGACTAAACATACGCTTAGTTCTTTGTCAGGTACTTTTGTTTTTCTTATAGAGGGGAAAGTCTGTCTTTAAAGAGCACTTGAGTGATCAGGAAGAAATGCCCCGAACAGTAGTCTCTGCAGAGGTGCTCCCAATGCAAACATTTGTCGAAACTAGGATATGAAACGTTTTGAGGAGAAGTAGAGATGTCTGCAGAGAACGGGATTTAAAAAAACAGTTGTGTTTCTTACTGTCATCTCTTGCCCCATTAAAATTCCATTTTTTCGTATTAGTTAAACATTTCTGTAATCCATCAGAACAGTGGTAGCTGGAGGAAAGGTGCTTGGCCCAGGGAAAGAGTTCAATTTTGTTCCCGTAATATCAGTAACTTGACTCCTCAGCCTGATGGTGGGAAATATTTGGTAGACCTCTTAGTCGTTGCTGAATTTTCCTTACTTGCATGTTCAAGATCGACAGGTTAAATGTGAGCTGGAAGTTGGCTGAATGGATTTAGTTAGAGGTGCGTCTCAGCCACGAAGGTCAGATGTGAATTTGAAGTTCAGTTGCCGTCGTAGTGCTTGATTGTTGTAACATTTTTCCCTCCGTAAATCTGCATCATCAATTTACGGGCATTTACAGTTAAGAAAAACCGGTTGGTAATTCCTGCTTTTAACGGTTGTGAAAAGAGGACTGTCAGTATGATCACAAGGCTCTCTGTATTCCCAGAAGATGCCCAGGACATGGAGAAGACACAATTACTTGTGACTCCCGTTGTGGTTTCAAGGCCACCGTTAGGCTTGGTGGGCTCGGGGCAAGTTACGGATGTGTGGGAGCACTGAAATAAAACTCAAAGCCAGTCAGGGGCTGCCTGTAAAACCCTACAGCATTCCGTGCGCTTCAGAAGCGAATCCGTAGAAAGCAGGAAAGCCATTTCCAGTTGATTTTTGAACAGAAGCCTCAGCTCCCAGCCCCTGTCTGATCCGAGAAGCTTCTCTCTGTGGTTAACGCCTCCCTAGGAGGGAACTCTTCACAGTCTGAGCAGAGATCCCGCGCTGCAGAGCCCTGTCTATTCTTAATCGTAGGCTTGGGACAGTGACATGGGACTGTGGCCAAACCACGCTTTCTAACGAAGGAAAGTTGAGGGTTGTGAGGAGAAACTCGGGAGCAGCAGCCAAAGCCAGGGTACTTTCCAGTAACAGGTAAAGAGGAAGCCTGTGCCCCCCAGACCCAGGAATTAGCTGGCTGGAACGTATGCATTCGGAGTCAGGAGCAGTCAGATCTACTGCTAACCCCAGGCAAGCAGGCGGCACGTCAGGGAGGAACGCGCCAGCCCCAGGTCCTGCCCTCGGAGTCAGGCCCTGCCCGCACGGCACGGGGCAGCCCAGAGGCATTCGCACCGGTGGCGGTGCAGCGCTGTGTCCTCGTCTCTCCTCCCTTCTGGCGATCATAAGGTTTGCTGTCATCTGTGCACAGAGCGCCTGTTCTTTCAGACTGCTGGGTAATGCGGTTGTATAAAATCTCCAGAGATAAAAGCTTCAGCTTAATGTTTGACAACCCTTGGTGTATCCTCTTTGGGGAGGAACAGCCTCTTCTGTGTAAAGAGGAGTTTTCGCACAGATCTTCCCTTGACTTTCAGGTCTGGAAAAGACATGATTCTTGGGTCAAATGGAAGTTTGAGGCTGCTGCAAAAACATGTCCTTGAATTTTGTGAATAAAAACGCCGTCAGTCGTACGCAGCCCTAGGAGGACTTGGCTCAGGGACCAAGTGGAGTTTATGTTCTAAGAGGTCTTGAGGTGGAACGGTTTGATTTGGTTTAACCAACACAGACATGGCGGGGTGGATAATTTGGGAACCTCTTTAGCACTAGGACTGTGCATTCTACTTCTGCTCAAAATTAAGAAGTATGTGAGATAAAGACTTTCAAAGACTGAATTTTAAAAAATTGACTGGGCTAATCCATTAGAAAAAATGCGACAAGTTTTACAGAGGTTTTTTGCTTTAAAATAGAAGTGGTGGGTGGTAGAAAATAGCCTGAATACGAGGCAGGCTTTGAAATACAAAGCTAGAAATCTGGTAAATTTGTGCATATCTGAATTTAAAAAAAATCTCTTACGAGTGTTGAGGAAAATATGGTTTGCAGAGTACAGCGTTACTCAGGATGGTAAAAATAGTATGAAGCAATTTTTCACTGTTTTTGCAGAGCTCTGCTGTTTATTATGCGATATAAAATTGGTGAGCTTCACTGGAATTTTTTTGGCCGGGGATGGAAAATCCAACTTATATTGTGGCGTTAGAATGTGTGCCTCTGTGCCTCTGAAAATAGAGCTCTGCTTTTGACACCCACCTCACGGCTCAGTCCTCCGTCCTGCATTGATTCACTGATTCCCTTTTATTCTGCAGAGTCTGTTGACACTGTCCCTTTCCTTGCTCTGCCCTCCCTCCTCTCCTCCATGCCTGGGGTATGTTTGTCTGGCTCACGTTAGGAAATATAAATTGTTATCGATTAATATTAATATTTAGCATGTTTGTGAAAATGTCTTTTCCCACTGCTATTAATCTGCTATGTTAATAATGCCAGGACTCCTGTTCTGGACCCTGGGGAACCCACAGTGAGTTGAATGACAATGAGACGGTGACAACAGCCGAAAAGCTTTCACTTGGCAAAGATGTGAATTCCAATTGCAAGGTCTCCTTTTGGAGACTTACAAATGCTTTATTCTTGTTCTACGGTTTGACGTCCAGGACTGAGAGAAATATCCAGCATCATTTGTTAGTTTTTGGAGAGCTCGGCTAACTGCATTTATTTATTTATTCCAAATAGGTAACATTTCACTTAGCGGAGAATTTATCTTGCAGTCATTTTTAAAGTTCCACTTTACTGCATTTCCAGCAAAGAAATTTCTGTAGAATTGGAGCATTTCTGTAGTTTTATAGATTTTTAGAGGGGAGGTATTTTGTAGCAAAAATAAGCAAACCACTGAAAAGCAACTATGATTGTTCTTCACAAAGTGGAGCGTTTTCTTTAGGTTTTCATCTCTTCCTTTGCAGATTTTCTTTCTGTTGTATTATTTCTACAGGTTCTTCACAAATGTTTATTACGACTGTATGTGTAAGACACTGTACATTTCTTGTGATGCTTCATTGGAGCTATTATGTTGTAAATAGTTTAGAGACAGAAATCCCAAAGGCTAATATTTTTTCCAGTGGCTTTAATAATAAGATAGTAGAGCTTTTTTTCCCTAAAAGAACCTACTTTATCTACTGCTTCCAAATATGCACTGAATTAATTTTTTAACATAGCACAATTTGTAGAAATGTCGTATTGAATTCAAATATAAAACAAAATACTGAACACAGACAGATCAGGTGAAGTGCAGTTATGGACAACAACGTTCTCTGAAGAGTTTGATTCTGAAAGGATCTTCTGTGGAAATATTTTTGATGCCTGGCTGAACTAGACTTTTACTGGAAATATAATACTGGCATTTAGTGGAGAGTAATTTGGACACTTTCCCTGCTGGTTTTACTAGAGGAAAATGCGTATTAAGGAACACATTGAAATACTGTTTCAAGCTTTATTCTTCATTTCTGCCAGCAGAAATCCCTTAATAAAAGAAAACACTTAATTTTTTACTTAAAACCAAAGGCACTTTAAATCCTTAATACCTGTCTTCTTACAGCCAAGTTCTGAAGCAACTGTTTTTTTTAGAATGTTTCTCGAAAAATACATCTGATTAACTCTTCTGCTCTGTACTCGGTCATTATCTGTTCTTACAGCTCACTTCTGATGTAAGGTGTTTGCGGTTTCTTTTTAGTAAAAGGACTTGAATCTGCTTTGAGTGGCATAATGACAATCAGGACAAAACAGACCATAAATGTGAAACCTGAAAAATAAATATACAAATTAATCATGGAAAAGGTGTTATGTTTGCAAATGTTTAGTTTTTGTCATAGTCCTCTTCCTTTCCGTTCTCCTGTCTCCTTCTCCTGCCTCATCCCTCACTGTCTCTGTCTCTGAATAACTCTGCAGTTCTTAGTATTCTCCAGGACTAAATGCTTTTTTAATGTATTCTACAGCAGTTCTGCACTAGGCAGAGGTTCAGGGAAGTTTCATGTATTATGTCCTTAAACACCAATTGCAAAGACGGGGTGATTTGCGTGATAGACTGGGACACTCAAATACCGCAGGAACTGTGAAAGTTTCCCGTTGTGAGAGAAGCGCGCACAGCTTGCTCTTTTCTGAAATTTTACACAGGAGATGTGATAAAACTTGCGTCTCCTTTGGGCTTAATTTCAATGACGTGTGTAAATAAAAATGTCGGTGAGTAGTCCTGCAAAAGCGGGTGTTGCGGGATGGCATCGTTTGGATGGGCTTGGCAGAACAGGTGTTAATCGCCACAACGCGATGCCACTGAGCTACGGGGAGCTTGGCAATCAGATTTCTGAAGAGCTGGGTCTGTCAGGACTCTGTTACCTGACCACTGATTTCCAGGATCCCTTTTACAAAATCAGCATCTTCCTGCTTCTTGAGCATTCCCGAAATACTATGCTTCGTAGTGTGTAAGTAAAATATAATTACAGTTTTAAGCGAAAATACAGACCAACAAGCTAAGAGAGCTGGAGTTTGGGTGTATGCTAGATCTGGGTGGGAAGGGTTTATTACGGTTTATTATTAGGGTTTATCAGCTGAGATCTGACTGTGTGTTCAAATTGATGTGAGGTTAGCAGAATCTGAATCAGAATTTTATATGCACACCTACTCAGTGGAATTTAGCTGGTGGGTTTGTCAGTTGGAGCACAGCCAGTAACTTGTGACTTAGCCTATCGCAACTGTGTGACCGCTACGTCTTGAGCAGGGAATATGCAATACCAGATCTTCACCTAGAACCATTTTGATTGTCCCCAGTTCCTTTTAATTGTAGCATTTTGGAGATTTTCAGATAATGAAGTCAGGGAGCCTGTGAAAACCTATGGATATGTTCTAAAGAAGAAACAGGTTTACTTCACTGAGAAATATTTCTAATGTACTTTATGTATTAGTGTCATCTGTTATTCAAGGCCCAGGATTGGGGGGGGTGGAATCAGAGATAATCGAAGGGAAGAAAAATGTTATTTCAAGCTGGATATTTCTAGATATGTTCAGCATCTATGGAGGAAAAAACAGTCAAAATCACAGCAACTTATAGCAGAAGTGCCCATTAAACGAAAAAATTAAATAGTGGATTGTATTAGCAGTTTAATTTCTCAAAGGCAGGAACGGATCGTGTGGCACTCCTTTGGCACAGTGGCATGTTGGCAAAACCACTTCTCATTTGTGACCGCTTCCCTCCCTCTACATTTATTTCCCAAGTCTATTTTTCAACTGTAAAACTTGTGAAGATGAAGGGGTTTCATGAATGAATGAAAGAGAAAAAAGCCACTTCTAAATGTGCGTTTAAAGCAGAATTTACTTTTCCTCCTGCGGCAGCTAGAGCTGTATGGAGACCTTTCAGAGCGCTGCTCCGTGGTCTGAGCGCTGTGCAGGCCACTGGCCCACGTGCGCACAGGAGGTCGCTCCTTGGCGGTTTCGGGTTTGGTTGCTGGGTGTGTTGCTTTCTGCCCAGCATCCACTACCAATGCTGTAGCTCCTTACCAGTACAGCTTAGGTGGAGGAGAAGGATTCTTGCAATGAATGGAAGGAAGAAATTGTGTGACAGGCTCAAGAATCTTAAGTAACTTACTCTTTATTGTCCTTTCTTTACAGCCATTAAAATTAAATGAATATTGCCTGTGGATGGAGGAAGAGCCATTTTTGTATGGCCATGAAGCATTTAATGCTTCAGTCCGTCCTTAATGAAAGAGGAATAATTCTCATCACCACAGTTTTGGCACTGATTTGTGTCCTCTCTGGCAGAAGGAAACGCAGGTATTTTAGACTAGCTTCCAGAGATGGTCTTGCACGGAATTTTAGATCTTTGGCTTATGTATGCAAACTCTTTGAAGTGTTGCTAATACCAGCCGCTCTTTTCTTTAGTCTGAAGACTCCCTGTGTGTTGAGGAAAATGTGCCTTTGTAGGTGAACCGTCTTGCCAATAGTTGGGAGTTGGTTACCTTCACTGGGAAACCATTGCTGGATGAACTGAATAATGGAGTCTTACTGAGGATTGTGTTGGACACCTTGACTTTTTTATTTTGATGCTGCAAAAGCGTGCAAAGCATGCTGCAGAAGACCTGTGTCCTAAAGAACGTGAGCCTGTGTGAGACGGGATGCCGGTTCCTGGCACTGCAGAGTGCTTGAAATTTGTGGGAATCACAAATGTAACAAGGGCCAGACAGATTCAGTCCAAGTAGGGACTAGGTTTCTGATTTTCTATTGTATTTCAGCTGTGGCCATCAGGTGGCAATCTGATCACTAAGATCATTCCCTGTTCTGAAGTCACTGTTTGGGTGGGTGCTGTTTGGTGCTTTCGAGTGTCCTTTGTGATTTATAGATGTGTCTTCTAAGTTTTGGTCTGCGCCTGGCTGTCAGCTTTCTGCCCTGTTCAGGATGAAGTGAGAGCAGGGAGCGAGGTTCATGCAGAATTCTGAATGGAGTAAGGCAGGGTATAGGATATGTACTTGTTATAATTTACCTGAAGTAAATTATAGATGGGCAGCACAATATTCAGAGGTAATGAACCCTGTCAGTTGTTGGCAGTAGTTAAGCACATACTTGCTTCATGTAAGTATTTACACTCTTGGCTGAATTAGGCTGTATTGTTGATGATTCGTTCCAGCTCTGCTGGCCTACAAATTGGTCATAAAAATGACTATTTTTGCTGATGAAACATACTGAGTGTACAGCAAATGGAGACAGAATCCTGTCACCCCGGAGTTAATAATGTAGGCGGTCTTGTTTTCTGGAGGTGTGAAATATTCTCTGCCTTCTTTCTAACATAGCACTGTAGCTGGAATATTTTTGTTGGATTGTTTTGTTTTCTTACCCGGGGAATGTTTCTAAAGGAAAATCCATACAGTGCAGGAACCTCGGTACGTTCCGTGGAGTTGTAGAGGTGGTGGCGACGTCCCTTTTTGGGTTGGAAAAGATGGTTGAGGTCACCCACTGCCTTTCCTCTAGAGTCAGAACCCCAGGGAAGTCCTGGCCTAGTGGGTGTTTTTCTGATGATACCTTTTATATTTTAATAGCCCCAAACCAAACAGTTCTAGACAATACTATGGTTTTGATACCTGTATGCGTTTCTAAACTTACAGCTAGGAATGAGTTGCGAAGTTTGAGTAATTAAGTAAAAACACCTTTCAACAATCAGTTAATCCCTAAGGAAAAGGAGTGTGTCATTCTGTCACTGTGTTGTTTCAGTCATAGGTATGAAGTCATGATTCTGCGTGCATATTTGTATTTTCTACTCAAATTTTTTTCTTGGGCCTGAGATTCCAGGTTAGCTTCTGAGGCAAAGTAGAAGGTCAGTGGATGCCTGTAATTCTTCACCTTGTTGTTTAGAAAATGTAAATACCTGTTTTTGTACGCATACGTTGTATTAATACAGACCAATTTGCAAGAGCATCCTCTGACCTGGCAGCATTGTGGACTTCAACCTGTTGTTGTTTTATGCACAAGTAAAAATGAGCTGTTTTCTGTGAACATCCCGTTCTGGAGCTGTCTGCCAAATTAGAGCTTGGAAAGTCACCCGGTGTCAGCCAGCAGCACAATGCCATGGAGTATGACCAAAGTGTTATGGGCTCAGTCCTGTGTTCTCTTTCCTCTTGATATTCCCATTGCTCTCAATGGGAGTTCTGAGGACAGAAGAATTGTAGGATCGGGCCCAGTTTTATATTTATTTCAAGGTCAGTGAAATTCAAGGCAGATTATGCTTACTGATCAGACACTGGTTGCCCGATATCAACTCATTGTTGGTGTGTTCTCTGAGTGTCCCTAGCAAAGGAGTCGGAGATGTTCTTTGCAATGTCTGTGAATGTAGAAGATGCTTAGCCATTGCAGATAAGTAGATATTTCCTTGGCAGAATTTTATATAATAATATTAATAAATGTATTAAAAAACAAATACAAAACCTACAAAAAACCCCACCCAAAATCTAAAGCATTGTTTCTTCTACCACCATTTCCTTTAACATCAGACTTTCTTTTTCTTTCATTACAGCTGCTAAATAGATTATTCATGAGGTCTCTACCAATACTAAAGCATCACTCTCATTGTTGCAAGAACCTCATTGGTGTCACACAGATTTTAAGCCTATGCCCATATCTGATTATCTGTGGAAACAGCCTTTCAATGGCTCTTTTTATTGAGTAATTTTGCTAGTGAGCTTTGAAGGACTAATTTTAGTTTCATGACAATAACAATAAGGTCAAGTTGTATTTCTGTGCTGCTTTTCACATAACCAGACATTCCAGAGCATTGAAATACTTGCCGTTAGAAGAGGGGCAGATGTAGGACAGCATGGTTGTCATCAGTGAATGGCCACATCCCACATACAGCTCTCGAGTAGCAGCCAGCTAATTTGTGATGAAACTCAGTAGAACTGAAGATTGTTCCTAAACAGCAAGATGTTATCTGCTTTTTTTTTTTAACCAGTTGTGTTACGTCTAGGGTAATGGTGGGAGGAGCACTGAGGTCAGTAAACGGTACAATATGCAGTGAGGGCAATCTAGAAGATTCTGCAGTGCAGTGATTATAGGCCTATCAGCAATGCAATAACCAGAAATTAAGGAGGCTTAATCGAATCTGAAGAAGCAGTGCAGGCAGATGGACTTGTCGCAGATGCTTCAACTCTAATCAACACTAAACCCCAGCTGCTGAATTTGCCTAAAATCCCTGGAATAAACATGACCTGTGGAGAAGATCTGCTAGCACATCTGTGTGTTTTAGTCAAATCTGCCTAGTATCTCTGGAAGCTCTTCCACAGCAGGGCTTACCACTTTAGAACTAGACTCAGACGGCACGCTGCCTGGAGTTTTGCCCAGGTGATGTGCTGGCCAAGGCAGGTACAGCTGATGGGAAGGGGAGACACGGAGCCGTGCTGTGCGAACGCCCGCTGCCTCCTGCGGATCCGGGGCAGATGCAGACTGGGTGCCCGGTTCTGTCCGAACAGCTCTGCTTGGCGGTGCGCAGGAGGAACGACAGGTACAGGAACGGCTCTGACTTTCTCTGACAGCCCTGCCTGTTCATAAATACTATGTAAAAGCTATCGATCCAAATATTTGATTGTGGTGACAAACCCAACGTGCATACACATACCTATTTGGTGATTCTGCTCACACAGATGCCATATGTTATGTCTTGTATGAGAACTATTGTGACCTGAAAATGTTCTGTTTCATTGTCATTCCATGCCTGTTGCCAGTCCCTGATAACTGATTTTAGCAACTGAAAAGGCAGAAGGAAAAGATTACCTGTGTTTCTTGATTTCTCTTGAAATATGAGGTCAGTCAGATGTGGATTCAACCTCAGAGTAAATTAAAATTTAACCAGAACTGGCCTGATTGTCCCACAGAAGAAATTGAATTAACAGTGTTCAGTAGCGAGGTGTCTTTATACTTGTATCATTTGAAAATTTTCACAGGTCGTGCTCCAATAAACCTAGTTTTGCTTTTCAACTCAGTTGGAATTCCTGTTTCTTAAGTGCAAAAGAGGCTAATCATAGAGTAGAAAATAATTTGACTTGCTAATACTAGGAGAGAAAACATTTACAGCAACCACAAGTATTTTCAGGATTATGGAGTATATCATACTTATGAAAGCTTGTTTCTGGCGACATGTTTGAGTAAGGAGGGTTGCACTTTTTAGCAGAGGAAACATTTGTAAGCTGTAGCAGGCAGTTCTCTGTATTTCTCAAAAGCTGGAGCAAAAAAATGTTGGCAAAGGAATCAAAATCTTCTTCTTTAGTAAAGTCTGCCACCAGGATTCTTAGGCATGAACTCAGGAAAATCTTTATTAGGCATAAAAAAAAAATAGAGGAGGAGATGTGTCTTTCACACAGAAGGTGTATTCTGAGGATATAGAAGAGATGTAGTATGTATACCTTAAGTCGAGCCTTGCTTTTTCAGCCATTCTTCCCTGATGGTTTCTATTTGGCAGCAAGAACTGTCTTCCATGCTGCAGTGAAAACTGTAATTTTTGTTGGGTGCTGTTTCCCCCCCGATTACATCAGAGGTCAGTCATTAATATGCACTGTGGGAGTCCCTCTCATTTCTGCGTGGTCCACAATGAGGCGGTTGTTGGACTTGTTATCATAGTGGAAACTACTGTGCAATGAAAGCACGGTCATGCTGCCTCATGTTTAATTGAGAGATGGCAAATCTGTTCCCAAAATACTTCAACTACTTGTATTGTATGACAAATGTGTTTTTCTTTTTCCCTTCATCTGTTTCCCTCCCCCCCTTTTTTCCTTTTTCGATGAAAAAAAGCTCCGTTTTCGTTACATATGAATGTTGTAGCTTAGCAATTGACTCCTCTCGGAAAAATCGCCAAACATTATTACTCTTTGACTCTACCGCTTTCACTCTTAAGCTTCCTATCTCTTATGTATTCCAGGCTCCCTGGGACTTGGTGGGGGTCGGTTTTTTTTTTTTCTCCTTTAGCATGTTCAGAACTGGTTGTGTAACTTGCTTCTCAAGCTTATATCCTGTTCATACCGACGTCCGGCATCATCATTGGTGCGTTCTTGTAGGACCTGGTCAGCAGGGATGCCTTTACGCCTCTAGAGGGTGAGACAGGCCACATCCAGAGAACAGCCCTTCAATGCTCTATACTTCCGTGAATAACTGTACTCTGTATCTATAAGGCCTGGTTCTCAGCTTATTTGCCCTGAATCTTTCTTTTCTTGCCATAGCTCTGTTGACTCTTCGTAGTAAGAGTTCATGTTATGAAATGCTGGGGCCTACTGGAAGATGCTCCCAGATCATCACCACTTGTCTGATGGGAGTGCTTGAGAATTACTTTGGGTATTGCTCATTTTTTTGATCAGGAGTAGTTCTTCAGTCTATACGTAGTTTTCTGATGGATGAAAATTATTTAACATTAAATCAATAAACTAGGCCATCTCTATACCAGTTTTATTCCTATCAGGTAGAATTTCCAGAATCAGAACTGGAAAGCTCAGCTGTTTTTTTGTCACTGCTGGTCACCTCCTCAAAGCTTGCCTTTTTCCAAGTCGATTTATTCATCCATCTCGGTTGCTTGCCACTTGTTTTGCACCGTTCCCTTGATTAAATCTGATTCTGCACTTCAGTACGCCTCTTTTAGAGGTTCTGCTCTGAGACTTCCCGGTTAGAATAATATTTTGGTGCATATGTAAGCACTGTTTGCAATTCCTTGAGATGCTTTCCCTTTCAACAGAAAGGGTATCTTTTGTTTAGTGTTGAAAAAGCAGGGTACTAACCAACATCCCTTTTTGCTCTGTGAACTACAGAACTGGAAGGAAATAATAATCCACGTGGGGCTTCAATTAATGGCTGAAATTGTGTGCTATAAAGCTGATGCACTAGCTGATGGGAATACTTGCGTTTATGTTAATTCAGGATTAATTTGTGATTAATAACTATGGATTTATTATGGTGTAGCTACAACTAACTTGAAGTGTAATTTCATGTGAACTGTTTTTGCTTTATACAATGAATCATAATTTTCTTACTGACTGGTATTTTGGAATATAACATTTTCCCCAACTTTCTGTTAAAACTACAGTTTTCTTGCCAGCTTAAACCCCCTGTATTTGGAAGTAACATCAATTCTGCTTCAATTTGATATGAGGCATGTGAATATCAGTTCATCACATTCAATTCAAATAGGGTATTCTAATATGCTAATGAGCACTCCAATTAATGTGGTAAAAACTTTGACGATACACAGTATTTACTTTTTTGATTCCTAGTAGCTTTCAGGGAAGATTTCTGAAATTTACTTCCTCCTTAATCTCAAACCATTAGAGTGAAAATGCTCTTTTTTAGTTAGAGGGAAATTTCATTAATGGGCTTTGTGCCCTGGGAAGTTGGAACTAAATATACATGTATATCATGTTTTGGGTATAGGAAATATGAGATATAAGAGCCCAGTTCTGGTAACTCTATGTTTAAATGGTTTATGATGCCTGAATAACTGGTCATTTAAGTACAGCCTATGATGTTAAAAGTATTATACTTTGTGTGATAAAGATCGTAAAATCTGTAAAAGGCCCTGTTGAGCACTAACAATCTGCAGAGGTAAACACATCCCAAAGATTAATCTGTTGTCTTCAGTGGAGGTCCTTTGGAAAATTTCTCTGGATTTAGCACTCACTTGGATGATCCTGGAATCCTCTAGGCAGTTCTAATACAGATAGTTCAAAAAAGTTGTTGAAAAACCACAGATGGTGTAGTCAGGAGTCTTTAAAGGGTTGAAAACACACATTTCAGTGAAAGATATTCTATCCTATGTAGCTCATTCAAGAGGTTAAGAGGTGACATCCTCAAAAATTGAAAAGGGAGAGATGTTGAATGCAGAAGGTAAAAAGGAGGCAGACGGCTTGCCAGGGAGAGAGGAGACAAAGGGGCTTGTAATTCCCCATTAGCACTTGCTGTCGAACTGAGTGCTTTGGGGGGGGGTGTTGTACAAGCCCTTTTCCCTTCACAGTAAGCACTACTGGGCAAAGCGTAGTGGTGCAGTGTGCCGGTGGAGCAGTGTACTGGGGCTTCTTGGCCGTTGCTGGAAAATCTTAAAGTAGGGTTTTTTTCAGCCTAAAATATAAGCTATGTACCACCTTTTGATCGTGAAGATGGAAATAATTCAGAGAAGCCCTGTGGTCTGAGTAATGCAGGAGGTCATATGGAATTAACACAAATCCTCTTTTCTGTCCTTAAAATCTATCAATGACATATCTATTTGCAGATCTGTTGGTTTGTTCACGATACACCTCTGCATCGCTGCGTAGGAGCTCTCTAGTGCAGCAGACCAGCTTGGCTCAGGAAATCAGTCGTCAAGGTTTTCTAGTCAGAATGCAGATGCTGCAGTGGATAAGAGAAACTAGTGACGTGGGGTTTGTTTTTGTTTAAGACAGCAGCTTGCATGTTTTTTTCTGTTCACCTCTGAATTGCTTCTTTTGGCTGCCCAAAGAATGCTTCGCCTGTACATCAAACCTTAAAAAACCAAAGAATTTAAAGATTTCATAAATGTAAACAAGGTACTATTGTGTAGCATGTTTTTGTTGTCTCAAAAGGAACTCAAGGTCTTGGCTTTCCAGCACACTAGGAGTGACTGGAACCACTTCTGTCATAACTGAGGTCTGGTTAGCAGTGACTGTAGGCCTGCATTTGGATTGCAAACTGTGGCGATGCTCCTACAAATTACCCTGCTCTGGGTTTGTCCACTGACTGGGGAAAAAGAAATCGCCTCCATTCATAGTTATTATAGGTGTTGTGAGGTTAGAGGTTCTGGTGAAGGTACGTTTTTCAGACAGGAACTGTGATGGCAGTCTTGCGGACAAAAGTCTCTTTCCTTTCTGTCCTACCTTTGGAGGAGGAGGAGGAGGATGCTTTCCTCATGAAGGTGATCGGTTAAGACCTGGGGTTCATTTTCCAGCTCTGTTAGCAACCTGTTTATTCTTTCTATGGCTATGTGTCTCACCTGTAAGACTCTATAAGCCATTTCCCCTTCTATGTCTTTGTAAATTCTGTGAAGAAGGAGCTCTCTTCTAAGCAGGGCTGGTTAATCAGGCTGAATAGGAGCTTTCAGCACTAGTATCACAGTAATAATAATAATAATAATAATGATAATAATAATAATAACTGCATTTCATAAGAATAAGCGTATTCCAAACACAAGTACGTCAGAATGTGGTTTGACTGTGGGAATTTCACTGTATACAAGTCCAAGGGAAAGTTGGTCAAAACCCAGAGTTTTCTGTCTTTGGGGAACTTTGTAAAAAGTAATAAGAAATTTTTAAAAAAATCACTAATTTTGTAATCAAAAGACTTAAATTTCAAATTTTTATATGGTCAGGAAAGCAAAGGAGGAAAGGGGACAATTAATTTTGAAATGATTGGTGTGTTTGGTTCTGAAAATAGAAAAACAAAACGTATTCTTGGGTTCTGAGATCTGACATCCGCTCAGCTATGATCCCCCGCGTTTCCTGGCCCTGTGACAGAGGGGGAAGAGTTGGAGTGGAGCTCCAGCTGTGTTGTCCAGGCTCCTGATGTGGAAATGTGGCCAAGTCTCTGTTAGAACTACAGGTCCGGGGGACTTGTAGAATCCCGTCTGTATAGCAGGGAAGAGCTGGAGGAAGCCCTAAGAGTCCTTATGGCAAGGCTACCTTGGAAGATCAGCCTCTTTGATTGATTCATAAATGAATTTGGAGGAAATGTGGCGGTTTCTTAGCAGAACTGCACCCAGCAAGCAGAATTCTGCCGTGAAATCACTGAAATGCGTGTCTGAATTGAAGCATTTTGGATTCAGCAGACTATCATTTTCCGGTTAAAAGTATTTTTCTGAAAACTTCTTAGTCAACTCCTGTGCTCACAGACTTTTTTCTTATTTAGTTTTCTTTCAGTGCATTCTGGTAAACATGTCTCAGATTATTTGGTTTTGGCAAGTGATGGAAGAGGAAGGGATGTTTGAAGAATATTTTTAGCTTGTACAAGCCAATATCAAACCAGAAAATGGATGCATGTTGTTACAGGTTTAATAACGGAATTGACTTGTAGTTCTCTGAAGTGTGATAATTTGTTGCTGGAAAATGAAGCTTAAAAATCCTTGCGGGATTTAAGGGTATTTACTTTGTGTGTGTGTGTTTTCCCCAAACACACGCTCCCTTCCTATCCTCCGGACTAATTTGCTTCCCAGTCTTTTGTAGGCACTGAGCTGAACAGTGCTGTAATTACACTGAAGATGCTAAACATGAAAGATTTGACATGGTATTTCTAACTGGATGCAGTTATCAATTCTGGCTAGTAATGTCAACTCCTCCTACTTAAAATTTTGCCTTTATTCTATATACATCCCATTCAAATCTTCTTATGCGTGTGGTGTTTTTTTTCTTTTCCTACTACCTTAAACAACTGAAGAAGTTGAGGCATGGGAAAAAAGCTGCACACAAATCATTATTTTAAAAAAGGAAGAAAGAAATAGTGACTCGCCTCCGAAATTCTTACATCCTGAATAGTATGGAATTAAATAAGCATTTTAAGCCTGTGTTTTTAAGTGCTTGGGTTTCTTTTTAAAGAATAAAGTTATAATACTACTTGGGTTAATCTGTTTCTGTCTCGTTTATGAGATGTTGCATGGAATAGAATAAAGTTGTACAGCTTTTCCCTACCTTTCTCTTTGACTGTTGTAGCAGTATTGCAATCCAGATCCCCGTCCTGTGGAGTTCAGTGAAACAATATCTGCACTGTGGTTGAGAGTGTAGCTTAAAATGCTCACTGTTGAAGCATGTAGGACGCATTAGTCTTAAAGTAGTATTACAAACTAGTAATGCTTTTGTTACACCTGAAAAGGTACATTGCTGAGATGTAGCTGGAAGGTCACGTCAGCCACGGCTTCTGTTGTGTGACTCATTGAACCCAAGAAACCCAAACAGTTCTTGGCAAACTTAAGTTGCGTTTTACCTTAATTTCTCTTTTATTTCCTCTACAAAATATACTGAGACAGGTAAAACAATAAATGGTTACAGGGAACCTCAGACACCTCTTCTGTGCTTTCTTCCCTCTTGCCGTTACTGAAAGACAACCGCTACAGTAACCCTGATCCAGTACAACGTGACAGGCCTGCAGTTAGCTTCCATCTCATCCTTCGACAGCACTGAATATTGTGCAGCCAGGTTGAATATTCTTACCTCAGTTCTACCTGAGTTCTGTAGGTGAGGGTTATCTTTGTTCTGCTGCTACTTCTATCTGTAAAGCATGTGAACTAGGCTTTATGAAACTTTGTCCCAAGAAGAGATTAACTAATGTTCACGTGAGTATTTCAGTGTGTTTTGTTCTGCTGTTTCCCCTTTTAGGTGACAGCGAGATTGTAAATAATATGTACGAGACCGACCCTGATCTCCTTGCTGGCGAAAGTGCAGAGGAGGAAACAGAGGACAGTATTATGTCCCCCATTCCTGTCGGACCTCCATCACCCTTTCCCACCAGTGAGGACTTCACTCCCAAGGAGGGCTCACCTTATGAAGCTCCCGTCTACATTCCTGATGACATTCCAATCCCACCAGATTTTGAACTCAGAGAATCTTCGATTCCAGGGGCAGGGCTAGGGATTTGGGCCAAAAAGAAGATTGAAGTTGGGGAAAGATTTGGACCCTATATGACAGTACAGAGGAGCACATTAAAGGAAACAAACTTTGGATGGGAGGTAAGCGTGTTGAATGTGATAATCACATTCATTTGTCTTCTGTGCAAACTGTTCATACAGCTAGACTGAGTCCTGACTGGCCTGGGGACAGAAGTAGTGACTTTGCTAATGCCGTATTTCCCTGCGTTATTTTGCATCCCCGATTACATGCGGTATTTAAAAAGCAGCAGAAGTCCTTTTTAAGATAGCTTATTGGGTTACAAATACTGCTCTAGCACCATTTTAGAAGGTTGTTTTTAAATGATGTTGGGTCACTTCTTAAAGTGCTTGTCATTTTCAAATTGTGTTCAGAACTTGTCACAATGGAAGAAATATGATTAGTCGCATCATGTTTTGTAGTTGGGTGTGTTACCTTTGACTTCCAGTCCATGTTAGCTGTGCAGGCGTTATTAACTGGTCATAGAAAAATAGCATGTACCCATTAACACCCTAGATGTTCTTGAGTTCTTGTTCAGCAGCAAATATAAAGAAATGTGAAAGTCATTTTTCCCTAAGAGCTAAACAAAAACCAATCTTCAGTAGGAAAAACACCACTATCCCAGAACTCCTATCTTTCTCCCTGCCTTTCTGGGATTGTCCCAGAAATCATCTTAGTCTCTTCTGGTCCTATGTTCTTGATTTGAAAATATCCATACCGCTAAGATTATCATAAATTATAGTAGATTCTGTGAACCGTGAAACGTAGCCTAGGATTTATGCTCTGTGTCCACAGTCCTATCCCAGTGCATCCAGTGTCCATTATAAAATACATAATTGCTTCTCTAGTGTAGCCCTAATGTCCACCCCAACACTACAATACCCTGCTGTGCGTCGATCGGATCTGCTGTCTTTTGTCTTGAGGAAGAGGCTGCATCTGGGGCAGCTGGTTCAGAGAGCTTTGGCTGGCTAGGACTCACATGCCATTTGATAGGCTAGCCCTGTCCCTCAAAATACGTGGAAGCTGAGTTTTACCTGCCTTTTCTCTGGGTGAAGCAGTAACTTGGCCTGTTTTCTCCATCAGCCACTAACTGACGTGAAGCCATGGTTTAAAAGCTGTTGGACTGCAGAGGTGGGAAGCAACTAAGGGATAAAACATTAAGACTTGCCAAGTGGGCAAGCCAACAGTGCAACCACAGAAGCCCTGTTTTCTTAGAAAACGAGGTCAAAAAGGCCAAACTTAAGTGTTAACATTTTAAATTTGATATTTACACTCTTGATTGTGAAGTCTGAAAAATCAGTGAACAGTTAGATTCTGTATGTCCAGATGGTTTTGTTTAATTTTTAATGTGTGGGAAGTGCAGGAAAAAGCAAAAAACACTTGCTATAAAACCAAAAATCAGTCATGTTTTGTCGTTCTGCAGTAGGAAATGTCTGAAGAGCTAAAATCAGAATGAGTCGAGAGTTTTGTTTTCTCTCTTTCGTAATGCAGGGAAAGAATGGAAATTCGTCTGAGAGTTTTGATTCCCTTTCCCCCCCGCAGATGGCATTCCTCAGAAGTTCATCTTTGAGTTAGCTGCTTTCCTTGTGAATATCATTACAGAATAGTTGATTAGTACTGCTGTATTAGCTTCAAAACATGGGGTATTTTGGGGGGGACACCCCCCCCCCCCCGTTAATATACTGGAAATACTTGTCTGTTTCAGGGAGGCTGTAGGTATGAGGCAGCTTCAGATTACCTAATGTACCAGTCACGTTAAGGTCTCTCTGAAATGAAGCACAGTTTTCCTCTAGGAATATGCAATATTGGTTATTTGAAGGCTGCAGTGTGGAAGTGGCTCCTGCTGAATTCTCTTTTTCTGAACCTAGTATTTATAGGTGGCATTTGGTTTTGGGGTTTTTTTTCCCAAGACAATGATTTTTTTGGAACAAAGTGCTATCCTCCTTGGCTGCTAGAAGTCAGACTAAATTTGAGTAATGCAAATCTTTTTTTTCTATGACCTTGGCAAAACTTTGTCCTTGTGTTTTCCATTTCTGATGAAAGTTTGTATTTACATTCACGTTTTTAAGAAACATTCCCTATATCCATTCTGCACTGAATGCCGGGCCTGATAGAAGCCATATCTGTTAACTTTGGTCTACGTTGACTTTGCGATACTATTTATTTTTGTAGTAATTGAACAAACTTTCTTTCTCGGTGGTATGTCTCACATTTCAACGGCCTCTTTTGTTCTCTGATTTGGCAGGTATGTTTCATACCTGAAAGGAAGGACTCTCTGTCCTCCATCAGATGTCCTCGAACACTATTAGACCCACCCTGCCACTATCTCTTTTGACCTTGCTCGTCCTTGCAGATACCTCTTGAAGTTTTCCACTTCCCACTATGCTTAAAGAAATTTCAGAAATCTGGTTTTAGTCACTCAGTACCTTCATCATTTCACTTGAGAACAACATCCGCAAATACCTTCATGTGCTAAACAGGAATTCGTGGAATAAATACTATTTCTGCCTGTGTGTTGTTTTCTGAGCTGTTTTCTTTGAGTGTGAAGTTGGAAGAGCCTTGAAGAGATGTTCTAGGCAGCTTTACATGATGTCGCTTGTGCTAGAAAATTGTAACGTGGGGTAGGTTTCCACCCTTTGTTAATAAAACTGAGTGGGCAGAAAATTGGCAGCAAGAGAGGACAAGAAAAGGGGAGAAGTTTTTTTGTCACCCTGTAACTTGTTGACTAGACTTTTGCCTCTGTATATTGTTTCTTACAATAGTGATGAATCTAACAAATCTAGTTTTTGTAGTGCACCATGAGAAGTGTTCCTTCTGCAGTTTGACATTATTTTTTGACAATACTTCTGTAACTTGTAGCTTTGACTTGCAGTGACTTGAAAGTCAAATGCTGTTGTAAGACTTCTTACGCATAACTCCTTAGTGCTTGCTAATTGAGATACTACTATTCTGCTTGAATTGCCTCTTCTATTCAGTTAGTATTTTTACTTCAGGAAAGATATCTGTTCTTCACACCCAACCTTCTTCTTTCTTCTCATTTCTCAGTTCATTTCCTATAGTTTGTACTCTTGATAATGCCACTTCTGTGGACACCCCCTCTCCCCCAAATCTTGAAAACCTGGTCTTTTTTTGTTTGTTTTTAGTAGTCATCGGTTCCTTAATTTTAATAGTCTTTCTGCCTTTTGCACAAAAAGTTCTTACCCCTCATCACAGGAAATTTGTTGTCAGACTTTGACTGAACTAAGAGTGCCACTAGAAGTGGTATTGTCTAAGAATGCTTTACATCACATTTAGAAGTGGGCAGTCGTTAGCAACATCTCTGTTTTGCTAGAAACTGTTGTTTATGTTGTTGCATAGGATGCATCTTTGTGCTTAAAAATGCGTATCTGGCTTCTGAACATGGTCAGTATGCAAGTTTCTTAGTATGTTTGGACCTGTGCCCATCTGTAATGGGCCCCAGTCTGCTGTAGACAGCATAAAGGATGAAGCAGTGCTGGAGGACGTTGAAGTAGACTCTTTATGTGTAGGTGTGTAGGATGGCATGTGGATTTTTTTAGTTAAAGCTTAAGCATGCTACTTCAGCATATCCAAATACAATACAAATTTAAAAATGCTTCAGTTTGTACTTCACAATTAAGATCTGTTTCTTCTGATTTCTGTAATTAAAATCCATTTGGGGGGGCCTGGAAAATGTGCAATTAAGGACTTTGATTTGAAAATGAATCTCTCTCCTCTATCCAAGGTTTTAACACTGCAGAAATAGCTTTCTCTTTTCAAACTTCAGTAGGAACATGTTTGTGAAAATTAAAATGAAACAAAACAGTTAACTGTGTTTCTTCGAAGTCCTCAAGAAACACAGGCTCCTGTTTGGAGGTAGGGGCCAGCTCTTTTTTCATCTAAGCTGTTTGAGCCAGACCTGGCTCTGATGTAAAGCATCTAGCTCCGGGAGGTAAAGGAAGAATGCTATTTGCTGAAACTTCCAGCTTTACTCATTATTTCCCCTAGTAGCCTAAACCATCATGGGGAATACAGAATGCCGTGTCTTACTTGCCATATCTTGGAAAAAAGATACGTAATTTTTTTTTATTACAGATGTTTTTCCTTTTAACCAGACAGGAGGGACTGGGTTAAGACTGGGTGAATACATGTCCTTCTTTATCTGCAGCACGTCTTTACTATCTTGTTTCTTTATATTTTTTTCCTCCAACATTTGCTTTGTGGCATATGTTTTAAAAAATACTATTTAAATTAAACCACACCTATTATTCAAGGGCTTTTTTAACATGTGATGGCAGTGAGTGATTCATGCTCATTTCATAAAAATAAATGAGATGTGTCGGTCTTCCGGCCCCCACCCCCTCATAGAGATGATTCAGTAAGTGCTTGTATAGGATGGTGTGCCGTGTGTTTTCCCTCTGTGCCTCATTCCCTGACACTACTGTGCTGATCATGTTTATCTACCTTTTTTTCCTTGAAAGACACCACCCAAACTAAAAGCCTTGTGATTATTTAGTGTGACGTGATTGCATTTCTGCTCTGCTCTCCTGATCCTATTACTTCCTTGCCTGCTGACACAGAACATACCATTCAGAGTACCCCAAATAAATCACCGCGTGTTTTCACTTTATTGCCTCTGGGACCTAAAAAAAAAAATTAAAAAATCGCTTAATGATTTTGATCACTTTGTTGAGTAAATAATGATATTTATCATAGCACTGTTTATTTTGCTAATTGAGAGAAGAATGGGAATCACATCCTGGAGGGAAATTTAGCAACTGAATTCTGGGGAATTTGGAAGCAATCAGATACGCTTTTAGCTCAGTTTGCTTCACAGGGTGAATACCGTTAATAAAATACAGTTATTAGTTCCTTTGTTTTAATTTCTATTTTAAGAGAGGTTGTTTACTGAAATACAAGAGACTTCTCTTACGCTGTGTAAGAGGCAGGCTGCTTCTTTATATACGAAAAATAAGTGCTTTCATTCAATACTTTAGGGTGAAGATAGAAGCTGTCCCATGAAAGACAAATAACTGTGGAAAAAATAAGAGCCGGCAGCTAAGGATGCAGGAGGCATTCTTGCCTTCACATCTGTGCCAGTGGAAAACTCGGCTGTTTTTTGAACATGCTTTATAGTGTCAGTGATTCATAGCAGTTCAACCTCCCTGCTCCCACAAAATAGAATATTTAAATTTTGGTGTGGGGGTCTTTTTTGTTTATCTTGTTTGTTTGTTTTTTAGAAATACTCGTAAGGGCCAAGGAAAATCTACTTCACATGACTGGCCTTGATTGCTGAGAGGAGAATTATATTGTATTTCCTTGAGTCTCAACAATATTAAAATAGGAAGGAGACTCTAAGCATTCTTTCAACTGTGATGGTTTTGTCATGCTTCCCAGTTAAAAGAACATACAGCCCAAATTCCCTCATTTCACTTTAAAAGCTGATACAGTTTGTTAAAGAAGCATGTTCTCGTCTGTCCTGTTTCTTAACAAAAGATGCTAAAAGAAGTATGAGTCCTTTAAGTGAGCAAAGAAATCCCAAAACCTGTTTGCGCTCATCTCTTGCTAACGTTCTTTCAACTTTTAGACTGAAAGGATGTGATGACATTTCCTTGTAGTTTTTCTTTGTGTGTCTTCTGATTCATTCATTTTCTCTGGCCTCTGCCTTTCCCTTTGGCTTGAGAATAATGTTACTGTAGCAGCTTCTATCACTCAGGAAAAAAGAGCTTATGAATTGCCGTTTTCAAAACCGCATCCAGTGTTCTTTGCAGGGAATGAGCAGTCTTGGAAATTGCTGAGGAATGATGTGCGTGGCCATTCCCTAGATGGAGCGTGTTACCTATGCAGAAAACCTTTCCCATGCAAGGTTACTTCACGATTTTGCAAGGTTTCGTTTGTCTAGAATAATTCTGAAAAAGGAAGAATATATGGGTTCATAAGGTAAACAGCAAGTAAGGGCACTCTGGGACATCCCAGATATGCCCTTAGCCACTGGTAGTTGCTAACAGGCATCCGTAGTCAGAATGTATATAGACATGCATTATCAAACTGCAGATAAACTTTTGTTTGAGACTGAAACCTGGCACTTAAGTGAAAAATTTTAATCTCAAGGAGGAAAAAGAACTTACTGAGCTCTAAATACTGTGTGATTTGGGGCCAATAAAGTTGCTCAACTTTGTACGTGCTAGATACTGTCCCCTTTCCAGAGAACAACTGTGGTGAGAACATCAACACTTTAATTTTCTTCACAGTATATGGCCTTTGTTCTGGTGTTAGGAGACCATCATGAGGAAGGGGAAGAGTCAGTTTCCAGGTCCTGTCAATTGTTAGACCGTTTCCTACGCCTGGCATTAAAAACATGCCAGTAGGCACATGCTACTGGCTTTTGATTCAGAAAAAGAAGTGACAAAAAGCAGGGAGGGGTGTAAGGGAACTGCTTATTCAGTCAAAGGCAAAATCCCATTCTCTACAACTAAATCGGTTGGGGGGGAGTTAATTTATTAATTCCAACCCTGGATAAAAATGAAAAATGCACCTTATGACATCCAAGTGAAATGACTGAAATTTGTATCATTTTTTGGTGTTTCACCAAATGCTTCAATGTCAGGGTTAAAAGAGTAAGTCTTTTTTAGGCCCAAGAATGCCAAGATATCTTGCTCTATCTTAGGCACTTCTCTAAAACATGGGTATATAAGGAATTAAGAAAAAAAAGAAGAGACAGGGGAAGGGAATGACTAAGAATACCTCCTGATATTTCTCCTTTATTTCCATAAGGGGTAATAACTCATGAGCAATCCGGCAGAGGGCACTTTCTTTAAATAGAACATTCTGATTCACAAGCAGAAAAAGGAAATAAATATTTTCTTTTCGTCTTTGAGAGACATCCATGAATACCAGCTTCTGAAACAGTATTTTATCATCCACACTTAAAAAAAAAAAAAAAAAAAAAAAAAAAGGAGGAAAAGAAAATCCCACGAAAAGCTCAGTGGTGACCACAGGGTTTGAAAAATAGCTCTTTTCGTTGTCAAAAGCCTTGCAGAATACAGGGCACCACTTCTTCCTTTGGAATGTTAGCCTACATAGAAATCCAACCTTTATTTCGTCCGTTCCCAGGAAAGCCTGGCTGATGGAGCATTGGAACACAGTAGGCTTTTGTAAAGGAAATTGATCAATAAGCTAGAGTTAAACCATAAATATACATGGGACTTTAAAGGAGGCATCACTCTGTGGACTGTTTCAGTTGCAATCTCAGAAGGTGGAAGCAATGTGAAATCACTTGCTTTGCAGTTCTTAGGCTACTTCTACATGGTAATCACGGCTGTGTTTGCTGTTTGAGAAGACAGTCCTTGCGCTACTTACTAGCAGGTAATGTACGTGTGATAGTATGGCATCAGGGACTCCAGGATAGGCTAGCAATACAGGAACGTACCCATGTTCTCTAGTGAACTTGGGAACTGTCTGCCGAGGTCTGAGCTCTGCACCTTTCCTACTTGCAGGTAGGCTACCCACACCTCACTCATACTGGCCCCTGCTGTGTGAGGGACCCCGACCGGTTGAATGTTTTAGGCCTTCACCCAGTTATTTTCTGGGGTCCATTTTCTGTGTAGCTTTTCCCTAGCCCCGGAGATCCAGTAACCTTGTGCTAAGACATTAGAGAAAGTTATGGCTCAACTTTGAGTCAAGGCTTAAATACTTAGAGCTGTGTTTAGACTCAGAAGGTTTGTGACATGAGCAAATCTTTCAGTGAACCTCATTTGAGTTCCTGGTTAATCATGAAGCCTGAAGGTTTTAAATTAAATTTCTTTACCTCAATCTGTACAATGCAAGATGTAACAACAGTGAATTTCCAGAGTAAAATGTTATGTTGATCACTTTTAGAGAAAGGGGAAATCACATTCTCTGCATAATTTGGCACTGTCCTCCTCTTCCCATAGCAAATACGGAGCAGCACGGCAGATTTGGAGAACTGCTAAATGTAGCAACTCTTACTTTGTGGGATTTAGCACTTCACACGTTTTGGCACTTCGGTTGCTTCTTATTTGGCTCTGGAAAGGCAAGGGAGTTATGTTGTTGTATAGAGAGGTGAAAATGAAAAGTTGGGTCTACTGCTCTTTCTGAAGTAGTGGGACGTAGGTGGGTCTTTGTTTTTCACTTGTTAACATCTCATTTAATTATTCATCCTTGCCTCTTCCTGTGTATTTCATCACAGCAAAGTACTGGGACCTGTACAAAATGAGGCGGTCCTTGTACTGAAAGTTTACAACTTTGAAAAACATGGGCTGTTTATCCAAGGAAGGTGTGAAGTTAAGTTTGAGTCACATTTAGAAACATTAACGGAAGAAGCCTGTCTGCAGGAGGAGGTCTAGTGGTCAGACGAGGTGGCAAATTGGCCAGTCAGAGTGGAAGGAGCATTTCCATAGGTAGAGGGATGTCTTTGGAAATTTTATTACTAATCATGTGCTTTGTTTCTCAAGTTGTGACTAAGGCCAGCTGCTTTGCGAAGCGTCCCTGTAAAATATCCACCTTGACTCATTTGTGCATCTCTCTTCATTTCCTGGCTCTCTCTGTCCTCTCTGAAAGCAAACAGATAACAAGATCATCTGAGGCACAGGCCTAAGTGGAAGCTGGTTAGCGTAATCGGGTTCCAGACTGGTAACGGTATGCTGTGACCATTCAATGTGTTTGCATTGATCAGAGACATGCACATTCAAGTGGGATGTGTAAATAAAGGAGAGGCATCTCCCTCACAAGGAAAGTCAATCTGTGTACACATCGGGAAGCACAGACTAGAGAGTGGTTCGTCAGAACTTGCCATCACTTACTCTCTTTGCCCCAGAAATGCACAAAATGTGCTTAAAAAAATGAGCTTTTCACTGAAGAGTATTCTCACCCAGATGTCCTGCTCGTGCACGCTCTTCAGTGGGGCT
The DNA here is from genome assembly GCF_030936135.1 of Gavia stellata. Taxonomy (NCBI): domain Eukaryota; kingdom Metazoa; phylum Chordata; class Aves; order Gaviiformes; family Gaviidae; genus Gavia; species Gavia stellata. The sequence continues at coordinate 8,369,353 of NC_082620.1, forward strand.
TATTTAGGCAGCTCTTGGCAACATGTTGCTGGTGAAGTGACTCTCCAGTGTGTCCTGGAAGCAATGTAATGGCTAGCAAATGGTGCAGTAGTTCAGAAGCCCTGATCTTTAAGAATCACCTTTGTGTTTAATGTATTTCATAACCTTTCTGGTGTAGAAACTGCAGCATTCAGCCCGTCGTGCCTGCGTTTGTACTGAGGCGGTTTGTTCGGCACACAGAAGTGGGTATTTTCTTCCTTTTGATCTGATTAGCGAGCAGTATGTTTCTTCACTTTCAGATAATGCCCGGGCAAGTCATTGCTTTAATTGTACATCTTATTGTGTCATCCCTGTTCAATCATGTTCAAAAATACCTACATTTCACCCTTGTCCCCCACCTCCCTTTTCCCATTTAGATCTCACTGAAGTCCATTCTACCTTATCAGCACAGTAATTTCATGAGCAGAGCTAGGATTTCTGCCGTTTAGGCCCCAGCCATTGTCTGTCGCAGCTGCAGTCAAGATAAACCCTCACCCAGAACAAAGTTGGAATGACCTTTTACAAGCAGAATCTGCCTTGTTTCCCTCCAGACTAATTTATCAGCCTTCATTTCAGCCTAGTCTCTCAGCAGAGGCCTGAAAGAACATTACAGAGAGCATGAATGAACAGGGGGATTAAGATGCTTGGCTAGTCCCTCTTTTTCATCAGACACCTTCTGGATTTACTGAGATGTAAGCTGTAAATGACCGTAAGTGGTGAACTGCCTTAAACTTGGAGTAAGGGAAAGGGAAGGGGCGGGGGGGAAATCGCCAAAGCCAAATGTTCGGAAAAGAGGAGTGATGTGGGGAACTGGATAAACCTCCTGTCTTGAAGTCAGAAAGTGGTTGGTCTGAGCAGTAACCGAGTTCCCCCGGCTCTGCTGGCGGTTGGCCGGAGGGCTCCGTGCGGGTGGCTGCTCTGTCCCCGAGAGGGGCAGGGAGGGGGTACAGGCTGTGCAGAAGACTGCCTCACAGCGAGACGGGCTCCAGCTTTCTCAGAACTGTTAACCAGGGGTTCTTGCAAATTTAGATCCCTTTCATTGATTTAAAGCAAATTTTAAAAACTGTTATTACATATGTATGTACTAAAAGTATTTTTGTGCAGCAGACCAGCAAAAATTTTATTGGGAGCATGATTTTAATGCTGCAAGAGCTGAAATTTTTTAAAAATGAATTTGACAAGTGTCAAAGAGCCCGATATGAAATAAAAGATCCACTTTTAGCTGACAACAGCCATAGTCCAAAGGACTTGCTGTGAGGAGGGGAATAAATAAATATGTGTCTCTTGAAGGAGGGGAGAGTTGTCAACTGTAGTTTGGGTGAACATCCCGTCTGCATAACATACGCAGCTGTTGTTGGCTTTAGTGGAATTGGATGATTCCACCCCTAATACCATAAGACATCAGATATCTTTTTAGTGCTTACACCTTTTAGCTTTCTTCATCTTTTGTGTAATGAAAGAAAGGGTTGTTTAACAACTTTGAAACATTACTGTTAAATCACAAGCTACTCAGTTGAGGGGGGGTGGAAATCCTTGTCTGTAAAACTTGAATCATTGTGGTGGATTACTTTAATTGAGTTGACTTGAAAGCTTTTGCAAGGGAAGAATTAAATACAGCTCCAGTGACTTAGCCTTTGATATTGGTAGTGGTGGTTATTACTAGTGCTGTATTATTGCATGTGAACCTTCCACCGTCAGTCGAGGAACACGGCTGAAGCACAGAGGCAGGCTGGGAACCTCCTGACGGCACTTCCTTCTGACCTGCCCGGGCAGTAACGCTGACGTGCGTGTGGCGTGGGACTGCTGGGTCAGCCAACTAGCAGAAATGGCTACAGATAAAAAATAAACGCAGGCAGATTTTACACCTTTGGTAGACTCTTTGAAGTTTTGGTGTATTTGAACATTTTGGAATATTTTGACTTTTGGTAAAAAAGAAGGAAGAGGCAAAGGATGGAATCGCAGGTGTGGGGGGAGTGTGGAAGCAGTCAAGTGAGCAGCAGGGCAAAAACATACTGGAGGAGCAGCTTGTGAAATTCATATTGCGGTGTCAAGCGATGGCGAGCATCAGCCACAAGATGTTTAGAAACTGGATGCAGATGAAAGACCCATTTTTTGAAACTATTTTAAGGTTATGAGGAGTTTAGCCTATTCACTGGACAAGCCTGGCATTTTGGCTACGAGACTTTCGTATCTTCCTGTGACCGCACATACCAATAAACCCTACTGCGATAATTGATACTTTCCTTTCTGAGCAATAAAAGCCCTCGAAATGCAGTGGCTCGTGATTATAACGGAAACAACTAGACTTTTCTAAACCTTTGGAAGACTTCTGATTTAATTTAGGTATTTGGGTGAAAGTTCAGGCTGTGATGTCTTCGTGTCTTCTGTGTTGCTAACCCATATTTGTGCCTTTGCAGTCTTTTCGCTGGTAATATGGAAGGCGTAGGATTTTTAGAGTTGATGCGATCTTCTTTGCTCTCAGCAGTGGTTGTGTTTAATCTCTTATTGGGAGAGCTTAATAATGCAAAAGTACTGCACTGTTACGAAGCTTGCACCTTGTATATTTACTTGCATTCAAAGAAAAGGTGTGTGCATCTCATCTCTTAAATACTAACTAAACTATTGCTCTAAGTACTGATTTACAGACACTTCCACTCTCAGAAGTTTAAGTATCTTTTGCTGTTCACAAGTGCTTATATCATCTCCAAAATGAATTTCAGCAGTGTGGAAGGCAGAAAAAAAGGGCTGCCTTTCTGGCTAGTTGTTGAGGCAAAATGCAGATACTTACTTTAAACAGGATAGATTATTTTTGGCTCTTGTCCAGTTTCCTGGGAAATGGACAGAAAGAAGCTTAATTTCTTATAGTCCACTGCAGCTGTGCTTAGGTTTTAATAAGCACACAAGCTTGATTAAAAAAGAAAAAAGCCAGGAAGTTCAGATTCTTGTTGAGTTGTCTATGTTCTTTGGAGCAGAAATTGGGTTTTACTGCTAAGTGGACTAGCAGTACTTGACAGACATAAGTTAAGCATCAAGGATGGCGCTGACCGAAGTGTCAGTAACCCTGCAAAACTTAGTGAATGGGCAAAAACGGTCACAGGTTAACTTCCATTTAGATAAATGTAAGGTCACGTCATTTAGTGTATCCAGGGAAGAATAATCTAAGCTGTGTCTGTGCAATGCCGAACTGAAAACTGGCAGACAGAACGCAGGGAAGAGAGCTTGCAGTCTCTGCTGACAGATCTCTCAAATCATTGGCTCAGTGTGCAGTGGCAGCCAAAAAAAGTCAGCAGTACACTGGGCTTACCAGGAAGGGTGTTGAGAAGAAGACAGAGGACATCATTATGCTGCTATATAGACCTTGGTGTGCCTCTGTCTTGCAGCTCTGGCGTGAGGGGAGGTAGAGAAGAGCTGGGGAGGGAACAGGGGAGGGCAACTAAAATTTCCAAGAGGACTGAGCAACGGTTCTAGGAGGAAGAACTAGAAAATCTGGATTTGCTGACTTTGGAGAGGAGAAGGTGTAGAGTAGAGTAGATACTGTTGAAGGTTACAGAATCCTGAAAGCAGTGGATAAAGGGAATTTGGAATTGCTATCTAAGAAATAATGTAGTAGGAGTATTTGATGAAACTAGTAGAAAAAGTGTTTAAATTAAATACAAGCAAGTACTACTTTATGTATGAAAAGTGAATTCTGGAACATGCTACCTGTGGAGATAGGTAGATCAGAAGGTTCAGAGAGGACTGCGACGGTGTGAATCCAGTCCATAAATAGATACATCAGCAGGCGTAGGCAGGGATATTCTCTCTAATATCTCTTTTACAATGGCTCTGGATACTGAAGGGCTATGAGGCGAATGCAGTGGAAATTGGCCAGGCCCATGTGTGCTCCCTAAATACTGTCTCCAGCTTTCATTGTCATCACTGATGTTGACGTAAGGTCAGGCAAAGACCAACCCTAAAAGCGTCCTTGAGGGTGTCCTCTGGGAGAAAGGGGCATTAAGGGAAAAAAAAAAAAAAAACCACAACCCAGGGAGAAATTAAATGTTTTTGGGTGATAACAAATGACATAAAGGGGGGAGCTGTGGGGTCAAGGGACTAAACCAGGGAACACACCAAATAGCGTCCCCAGATTAGAGGGGGGGACGCTGCCCTGCCAAGGCTTCTGGGCTGGGCAGACTGTTGGTCTACTCAGGGCATTTCTTATGACCTTACAAAGATGTAAGTCTTCCATTCCATTCCCTGCTCACTGGCAGTGCTGCCCGTGGGTTAGTGGTGTACTTCTATTGCAAATCTAATTTTTAACTCTTTATTATTTTTGTGGATTTTAGATCCAAGCCAACATTCACGGTGTAAATTCTCATCTTGCCTGCAGTTTATTACAAGATTTTGTAGTAATCTGCTGGAAATTTCAGATTTAGAAATTTGAGCCAAAGTGACTTCTTTTCCTGTCTTTTCCTGTTTTTCAAAGTTGCTTCATTTTGTAAAGGGCTTGTGTGCGTGTGGTATATATCAGTAAATGCATGTGTAAATTTATTGCTTACTATAAACTGTAATTGGCAAGAGTAGGAATATAGTAAATTCAGAATGTGAATGATAAAATACTGATACTGTATCCTTTAATTTATTACCTGTATTATCCACACTCTACGTTTTCCACTCTGTTCTCTCTCCTTCATGAGTTGTGTTTTCACTAGACTGGCATTTTCCTACTCTGATGAATTAACTGTCAATTGAAGTTAGTGAGATAAATCAAAACAAATGGACACACTGCTCCATATTGACTTTCTCACTGCTTGATTCTGAAAACCACTTTCTGAGCACTGTGCTGCTATTATTCTCACTTGGTTCTAAGCAAATGTACAAGAAAGAAGGAATTGGGGGAGGTAGGTGTTTAATAGCCATCAATTACATGTTCACTATCTTCGTTTTATCTAGGATCTTGTCAACAATGAGATCTGTGCGATTTACCTAGAAAGAAGACACTTGGCATTGTGTCAGAAAAGGAAATGTTAAATGGCTCCCAGGAAGCATACACTGAGGTTTAGGTCTTTTAAAATGTGGTCTTAATCTATACTAGAAAAGAGGTTTTGGAATAACCGCAACAGTTTGAGTAAAAAGGAGGACACTTCTTTATCGGCACAGGCCATGTGCAGGCACTCACCGTAACAGAGGAGAGACAAGTCTCTAGTCTGAATCAAGTGAGGTTTATTGACATTTGCTGTGGGAATTTTCTGTATATAATTACATCGTCGTTGGATAGGGGACTTCAAGATGTTGAAGCCTTGGCTTTTATCCCAAAGTAGCAGAACTGTTTCTAGCCTGGTTTATTCTATTTGTGCAAGTAGATGAGTGATGACCAGGCACCCAATAACTAGGATCATCTGTGTCCCTGATTAGATAAATCAGTATGCTAAAGTAATCGGTAGAATAGGACTGAAATACGGACATGTTTAAGACTCTTATCTCTTGCAGACATGGTAAAACTTTCACAGTGAAGAACACGTGGTTGCATGGGTACAGGCATCCCTTTTAATGTCATCAAAGTTTTAATTGTATGATAGGAAAGTGATTGATTGTTTTTAAATAATGAGAACAGAAAATCCATCTCCGTGTCTTAAGCAGTGCTACTGCAGGGCTGCGTGGATCAAATACCAGCCATACCTCTGGCTGACCTCAGTTACTCTGCATGGTTTCAGTAATAAGAACAAGCATATGCCTGTCATATAGCAAGTGTTGAAATTCTTTTGTTATTTGTTTACTTGTATCTCAAACATCTGCGCCTTAATACTTGGCTTTGAAATGCATTCTAGATCAACCAGATTATTTTGTCATAGCTATTGCCTGATGATTGTGTGGTATGTCTTCCTGTGTTACCAGCACTACATTTAGCAAATAAATTTAACACCTTCTCACCTGGAAGAGATCTTATAAACTTTAATTCAAGAAGTAAAAGGTTAAAAAAATGTATGTGCAGAGGAATGGATGGTGGAAAGGGGTAAAGCCTCTCAGCAGTAGGTTAATTGGAGAGTGGAATACCAGTATAGATGGGAGCACATAGTTTCCTTGGACAATGTGCTAAAGAACAGGGAGCTGGGAAGGACCAGCTGGGATTGTTAGTGAATTAGCTGAAGTCAGAAACTGCTGAATGGAGCAAAGAAGTAAAGGGGAAATGAAGGTTAGGGTATAATTCAGTCTAAATTAGGTGGGCCATTCACAATGCATAAAAGGGCTCTGAGCTTCCTTTCTTGGGGAAAATGGGGAGGAAAGCTCACTTTTATTTGGATGCGTGTTGAGTGGTTGATTTTAAGAATGTGCATACCTAGAGCCTACTTTTTGGAAGTGCATTATCCCACATGAGTTTGGAGGAAGCATTGAAAATGCCATGAGCCTGAAAGACAACAGATTTAGTAAGAAAGACACAACTGTTATGCTGCAAAAGCACGTAATTCTAATCCCTTATGAACTGAAACAAATTCTCTTCATTTATTCTGTCTTTGCTTGCTTGTTGTTAGTGATGAAAACTCTGTATCTGATCACCTCGGAATCCTGGGTGCTTGAAATCCACTCCGGCTTTGGCCCATCTCTACTTGTTATTTTTGAAGAGATTTATTATAGCATTTGTGTACTTTTATTAATTTCTAAGTTTTGTTTCTAAATGGTTATAGCATTGAAAGTGATGTGGCAGACAGCAAATGGTCTTGGAGACTGTATTTGTTCTACCTTAAATTACAAAACAATGGGGAAGCCCCTCTCTTGCGTGAAGGTAATATACTAATAGTTAATTTCAAATGGTACCTCCACCAAGCATAAGGCATTGAACATGCAAGGGGAACCGTTAGGTGGTTTGGAAAAGCTCTGTAAGATGTCATCAACTTAGGCAAAACTACAAACAAAGGCAATAAACATTTATTTATTTGCTGTTAGGAAATGCCAAGTCTGAAAGCCTCCGTGATATTTATTGATATAAATCTGTAGAGGTTAACTTGTGGCCTCACCACAGCCAGAAAAGTCTGTGATGAGCAGGAGCAGCCAGACTCAAACAGTTGGCTGGCAGTGCCGTTGCTACCTTCACAGCCATTCGCAATCAATGTACCCATTTCAGCGTCCGTTTTCTTCACGGAAATCCTGAAGGAAGGAATGGATTTGCAGCATCCTTGGAGATCAACAAATGTTGACTATTTCATATAAAGTGGATGAAAACATTTCAAAGCTGAGGGTTTCTCAGAGCAGCCTGCTAGAAGAACCTTCTTCTCCCTGTCGGAGCTGACCCATGCCTCTGTGGACCAGAAGTGTATAATAATCAGGTACACTCAATCACTTGAGTCACCTCTGATGGCTTCAGTTAATTCATCTATTGAACAGTACTTCTGGAGTAGGGGTGAATACAAACAGCATGCTAAAAAGTTTCTGCAGGGTGCACACTTAGTACAGGATCATAGAGGTAAATGCAAAGGAGGTTTGTGGTTACAGATGTCTTTTCTTTTTCATGTTAAAAAAGATATCTTCCAATGATACTCGTCTGTGGTGCATTGCTTTCTAATTTGATGGGAAGAGTTTTTCTGCATCCCTTCTGGTCTTGTGGCATTAGGTTTCTATGTAGACCTTCAAACTCATTTGCCCTCAATTTGCTTGGAATCCCCCAGAAGTACATCATCCATTTGATGACAAAAATTTACCATTTTTCAACTTCGTAGATATTTGTCTGTGAGTGCAAAGTGATGGTAACTTCTGTTTAAGTAATGTGGTCTTTGTGGCTGTGCAGAGCATACCAGAGTCACAGACCCTTTAGCTCCACAGACAGATAATAGCAAGTTTCTGTTCTAGAAACCTGGGTGATGCTAGACGCTCTGTGTATTATGAACCTACCTGCAGAGACGTTGTGCTGGATCATTAAGAAGATAAAGCCTGTCTGACTGTTGGCTTTGTGGTTTTATCAGACATAAAATGCTTAATAAGGAATATGTTACTTGGCTGATTTTATCAGCATGCAGTTCCAGAAGTGCTGTGGCTGGAGGTGGAACTTTTTCCCCTCTTGCCGTACTTGATGCAGCCCGGACTCGTTTCTGTGTTCACTCTAAAGGCTTATGTCAAGCCCAGTCAATTTAAATGAGATTCAGAACTGGAACAGCAATAAGTGTTCAATCAAAGTATTTGATAAATCACTTAAACAATCTTGCAGATTGCAAATTCTGTAAATGCAAGTTCTGTACTTATTCAAAACTAGTGAATGTGACAAGACTAAGAGACAGCAAAGTCAAAACAGCAGGAAGAAAAACTCAGATTCTTTGATGAGATTAAAATACCAGCAATTTAAGTGGCAAGCAGGTAGGACTATGCTGCTCGTGTAGCTTTCTAACCAATACTTGAGCATTTACAAGGAGAATATACAGATGGGATAAAGAAGAGAAGGCTGATTTGATGATTGCAGCATAATTTTACCTTTACTTTGGGGTATGTGTGTTTTCCTTAATATCTTGAATGGCATAATTTAGATGGTCAGGAAAGTTTTCTCTCTTATTAAATGGAATGACAAGTGACTGTAAAAATAGGAGAAGGGAAATCTCAACAAACCCCAGATTGCTTTGAATGCTAAACAATTTTTCTTTGGTTAGTCAGATTGTAGCATGAGCTTCCTTGGGGGGAATTTATTCTGATAAGTGTCTCCACATAAAAGGTGAAAATAAAGTGTTGAAACACTTGACTTTAAACTTGACTTTAAACTGGTTTGTTACCCATTGCAGCCATGAATATGTCCAACTAGTATTTAATGATTTTTTTTTGCTACAATTTTTATTATCTTGAAGAAATTAAAGCAATTTTTTTTAATAGCTTTCAAATGAAATCTGGCATTTTCTCCTTTGACCTTTTTCCTTCTTATTAATGAAAGAAGTTTACCAAATTACGATGGGAGAGGAATACACTTATCGTCAGTATCAACACAAAGGCAAGAAGCAAGATTTGAAATAACAGTTTTCATGGTTACCAGAAGGAAGGTGAAAAATTGCATCATTTTAGACTGTAGCTAGTGTTGATGTTCAGCATTTTAGTCTAAAAAAGCGCTGTTGGTTCTGTGTGTGACTAGTTCAGTGTTCTCTCATCATCTCTGTCCTTACTCGTAATGCTAGGGGCATTTTTATTAGGATCCTGGTGCCAAACTTTTGTTTACAGTGTGTCTTGCTTGCTTGCTTCCACCATTAACGTATTTCTAATCCTCAGAAACCAGGAGTTTGGTCACTTTTTGTTAAGATTACAGTAGGAGCCAGTTGACCTGAAATTTGTGCTGGTCTCCTCCCAGGCATTTATTTCCAAGGACATTAGCAAGTGACTGATCTCTTTGTCTCCTTTTCCCCACCTGTTTTACCGCAGATGTGAAATGTCTTAATTGGTGCTTAAAACATGCATTCTGAAAACATATACGTCTATTTTCAGACAGCATGAGGCCTGATTCATGAAAGTTTTTAAGGACTTTGAGATTCTCGAATGAAAACTACTGTAGTAATCACAGTGTATTACAAATTACACGGCATAACATTTTGTCCAACTGTGCAGTTGGACAGATTTGCATTATGCTGGACTTAAATACATACATACACACACATATATATGTATATACATACGCACATACTTAAACCCCCAAACAAAAAATGCTAAGTGGTTCCTAGAGGTCTTTTGCATCACTTCTGTGATAGGCTTGGTGTGACCTCCTGGTCTCTGAGAATGTTTCAGGCAATACTCTCTTAGTTAAGCTAGTTTTCCAAAAGCTACCCAAATACAAATGATTTTAATAACTTAGTAAAGATTTGCATTCTAGACCAGTAGCTACTGAAATGCCCTGTTCTATTAAAAAAATAATAATTTTGAAACTGCACTAAAATCTGCTTCACACATGTGGATATACTTGTTAAAAAAAATTTCCCCCTTAACTTGAAACCAATTTTTTGCTCTTTTAAAAAAAAAGTAATTTTTAAGACTTGCTAGCAGTCATTATTCTTTCTCCCATAAAATATGTATGTTTAGTACATTGAGCACATATTAGTTAATGGAAATCGGCAGCTCTAAGGATTTGTATAAAACTATACAGTATGTACAAGGTTGAATTATTTTTAAAACTTGATTTGCTTGCATGATGCCAGTGCCTTTATTTTCTGGTATGTCTACGTCTCTGGCTAGCAGATTTGGAGAGGTTAAGCTCTGTGTGTGCGTGCAAGCGTGTGTGTGCGTGCGTCTGTTGTTTCTTTCTTCTTGAAATGCTTCACCACAGTAGGCAAAATGGATGAAACATAGAAAAAGAGAGACAATAAATAGTTTCCTAACCTGGCTTGGATAATAGAGAAAGTTCGTTAGATTTATTAATCCTCATTTTCCTTTGGACTGTCAGGCTTAGAGTGACAGTAAAAAAGCTTGTGACGACTTCGGCTAATTTGCACTCCATTCACTTTCTCATGAAAACCCATCAGGATGACTGAAGAACTGCTCTGCAATTGACCTTATTCAATGGCAGAGTGATATACTGGGAAACAGGCCAGTTTTTACAATGCCGAAAAGAGCAAATTGGACGGAATCTTTGTTCCTCTCTTTTTTTCTCTTTCCTTTTTATGCCAGTCTTGCTCTAGTTAAGCTCTCTCATTTGTTCCAGCAGTAGCTCTAGGGCTCAGGTCACCCTCTGTGGCTGCCATTGCAGGTGATCACTGGACTGCTTGTCTTGGATGCAGAGAGGAGAGAGAGAAAGGGAAACGCTGGAAGACTCTGCCGCAGTGAAAGAGTCTGAGACGTTGTGCTCAGCCAGATGTTCAGGGACAGGAGGCTGTTTTTGTCTTTGCACGCAGAAATCACTGGTGCTCAACAGGTTGTGTACGGCCAGGAGGCCACTGACGGCCACATGTAGTACTTTTGTGTTACTCTCTGGGTGCGGCATTAAAGCTGGTGGCTGGCTGGTGGTGGTCACGGCAGATGAGAGACAGGGAGGAGATTCGGTACTCATCTGTGAAACTTTTCCGCGTTCCTTTTGTATACACGCCGGCAAAACCAGGATCTTGCGCTCTCCCCCACGCGAAGGGAAAATGGGACGCAATTCGAGTGGCCGGCGGGCTGGTAGTGAGAGCTCTCGCACAGGGTGTAGGGACAACTGTCCCCTTAAATGAACATTTAATGCTTTATGCAAAAGAGAACAGCCATGAATGAGAGTCTGAGTCAGATTAGCACATGAACAGTCGGTAGTCTGGCAGATATCGAATTTATCTGGGGCGGTGGAGAAAGGCAAAACAATTTGAATTTGAGTCTGAGAACTGGGCTGTTGCTGTTTTGGGGTGGATTCTCTCTCTCTGACTGAAATTACTCAAACTGCAGCTTTCTTTCCACGTTTCATCAAGAGTGGTTTCTGAAATCATTTCTGACTACTGCTATTGATGTTTTTAATAGTAGTAATTCCAAGACGTACCATAGGTCCTGTCTGTCTTTACTGCTGTACAATATGTGCTGTATTTCACTCCTAAAGCAGCAGGTTTTCACGTGATGGCTACAGTGTTCTTGATACATCACTTTGTTTGATGAAGCCCTTTCGCGGAAGCTAACTGAACGTCACGCAGATCAGTGTAAAGCTTTCAGATGGCTTTTGAGCACTTTGGTGACTGTTTCAGTTCTGTCTGAGGCAGCAGGCTGGATCTTTCTTTGCAGAGGGCAGGATCCAACAAGACAGGCGTAAGAGTTACTAGTTTGAATGAATGCTATTCAGTTGCACCTTGAAACAGCAGAATAAGCAAACACTTAATCTATCTTCCACATACTAGAAAGAGACGTGTGACAGCTGTCTGCTTTATCTTACGCTGTGTTGATGCACTCATCTTGTTTATCTTAATCATCCAAAGCCTCACCACATGCAGTTCCCGGATCAGTGGTGTGCAGCTCAGCACACTGGCAACCTGGGAGCAGGAAAGACCCGCAGTCAGTCCTGGAGCGGGGTGGGGAAGAGTCATGTCTGTCGACCCTTCTGCCGCAGGCTCCTTGGCCGGCCTCTGTGGGGACGGTGCTTCTGAGCAGCAGCAAGTTCTTTTGCAGAGAAATGACTGTGGGCCAACTGGAATGCCACCTCGGGGCTTACGCGTCTTCGCCGTCTATCTGTAATCCTAGGCCAGATGGCGTGCCCAGCATTTATTATTTGCCGCCTTATAATTTGTATCGGGTTATTTAACGCGGTAAGGAATTCCTTGATCTTACTTAGGATATTATTTCCAATTCATCTACAATTGCGATTCCACAAAACGGATTCCCAGCCCGTTCCTCTAGGCAATACTATGCCTCGTGTGGGGTACCGCCCCCCCCCCAGTCTGAAGTGCTAAATAGAGGTGTAAAATTTGTTCTCCAACTGGTACACTCATTTGTCATACCTAAGGAAAACAGTTGTTTTGCATTCTTGTATTTTGAGACTAAATGAGAACACTTCCATGTGGTCAAACCGGTCTTTTCACATCTCCCTCCCTCTAGAAATGTTACACATAACTTACAGAACTATTACATCCAATACATTTTAGATGTAACATTTTTGTTACTTAGACTTAAGCTTTTTGTTAGTAGTGGAGAACATATATGATAAGAACAAGTATACTGCCACCTCCGTGAAAAAACAGATAAGAATGCTATTAAGTTTGAAGCAGCAAATCTCAAATTCTGTTTAATCATATTTAAGTGCTTTTGTCTGCTACAGTATCAAAATAAATCTGAAAATTTCTGTATGAAAAAAAATTTACAGGATCTTAAGGGATTGCAGTCATTTTTCATTGTTTGTTCTGCTTTTTGAATTTTTCTATTATACAATTAATTTTTTTCCAATTTAGTACAACTAAAGGAAACCTGGTGACTGTATGCTTCAGGCTTCATTAAACCTGAACCACCCAGCAAGACTCAAGAAACATGTTGTTCTTCTCCCACAACTTCACTGACTGATTAAGCACGTTGTAGGCCTATGCTTCTGAAGGGGGAAGGTGGGTTTCTAAAAAAAAAAAAAAAAAAAAAAAAAAAAAAATTAAAAAAAAGCCACATCACATCCCCCAAATATTCAGCCAACCAAAAACATCTCTGGCTTTTCAGTGTATGAACGTTACTCTTTTCTGAGCAGCATCAGTACTTCTGATTTATTCACATGAGAAAATAAGACATCCTACTGAAATAATAGGATTTGGAAAACTCTTCTCTCTCCAAAGTGGTACCAACCTAACCCTCCCCTAACGTCCAGAAAGCCAGAAAGTTCTGAACATTCTTTTTAAGGACAGTCGTACGTGTTATAGACTTCTGCAGAAGAGGTTACAAACCTCAGTGTATTTAGGTTTTGAAAGTAAACCAAGAGGGTGGAGGCTGAGGTATGTGTGAAAGAATAGAGGAAGCAACAAAGCTCTTCCTACAGATTTTTTTTGGGGGCAAATGTTCACACGAAGGAAAGGGTTATGTTGACACAACGAGTCTTGACGTGCAGAATAAACCTAGAGAGGTGTGATACTCTCTGAAACGCCCCGCTGCCACTCTTAGGTCTTCCTCGTGGTACTGGAAGCCTCTCCAGCTATGTGGGATCTCTCACGGTGCACGGCCCTGAGTGGTGTGACTTCCGCCGCTCGCTGATTCCACATGCTGCGCGGAGTCACTGGCATCGTTCTGGTCTTCTCTCTGTCATCTCCTTGCCCTCCTCCTTCTGGTGCCCTCAGGTCCTCCAATTTCCCCTTCTCTCTCTATCAAATTCTGCCCATGTCCGCACCCTCATTAATCAATGTCAAGTCACAGAGTGTACAACAAGGGCTGTATTCTTCAACTGCCCCCTCAGCCCTCATACATCCCATTGTTCCAAAAAACTGATTCAGATGGCAAGAAAACAGCCGATGCAGCACATAAAAGAGATGAGACAGAAATGAAAAGAATCAAGGAGGGGAAAAAAAAGAGGAGGCATTTTTTTCCCCTGAAACACTCGAATAAATACTCGGCAATGATAATTTAAATTATTCATACATTTATGAAAACATCCATTGAAAAGTGAAGTGTATGATGCTCTTTGTCTACTTTACTTGTCTCTTGTTTGTGATTAACCTTTACTGTAACTTGGGCTGGCAGTGCCACGATCACAAAGACCAGACTTTTCCTTCCATGGGAAAAAATGTTTCATCGTATCCAAATGAAAAATTAAGTGGAGGTATTTAGTGCTGATGTGGCAATTTGTTGCAAAGCATTAAAGATGCAGTATTATCCATGTCTGTAGTCCAAACACTGCCTATTAAAAAAAAAAAGTAAAAAATAGACAAAGCCAGCTTTTAACAGCGTGTTCCCTTACAGCGTGGTTTGACATATATTCTACTTCCAGTACCATGACGTCCTTCAGGAGCCAGAGAGTTTGACACCACGCAGCGCACAGGATTTGCTGTGCTCAAATAAGGAGAATCTCTATCTATATGAACACGTACAAACACAGTCTCAAAAAATGGAAATGAAGAAAAAAGCAACTTGATTATTTTAATTCCAGCGCCTAAGATGTGCAAACTATGTAAGACTTATTCGTAGAGTAGTGTTAATAATTTCATCAGAAAATGCGAGGCATTTGAGACCTGACAGTCTGTGAAAGTCCAGATGACTATTTCTTCTGCCTTTTAGGTAGACTTTTTTGCTCAAACATTGTGGTCACTGCCATACTTTAGAAAACCTCAGTTTGTGGCAAGATGAGTACTAGAATATTAAATGCCAATAGTGATAAACAATGTAATATCAGGAATAACGATAATAACTTGAGAGGTTTTGGGAAACTCTGATCTGTGGGGATTGTGTTCTTTTGCTGTATCTCTGCAATTCTTACTTCTTTGCAGAGACTGAGAGAAATAGTCAAAGCAAAGCTTCTCTTATGACATTTGTGCCTTGCTTGTAATTCATCAAATTTCTATCCAACTTCCAAACCAGAGAGCTCTGGATAATGTCACGTAATTTATAGATAATCATCCAAACATTTTTATTCTCAAGTGAACGTATTTAGTCCTGCAAATACGCATTTATGCCTTTCCATAACTAGTTGATTACGTGGGAGGGGGAGCCATTGTCTAGCAGTCAAAGCCAAGGGATCTTAAGCAAAGATCTAGTTACTCTTCTGTTGACTCTGCAGTTGACTCTGTGTGTGACCTTGGACATGTCACTTATACTCTGAATGCTTCACTTCCTTCTGTAAATGGATATAACAGTTTTGAGTACATGCAGAAAAGTGTGTCTGGAACTTAGTAAAGCATTTGGAGATCTCCCTCATAATAGGTGCTATTGGGTCTTGGCAATTGAAACTAATAGCACTCCTCAGTAGTGGGTTTTTGTTAAGCATTATTATTGTGGCACTCATCTCGGGAATTTTGCAGATTTTCTTTCATGCCTTTTTCAGCCACTTTCCACTGCTGCATTTTGTCTTCTAGTTTTTCAGTTTTTCTACCTAACAGTTTCTGTACAAAACGACTCTAGAAGTTTTTCTTTGCATCTATCTTGTCTAGGATTTACTGGGTTTGTGTTTTAATACTGTCTCTGGATTTGTCTTTTGCTGAGGTGAAGCATGTGCCCTTGTTTCAACAGAAAACATTTTTAGTAAATCCACTGACGGATAAATCTACTAAAAGAGGCTGTCAGCCATAGGATACAGTATTTATATAGAAAGTGTGGTGGAAAACTGTATATTAAAAGAGGAAAGGAGCTGGAGCAAAAGTCCTAAATCAAACTCCTGGCAATATGCTGTCTTGGTGTGTATTTCTCGCTAGGCTGTGATTCCTTTTTCTTGGAAAGTATCCAGAACTTCCTGGCTCAGCGATCCGGGATACTTTTCAATATACTGGATATATGGAGCAGTGGGCAAACTTCAAACGGTTCTGGGATTTTTTGGGGTATGGAGAGACATCCAAAATATTGGTTCCTTTTTGCAACCGATTTGCATAAATCCTCCTTCACTGCTTCCAAGCCTTTCTGCAGTTTCTGGGCAAGAAACAGGCATCAGATCCCTCCCTCCCATTCACACAGCAAACCAAATTGTCTTTGGGGTCCGTCAGCCAGGTGCAGAGCCCGCTGGTCCTACAGCAGAAAGCTTTGCACCTCACTCTACTCACTCCTTCGTTAGTGGGTGGGCAAAGATACGGCCATGCGCAAACGGCCTCGGTTGTACTGGCTGGTAATAGGAGCTGCGGGAAGGATAATCTCCTGCGCATTCACACCCGCAAAAGCACCCCCAAGCTTCTCAGTTTTAAGTTTTGGCTGAAGATGGCTTAACTGGGTCTGGTTACTCCACGCACAAAGCTGCCCTGTGACTTGATTGTCAGTGCCTGTGATTTATAGGTAACTGTTGCACCTCTTTTTTCTGCTAGGCCTTTCTAGGTGGCGGAATTAAAAATATTTTCTTCGGTTCCTCGCATTAGGGTGGGTTAGAGATAACTCCCCTATAACGCGTTCCCTCCCTGGCTGTTTCAGGGCCCGTCGCAGTCCCGCCAGCGCGGTCGGCCCTGGCTCCGGCTCCCCCGGCAGCCCCCAGCACGCTTTGCCCATAGAAGGTCTGGAGATGCCTTGTTGTGCAGCGCTCCCTCCTCCCGCCCGGCCACCAATACTGGGGTCTGGGAAGGTAGCCAAATGCCACTGAGGACACTGGAGCAATAAATCATCCTCCTTCCAACATCTGCAGGCCCCAAAGGCTAGCCCCTTGCCGATGATGATCTCGCCTCCCACCCCCTGCTTTTTATCCTGTCCCTCTCTGACAAAACACCTATTGTCACAGCCTGAGTGAAGAAGAGTCCTTTTTCCTTCACAAAGGCCCTCTGAAGCCAAGTTGTGAGCTGCCAGAGAAGATGCCTATGTCGCGGCGGGGAGTCTATATCTCACTCTTTTTCTCTGTAGTTCATACTTTTTCTCTCTCACGGGGGTCACCCAAAGCCTTTCACTCTGGCTTCATATTCACATAAAGACATCAAGAAAAAGAAAAACCACACCAGAAAGAATTATTAGGCATGGCTGTCAAATGCTTTATGGGGGGGGTGCAGGGGGAAGGAACAGTAACTCTTTATGTGCTGGCATTGTTATGAGAGCTAATGTACTACTGCTTGAGTGCAGTTTGCAGGAAGACATTACATGCCTTAAGAATTACAGAGACACATTCAAATAAATATTGTATTTCAGCAAAAGGGCATTTTGTTTCCAGTTCTAGTTTTTTTAGCAGGTTTCTCTAGATTATAGGAGGCTCTTTCCCAATCCCATTTTCTTGAGGAACTTTTTTTATATGAAGACGTCTTTATTGACTGCCATTTACATGCCATTTCTTAACTGCAGAGTGATTTTTAGGATCCAATAGATTAAACTGTCCCCAGTCCACTTCTGCATGCGAAAGGAGTTTAAAAATCCAGACACTATCACCACCAAACCTGTCCAAAGTATTAATATTTCCTCATTGAATGGGCAAAGCTGAACAAATGGAAGAGGAGAGCCTCCTTGCCCCTCTTCCTTAGCAGCAGAGAGACGTGAGCGGTAGTTATGCTTTGTGTTTGTTCAGTGTGCAACTACTGCCCTAACATGTGGATTCAGAATTATGAAATTGCCCGTTTGTGGCAGGTTAGCGCTGCAAAGCATTGCTGAATCTGCTACCCATCTCTCTCCACCATGCTCATAGGGGACTTTGGAGAGCTGTGAGCTGAAGGCTTCGCAAACAAATCGCCTGCCCAAGGTTCATCCAGATGCCACGTAGCCATGTATGTTTTTAACCCTTTGAAGCTGTGTTCCTTTTCTTTGCTTACTGAGAAGTGGGCAAGCTGTGCTAGGCACTGCTTTAAGAAGACCCCGCTGCCTTGGAGAGGAAGATAAATTAAAAACTTCATTTAATCCTTTGGAAGGCTGAGACTGTAAAGTTAACAGTCGAGTAACCTATTAAAATTTACAGTGCAAGGCATCAAAACAGAAGAAAAGTGCACATGTATAAAGTTTAAAGCATCCTTATAAAAAGCCGGAAACCTAACACTGCATTCCTACAAATTATTCCCTTAGCAAACATTTTTATTTCCAATTAGTAAAAGAAAAATTGCTAATTTGCTGCAGTTGGACAGGCCTGACGTCTCAATCTGCAAAGTGTCAGTGCTGTGAAAGGAAATGTTTCACACTGTGCTGGAGAGAGAGAGCAGCTCTAAAGAGGGTCAGGGCATTGGGCCCAGAAACCAGATTGACTGGCCATAGTGCTAAATTACTCACACAAGACATACATTGTCTGCAGTGCCAGCTACAGAGTACTCACTTTCTCATTCTTTCCCTTTTTTAGTTGGTGCTTGGGGGGGAGGCGAGGGGATGGCAGGGTCCAGCAGAAGGGGGGCACGGGAGAGGAAAGGGAGGAGGGCTGTGTTCAGCAGCAGCGAAGTGTAGGGTCTCCTCCTCTGCTTCTGTCTGAGAGAGACCCCAGGCAGCTGTAGTGAGGGGGAGTACCGCTCTGATCCGTCTATAGCCGATGGATAAACCCCGGCACCCCTTTGCTGCAGCACAGACATTCGAGGGACCGAGGCTAATATTGTGCTGGAGATAAAGGCCCAGGCTGTTGGTGAACAGCCCCTCCACAGCCTTAACAAAACAAAGTGTCACCCTGCAGCAGTAGCGGTTGTTTTTAAAGATGGTGGTAGTAGTACTCCTGCGTATTGCTTGTGCAAGAGGAACAGATTTGTATGGTACGTCTTACCACGTGAAGAGCGTAATCCTTGAGAACTGCTGGAGGATGCCAACAAGACGACAAAGGGGCGGGAGAGAGAAGGGAGTGGGGAGAGAACAGTGCAAGTCTGCAGGGGTATGGAAGGCAAATAAGAGACCTGTCTGTGGAGTTTTTCAGCACTGTTGTGGTTCTCTGTTTAAAATACCGATGTTGTATTTATTTCATTTTTCTCATCAAGAGCCCTTGAATTGAAACACTATTTTGAGTGTATTGTAATACCTTAACCAGGATGTAGGTCTGGATTTGATGAAACTCTTTAGTGATCTGAGTCGTCTGCACTGACCTTTGAGAGATTCAGAAGACGCCAGCTTTGATTTCTATGGCTTCACTGTGATATTTTCCTGTTATACAGCTGCATTGAGCAAAGCTGAGACTAACAGGTTGACATGGCTCATTTTTAAGTTGCACAGGCTGGTGTTTGAATTTAAATAATAATTATAATTGTTTTATTAATTATGTAACAACAAAAAAACCCCCAAGACAAGGATCAAGTTCACAAATAATTACTGCTTTCTAAATGGTAATCTTCTTATCTGCCTGTGAAAAACTTTCTTAGACTTTTGGTTCCTGTTTCCCCCTTGCTGCTCTCACCCCACCTTTTTTGCTCTAATTCTGTATATTGTGAGGACTAATTAGCTGAGGATGGAACAGTGATGTGGAAGGTGTGAAGTGCTTGAGTGTAAGACGTGTATTTGATTCATCATGATGGGCAGTGCTTTGCAGCACTTGGATGTATAACAGGGATGAACTTTGTACGCTTCTTAATAAGCCGCTTGAAAGTAACATTTTGTTTTGCTAAGATGCTGGTGCCTCTTGTAGAGCAACTGCAGCGTGCTAGGCAGACGTCTTAATTTCTCTTTCTTTTCTACAAGGAATCAACATGAGGCAAGCACCGATTTATTTGTGCTAAAAATCTTACATGTGGCCACAGAATTCCAGTTAATTTGGTGGAGGAGACTGATTTCCAGAGGTAGCTTTTAGCTTTGCCTGGAAGGAAGTTTTTGCACCTTGACATAACAATCTCCACAGCCCCTTTCCCAACTAGACAGGTTCTGGGTTTCTTTCTACTGATAATCCCATCAGGACCTTTGTTTTCTGATAAAGCTAGATTCCGCTGGAGAAACCTAAACACATTAGAGGCTCCATTACATCCTCTGCATACTTCTTAAAACCTGCCCTGTGCTTCCTGTGCGTTAAACAGAGCAGATGCCTACTCAGTTCCTCTGTGGCATAGTCCAGTCCAGCCATCACCGTTATTCCTGATAGCTGTGTACAGCTGCCACGATAAGACAGTAACATTTTCAATGTGTCCCTATTTAAAAAAAAAAAAGGACCTTGCCTTTAGTCAGATAACTCTGAAGTACAAATGCGATGGCTCCTTTTTGTCAGGAATGAAGATGCTATTCTTAAGAGTCAGTTTACAGCTGCTCCATTCGTGTGAATCTCAGCAGGCGGTTATTTATGATCTGACATGAAGACAGTACTACTTACTTGGTATGAAGAAAAGGAGAGAGAAAAAGCAGTTTATTTTGGGTTCCAGGTTTGAATGTTGCAGAATGGAAGGCCAAATCTGTGTTTCCTTTTTGAGGCAGGCCTTTCACAATGCTTACTGCCAGAACAGGGAGCTCCAGCACTTTTTGCATGAAACCAAGCCCATCAGTGAATCCAAGAATTAGTTTCCTCTGCAGAGGCACTTTCTAGCATCTAGTACAGGAAGGAAAGGAAAGGAGAGAGTGATTCAAACTTCTGGGAGGATTTAGGAAGTTTTTATTGGGGCTGGGTGGAAAGATCTGTGAGCCACAGTCTGTACTTCAATGAGTA
This sequence comes from Gavia stellata, assembly GCF_030936135.1. NCBI lineage: Eukaryota > Metazoa > Chordata > Aves > Gaviiformes > Gaviidae > Gavia > Gavia stellata. The sequence goes on from NC_082620.1 coordinate 8,389,907, forward strand.
AGTAACCGCAGTTGCCTCCATTTCAGTTTTCATTTTCTTTGCCTTTTCTGGGGCAGAACTTTGCCCCATACAATTTGAAAAATAATTTTAAGAAGAAACTTGTGTGGGAAGCAGCAATAAATGCTCAGAAAGTTCTCTTTTTTTTTTTTTAATCATTGTCCTGCTACCCAAAGAATGCAGAGTGAGTAGTGGTGGACTGAGTTCCTCAGGCTGCTTGGCTGGCTTGCCGCGACCTCGTGTGTGCGTTGCTTCAGTGAGGAAAGCATTTGTGGACAATCAGTGCTGAAGGGAGTGGTACTCATGGTTCAAAAATTTTTCAGGATGAAGGAATTTGGTTGTTTCTCAAGTCAAATGAAATAAAAACCACCAAGTCCCCTTGAGTCACTTGGTCATGTTTTGTTTCTTTGTCAGCCAGTGAAAAGAGAGTGCTCAAAGCACGAGCCAAGAGTGATACGGGGTGTGCTTTCTCACTGCGTGCGCAGACATGGACATACGCCCCATGCCAGAAGCCAGGCACGCCGGCAGAATGAGCCTGAACACGGTGTTCCTCCTGCGCCCTGGTGCACGCGCTTTTTTCTCTGTTCTGTAGGACTGGAAGCAGTCCAGGCACTTTACATATGCAAACACCTTCACCTCCGAGCTGCTGCTCCCATCACAACGGGCGCATTCTGGCAATCAGTCCACGTACGTGGAGCAAGGCAGTAACCCTCACCACAGAGGGTTACTTTGAATTTGTTTCCATGCATCTGGGAGCTTGTGATGTGTGTTAAGGAGGGAAGTCGGTGCCTTCCATCATATGGGGTTTCCTGCCTTTTTTTTTTGTCGTCGTCTTTTTCTTTCTTCCAGGCCTTTAGTGTCATCCTTCAAGCCAAAAAAATGCATTCATGTTCTCTACAAACTGTTGCTATAATTACAACTGTGCACGGCCGCACAGAGATCCTTTGGAAACCTCCTGTCACATTTTCTAACCTCTGCTGCAGGGTAGTGGCTGGCCACCTAGACTTCGCAGTACCTGTATTTATCTTTTTGTGAAAATAGCCTTGATGTTCAGAAACAGCTAAGCAAATTGGCCTTGATCTGTAGATTTAAAGAGGATTTGTCCTATTTCCCTGTTCTTGCGGTCTTTCTCATACTCTCTTTTCTCAGCGAGCTTCACAGCTCAATAAACCAGCACTTGGCTACCCCTGATGCATGGCTGGTAGCCGTGGGGACCCACAGGTCCAGCGCTGGAAAACATGTTCCAGCAGCAGGAAAGTCCAAGTGACTTTTCTGAAGCCTCACCTTTGGCAGCCAGGGCAGGTGCTGCTGCCGTACCAGTGCGGAGTACTTTCCTTTCCTGCTCTTACAGGTCAACCAGGGGTGGGTCTAATCCTCTGAAGGGGGACATTTAACAAAATCCCAGGGGGATGCAGGGATCGTGCCACTTGTTCTTCTGAGTTGATGCCCCAGAACGATGTTCTGATGAACCCAAGCTATTAGAGAGCTGACTTTTCAAATAGGGGTATGTCAGAAACTCGTAACTGGTATTCAGCCTGGTTTGATGACCAGATTTCAGCCTGGATTATTACATTCTGCATTCTCAAGTGCAGCCAATGCTATCAAATGGAAATGCTACTTTAATATTTGCCTTTACCTCTTCTGCAGGTTTGCTTTGGGTTGTTAGGTACTTGCTGCGGTTCCTCTCTGAAGTTGGTCACGTTTCAGTTAGTGTTTTATAGATTCCTAATACATGCAGAAACTATAAAGCACTTTGGGCTTTGCCAGGATGGAGGCAGAACACAGCAAATGTAAAATAGTTAATTCTGACCTGAACTGTAGGGATTTTGTTTTTCTTTTTCCTTCCCTGATTGTTTTGTACTCAGATAGCTCTGTTAGTTATAGCGGAGGGGACAGTTACACTACTGAGAGATAAGCCAGGCTTCAAAGTCTGAATTGATGTGTGTATAATTCTGAGCTTACTGGGGTCAAAGGTGTTTGCATCTGAGGAGGAGTGACAGCCTTATTGTTAAGGTTAGGTCTAAGGAGCTTGAAACTCAATTTCTAAATGCCAGAGACTGTGTGATTTGGGCACACCACCTCGTTTCTTGTCTTGGTCTTGTCTGTAAAATTGGGATAGTAATCCTTCTCTTTTTCTGTTCTCACTGTTTATCGGTTGCGTTTACTTATTTCTCAAGGGCTTTTAGGCAGACTCATCTTTGCATTTTATGTATCAGCTAGCACAGTTGGGCTTCAGTCTTTTGTCCTGGGTGCTCCTGGTAGTAAATGGTGGGAATCTTGGTCAGGCATAGTGTTGCACCAGGAAGTTCAGTCACAAGGATGTCTGATATGGTGCTTCCCCATTACTTTCAAATACCAGGTGTGGCGAACCATGGAGGAAAATTTGTCCCTGTCACAAACTTAAAGTCAATGGCTTATCAGCACTGAATTTTTTTCCCCCTGAAACTGGTGAGGTTTGTTACTGAGATTCTCTAAGTTTACCTGCTTGAAGATAAGTTTTACGTATTTTTCTTCATAGCTAGCAAGAATAGCACATTAAGAGAATTATGATTTTTCTCATGCTGATTTTCTGCATTTCACAAAATGTGCATAGCTTGCTGAGTAGACTATACGTGGTTTTAAGCCAAATTTGCTTTTTGAAACAGACTAAAACAAACTGTACTGTGCTTTGGAGAAGCAACAGCAGTGGAAGCTGGTACTAGGTTGTCCAGCTGCATAAGGTATTTCTTCAAGTAAATTATCAGATAAAGGTCAACTTGTGTCACCTTAACCATGACGCAGCTAACAAAAACGTTGTTTGTGAAGCAGCTGCTGATTATCATTGGTGAGCAAATGTCTTTGAATTTTACAGCTCCCGTTATCTGAAACTAATAAAAACACAATGCCAGTGACAAGTCGAAGGTCATCTCATCTCTCTGTTGAGGTGTGTAGTACTCAACAAAGCTCAAGATTACACACAATTTTTGTCTAATATAGTCTGTAAATAAAAGTTTTTGAATGAGGGATGTAAGCGAAAGATGTATTTTGTCCTTCCATTAATACTTAAACGAAAGTTTTCATTTTCTGTTTTCACATATTGCTTTCTAACCGCCGTGCTCCAGAAGATAACAGAAAACAGGTAGTGTATTTCAGACTCAGTCAGGTGCCATTTCAGTTAACCAAGCACTGGGTTGGTTGTGAGCCACTTTTGAAAAATCAGATTTAATAGAAAATCTATTGAAACAATCAAAATGCACACCTTTCAGGGAAGCCATTGTGCCAAGCGCAACGTAAAGAGACAGCAATAAATCACCATGCTATGCACCTCAAATAGATAATCAATTTAATTGAAAGCATCAATAATCATAGTTTGACATTTATTACCCTGTGGATGTTTTATCTTTTAGGCTAGGGGACAGCGGGGCAATGATGAATACTAGTTCTGCCATGGAACACAATTATATGGTGCAGGGAAAAGGGTTTTATATTCTGCAAAAAAAGCAGTCAAATTCATAATTGAACCAGATTGCACGAAATCTGTGATAAATAAATGCATATAACTCAAATGCATAGAACTTAAATTCTAGTGTTATGGCTCATGAGACAATGCTGCTTTGTGTATTCTTTTTAATTGACTTAGGACAGCAGTACTACAGGGCCAAATCTCCCTCTACAGAATATCATCCTTTTTCATACATGCACAAGAGAAAACCAAAAGTAAGGCTCTATTGTTCCTTCTTTGCTGTATTTTATAGTTTGTGCTCACCTGGTCATTTCATTGTGCATCCTCGAAGGTGAAAAATAGCATAAAAGTTGCATCGGTTGTATAGACAGAAGGCTCTGAGAGCAAAAGAGGGATCAAACTGTTCTCTCGTGCTTATTTTCCAAGAAAGGAGGAATGTTCCTTTTCACCTGAAGAATTGTTTCCAGGTGGAGTGCCTGCAGAACACCATCCAGTGTACCGTCTGAATAAGAGTGGGGTAGATCTCTGTGTTGAGCTCCTTGGGAAGCCCCCCGCCTGCCAGGGCTGCGTTGCGTTCAGCTGTTCCTGACACATCCCGGAAGGCTTTCAAGAATGTGAAAACCCCAAACTTTTAAAACTTTGACTTGCGGAATAAGTAACTCCAAAAAACTAAATTGTTTATATTAGTTTGAATCATGCGCTGCTTATACGTCAGTCGAAGCAGGTATTTTACCTTTTTTTTGGTTTTGAGGACTCTTGCTTAAATAGCTTTTACTTTCAGAAGAGTGACTCAAACTCAGTACTTTCACCAACTAGTCCAGCCTGGATACGTTGTTGTCAAGTTCTCCTTTCACTTTTTATTATTCGAACCAAAGCACGGTTTAGAAACCGTGTAGACTGGCAGATAATGCTCCTGTCATTACACTCCTGGCAAAAGTGAGAGCACAGAAGTAAGTCTTTTGAAGGTGAGGGATTAATCAAGTTGAGCTCCTGTCCCAGCTAAATGTCAGCCAGATTATTGCTTTTGGATATAATTTTAATGTTCTTCTAACCAACAGGCTGAATGCCTGAATTAGGGAAGGAGGATACACAATTGTAAATTACAAATTTACAGTCAAATGGACAGCCTTGGCTGTAGCAAAATAGGTAATTGTATAATGTCATATTTTTTTTTCTTGCTTCTCTGCTTTATTCCATTGCTTATCCTAATACCAGATATCATTATTTTATTGTTTCAAACAAAAAAAAGTTAAAAGCATATCTTAAATACAGTGGTGATATTTAGGAAGCCTGGAACGGAAGGATGTGGTGAGGAAGTGTCTTTTGAGAAATCGAAGACACCACAAACTCATCCCAAGCCTCAAAGTCCTTTACGGAGCTGTCTAAATGTTTGCACAATCTGCAGGAGGAAGCTGAATATTCAAAGCAGTAAAACAGCCTTCAACAATAAACGTATGAACGTTCAATTGAGAATGATCATGTTTTGTGTAAAAGCCGCAATACTCGTTTTAGAGCTGTTGATCTCTTTGTGCTGGGAGGAAGAGCAGCCGGGGCCATCCGGCTTGCCAGGTTTTGGTCCATTTCCAACTTGGTCCGAACAGGTGCCATGGGCGAACGGGGAGAAATCACTGCAGCCTTTCGCTAATGAGTTCCCCCTTCCCTTCCTGAAGTCCAAACAGGACCAACTGACCCTGGTCACCCAGCAGTACAGGCTGACAAGCTCTGGGGAGTTTTGTTGCTTTTGCAGTGCTTGCTTTACACTTTCCCAGTCCCGAGAGGTTTAGGGTGTTGAGGAAGACAAGAGCAAGTTTATGAGAATGTTAAGCTGCTGTTATGTTATTCCCACAAAGCAGCAGTTTCCCTGATGGCACATTCAGATTATTTGGTGAGTAAGATAGGATCTCTTAACTATACTCAAATCAGTGATTATTTACTTTGGGCTGGCAGTTAAAAAAATGCTTTACTTCATTAAACCCTCTTCAACGACTTAAATACATTTTGTTTCCAGCATCTGGATACATTATGGACATTTCTTTGTCTATGATCTATTGGTGGTAGTTTTTAAGACGTAAACAGAAATGCTATTTGGCAAGGTCGTGTATGGAGCCACCTTTTAACCTCAATGTTCCTTTTGGCACAAGATTAAAAAACTCCTTGTAATCAATACCCAGAGCTGGATCTCCCAGGATTTTCTTCAGAACTTTACTTGGAGTGTTTAACAACAATGAGGGCTGTGTGTGCTTTTCAAAACTTTTAATGAAAAAAAAGTAGGGTTTTTTTTTTTCCCCCGGTACTGTTCTGGAAGAAGCTCCAAATGTAGAATCCATTTTAAGTCTGAGAGCAAACAACTGGAGTTGGTAAGGATAACATATGGAATTTAAAAAAAAAAATCTCTTAGCCGTTTTGCCTTACTTCAGAGGCAGTCTTCTGCAGAGATTTCAGAATTTTCTGAGTAAAGGCTCTGACAGCTAGGACCATGGCTTGAAGCTTGTGGTCAAAGTGGGGGGAAGTGTTTTGTCAGGTGTCTTTTTGAAGTGGCTGGCTGTGAGGTCTTTTACTGAGAAGATGTCTAATCAAGAAACCACAAGCCGACAGATAATGGTCAAGTTCTCCAACCTCAAGAAATGAAGTGCTCGCTGTATTTATAAGCTCATTTCTCTAGTTATTCATTGGCTCTTTTAATCAGTGTTCTGTCTAGATTAGGGCTTGCCGCTCTCTTGGGGAATAAAAGCCCGTTTCTGTCTTGGAGGCCAGAAGCAGTCCTGGTGGAGAGTGTAGGCACTTCTGGCGTTCTTAAAGAATGAGCAGACCTCGTTTGCTCCAGCACGCAGACGCCTGTACCGGACAGATGGATCCCAGTTGTGTGCCAGGTGACCACTGTATACCAGTGCAGCAGGATCTCCTGGTTTAGTTGCAGAAACAGATCTTAACTTTCCGGATCCTATCACTTGCCATCACCCCAAATCCAGAATTCATGTAGGAAGTGATAGTTGGGTACTTAAGGGAGAGGTCACATTTTAAAACCCTCTACGTTTCCTGGAGGCTCAGCACATAGTAGGCTTTCTCTAGCAATGCAGCCTGTTGTAACTGGTGGTGTTACCAGTAATCGGTCATCACACTTGATTCTCTGTTGCGTTGGCACTGTGCTCTTGCTGTTTAGGGTATGTTGCCCTCAAACCTTGGGCAGCTCATCTGGAAAAGCTGATAAAAAGAATGCAGCAAAGAAAATTAAAGAATTGTAGCCTCACGCTCAGTAGGAGCTTTTTGATATTCAGAGGTGCATCAAAGCACTGTAGAAAACAGAATGTATAGTGGCTTTTGTGGTTTGTGTGACTTTGAAGTGGTGGTGTGTTGTATTGCTGTCCACCTCAGTTTTCTCATATCCCATCGCTTTATTATTGTATGTACTCTTAAAGTAAAACAGCCCCCCACAATGCCCAAAACTCTCTGCTGTGAGTTCAGCAGCTGTGTGGAAAAGCAGATACAATGTGAGAACGTGTAAAGAACGCATTCTTTCAAGTCACATTGAAAAGAGAACTGTTACATAAACAGATGGGAGATGCCATTGCCCCGGAAAACTGTCTTGAGTGGTGCCCCAAATTATGGTTTGGCAGAAGGAGGTTCAAGGGCAGAGCAGAAGAATGAGTTATGCTGTGGAAAGACCCTCTGGAAAAGACTAAGCGTGGAACTGTTCAGTTTGGAGAAAAGAAAAATGTATGTTGGGGAACATAGACAATGAAGATGCCTGGTTGCCATTTACTGTAAGACCAGAGCACAAAGCATTCGGCACAGTTTGGCGCTGAATCTCTTCTCACTCGCTGTGGCACTTGCACCGACAGTCAGTTGCCGGTTCTAGTCCTCAGCCCTCCTTTCTTCACTTGGATTCTCTGGGAGAGGCAAAGGTAGGTGCCAAGCTATACCTGGTGCTGTATCTGAAACAAAGGGAAGGGAAAGAAAAAGGTCCTCAGTGATTTTCCTGTGGGATTCAGTGTGGGAACAGAAGGTTAAGCAAAAGTTTCTGTATCTTACTCGTAATGCCACGCCTCAGGATGGCTTGTCCAGGGCCAGAATTTGTCTCCTGTACGGTGTGTGGTACAGAGGGGTATTGAGCTACATCTAGCATCAGTTGAGGAAGATTTTCAGCTGTGGTTAGTCTTTCTCTGATGCTGTATTAGAAGAAGAAAGCCGGAGATTTGAGCTTCCGAGATGGATGTCTCCCCCCTTGCGCGGAGAGTGCAGAGGCTTGTCTGGCCAGAGTGCACTGCCTGGAACTCGGCGGAAGAGGTGCTCCTGGCATCCGTAGTGTAAGGGATCCTAATGAGCTCAAATCTTCACATTCCTTCATCTCTGAAGTTCTGGAGAGGCTCAGTGCATCCTTCCACCTCTAACCAGGAGGTTTTAGTCTTCTCTCCCAGGAATTACTTAAAAAGCCTTAGAGAGGCTTTTGAGGGATTTACTCTTAAGGTTCCATCCTTTCTAGAAGCTTACTTAGGACAAATGCCAAATATCTACATAGATAAAAGTTCTCTCTCTCACTCTTGAATTCTTTTTACTACTTTTGTTTTAGGAAGTTTTGGAAATGGGACCAAAGCAGCAAACAGCCTTGTAGCCGTAAAGTATTATGTCTCAGTAACCGCTTTGTATACTTGAGAAAATGAAAACTGCATGCTTCCTGCTAAGCTCATGGTACACAGCATAGCATATGATATGCTGTCATAGATTTATTTTGAGAAGTGATTCATATTTATTATTTACACAGATGCTCTAAAGATTAAAGATTACCTTAGGTTTAATTTTTTTTTTTTAGCTTGCAGTTTTAATTCTCTGATTTGTCAATTCCTGAAATGTAGCTGGTTTACAAACAGATGTAAAGTGAAGCTGCATACACTCAAGATGGCATTCCCTCCGCAGAAGTGCTGGAGCTATACCCAGCCCTATTATATCATGCCCTTGAACACTCTAAACACAAATTCCTACCTGCGGAAGACATCAGCAGCCCAAGAGAAAAACAGAAACTTATTTTCGTTTGGACTCCCTGAATTCCTGTCTCAAGAAAATGCGTTGAAATTGCCACCCACTCTCTGTCTGGCTGATTAAATAAAATATTGACCTTTTCCAAACACAATATTATCATTCCAAGCATAATATTATCCAGTTCTGTCTGAGATTGTTTCTACAGCTCTTAAAAGGGAACTCACCTGGCACCCCCTATCAATTCAGATAAAACAACACTGTATGCTTTTTAAATAAGAAACTGATTGTGCCAATGTCTGAAGTTACTCCACAGAATAATTCCGTATTAACTTTTCTTTACAGAAAGTATCATTTGCTTAATACTGCTTCCGAAGAAAGGAAGACAAAGTGCCCTTTTCTGTCCCTCTGTTGTTCTCTTTTCTTGCACAGAACATTACTACAGGGAATTCCTCTCCAAGTTAGCTTACCAGCTCAGAATAAGTACTTATTCCCTATTTGAGTGGCAGTGCGTCTTGAGGATGAGTGGCAAAAGAATGGCATATACAACAGCAGAAACTGTTCCTTGTGGTTAACACAGGTCATACCACGAAAGAAACACGCTAGTACAGAAAATTCCCCTCCTGTATAGAGCTCGTGCAGGGCTCTTCAGAGCTTCAGTTGATCAAAGGCTTACTTTGGTACATTAAATGAGAGTTAAGTGATGTAAACTTCCTTGAAGCTCTCTGTGGCAGGCACCTGTGGCGGCTACGCTAGTCACCATCTTCTTGTTTTCTTCTCAGAAAAGATCGTCCCTGCAAAGGAGCACTGAACATCCGCATCTTCCACTAAGATAAATAGGACTCCCAACATCTCATAATCGGCCTTATGTTTCTCTTCAGTTCTTCTCAGGCTTTAATGGGCCATTTTTCTTACTGCGTCACACTGACTGACTATGACCTTGTCATGTTAAAGTGACAGTTAGCTTATCCTGCTGATGGGTATCAAATTGACATACCCCATCCTTTCTGTCTGAGTGCCAGGCAGGGATACATTCCCAGACAGCCTACACTCCCCCTGGACGGTACCAGCTATTAGGAAGGCTGCTGTTTTCACTCGTTCCTTTCACAGTGTAGGCAGGAAAACTAAGCTGCTAAATGAGACAGTGCATTTCCCACTTTAGACTTTTGAAATTGGTGGGAACGTTGCGTATTGGCTTTATTTTCCTTCAAGTGTGATTAATGATCAAAAATCTGCACGTCACAGTTTAGCTATTCAGCCTTGGTGCACTACTATGGTTACGTTGAAGGCCATTATTTTGATGGAACTGAGGATAAGCTCTAGATATAGATGCAGTTTACTGAGCTGGATTTTTGGCGAATTCTGTATGCAGCGAATTGCAAGTTGGCTTTTGTGTTTGTGCTTGTGATTTGACATGCTCCCATGTGGGGAACTAGAATGCTTTCAGTGAGCTCAGTAAAGTTGTGTGTTATTTGGGCAGAGGAACGACTTGGCCTTTGAACCAAGACAGGCAAGCATGCCTATGAAAAAATCTATTTATTATATACTCTTTAAATGTGGTAAAACAATTCATAATTCTCATCAGTGTCTCTTTAGGCTGTGAGGAAGAGCGTGAAAGGTCATTTTTCTCTGTTCTTTCTCAAATTCTTAATTGTATAATCATTACATTTAAATAAGGATGGAGGCTATGTCATTCAGCATGGGCGATGGCAGAAGCAAAGCCAGCTGGCCCTGCTCTGTATCTTGAGACCTGAAGAAGAAAATCTGTTACCTTGGTGGATCTGACCCTAGTCCTTCTCTCTGGCAACGGTACTTGTGGAGAGATTGAAGTGCGGAGACTTTCCTGTTTCCTACAGTATTGGTGCCAATCAGTTTCAGCATCAATGGCAAGACTTGGTCTATGATGAAGGGGATTCTGTAAGAAAAAAGACACAGTGTTGATGTTGCCATATAGGTTTGAAGGTGGTTAACCTCTGTCACTGAAGGGAGAGGGATAGGGAGTTTCTGAAAGTCTTGCCGACGGAATTGGAAATGAATGCCACCCCAGTGATACTAAAGATGACGCAAGTCAGTCGATTAGCTGTATATGAACCTCACCCAAAGGGAAGCATAAATGACTGGTGTTTGAATAACGAATTGTTCTAGGGAATAGATGGTATATTTGTTGAATCCATTTCAATACGCTTCTTCCCTTTGAGGGTATTTTCTAAGATATCCTAGTCATAACGGGTATGATTAGATACTAAGATTTGAGTGCATTGCCTCATATAGATTTATATGTCACTGTGTGTCCTGGATAGAAAGGCTGCAATTTAATATGAAGTATGAGCTCTTCAGCTGAAGCCCAGAGGTCCCCATACGTCAGATCAAGTGCATGTCAGCATTGCCATTACCAGAAGATGTATGATCTCTCTTTATTTACTTATGATTATTACTGATCATCTTAACAAACAGGTTATCAATATATGAAGTACAGAGGAAGTTCATTTATATTATTCTGTCAATATCAAGGTCATTTTTATAACTAAAAAGGGTCGAGAGCAAAAGATAGATGGATCATATATGACTAAAGCTAACCATCCAATTCATTTACATTGCTGCGAACAGCAGAGCTTTATCTGGTAACCAAAACATGACACTTCACTCTTCAAGATGGTTTTTTGCTCAGATCATAAATAGCTCTAGATACATTAAGTGATTGTGTTATGTAGTTCTGCGGCAGACAGAATTTAGAGTTGATGACCCTAAGCTTCCGTTCCACTACTATCTTCTCTAGGGTTAGAGTGAAGATGTAACTCATTTGCAGTTCAGAAGCACGTTGTGTCAGAGAATCTCATATTTTATTTAGCATAAAAGTCTGGTAGACATGTTCCCAGGTTTGAAGGTGAACAAACTGAGTCAATACAGGTACAATTCAATACTTAGAACTTCTGTTTTAATCCTTAGACTGTACACACTGCTCAGCGCTAGGCATAGAGAGAAGGGTCCCTTTTGTCTTTTCAGAATTCAGTTTTATAATGGAATTTCTCTTCAGGGAAAAGGGAGTTCTAGATAATCTTTGTAAGGGTGTTTTAAAAAGAAAATTGTAATTAATTTAAACGTCTTTTTTCTCATGTGTACTGTTACATATTTCTTTTCTGGGAGGTGTTTCAAGAAGTGAGCAAAATACTAGACAAAAGACTTACAGGCTTACATTATTAATTGGGACTTACTCTTCTTTCAAGAATCGCTGTATGTTGCAAAAGGGGGATGCAGTGGGTGTGCACTTACTATGTAAACGTTTCATCTCTGCTCCAGGGTCCTTAAAGAGCTCATTCGCTGTAGTTGGTAAAACCTATTTTTTTCGACTAGTAATAGTATATAGGTGGTTGCTAAAGGTGATGTTGGATTGCTGAAAAGGAGAAAAAGAATAGAGGGAGGTTAGATGTGGTGCCATATGAAAGGGAAATGCATCTCTAACGTGGATCCAAGGAACGCATGTAATGAATGAAACACGTTTTCTTTTAGCAAAACTGCCAAACTATCAAGTGCATTTCTCATGCTCATTAACACTGGACTTTAAGAACCTGATAAGAATGCAATATAAAATCAAAGAGCCCCTAAAGACTGTGAGATTATGTTTAATACTCTCCTATCACCAGTCCCTGAGTGCTTGGCAAGAGAAACAGTGACATTTACTAATCAGTACCCTCTCTTATTTGTCTTGGCTGAAAGTCTCAAGTCCTCAGCTTATTGAAGTTATTACAAATGCTCTCCATTAGATTCTGTTTAACTTCCTGCTATTTGCAGTTGAACTTGATCACAATGTCACGGAGGAGTTAGTTCTTAAAAAAGTGATACAGAAGTTGCGATTCCATGTATGTAAATTGCATGTTTATTTTCTTTCTTGCAGTCTTTGCTCTTAAACACGTTCTTAATGTCTGGCGTTCATCCTTCTTACCATTAACTACCCCTGACATTTTCCTGCACCTTTCTGGATGCATAGAAGTTTGTTTCGCATGATAAGAAGGTGCTATTTCTTACTAAAAGATGACTTAGGATGTTCCTTTCTTTTGACCACCCTTTAGAATAACTTGTAGTGATTCACCTCTGTAAACTGCATTTCGTTCCCCTGGAAGGTGGCAAACGGGATAAATTCCTCTGTAAAGCCATACAGGACATAAGTGCTAAGGTGTTCCTGTGGCAGATTACCAGAAATTCGGGGCCACGGATCCCTCCTGATTTTGAACATTTTTCATGCAGCACTGTACCACCTTTTTGTTCAGACTTTCAACTGAAAAATAAATGGTTATAAAATGGTCTGTGGAGTGCACACCACGGCTTTGCAGGCTGTTACTGGTGCACAACCCACAGTTTGGCTGCTCTACAGTGTTCCCAATTGTGCTGGGGTTGCCCTTAGCAGTGAATGGTTGGTTTATTCTTTATACTCTTTTCAGCCCTTGGCTTGTTTCTTGCCAGTCAGAGTAGTGCTCTTCATCCTCCTTCACTCACCAGCCAGGAAAGGAAATTCTTCCTCTCAGACAAGAGCTTTCCTCCCTTTCCTCTTAATTCCAGGCACATTCATTTCAAATTCCCAAGGCAGGATATTGAAAATTTCCTTAAGTTAATAGGGCTTCACAAATTTACTTACTGTAGAAAACGTAAAATTTTGGTAACTTGTAGGCCAGAAAGTGCTATAAAATCCCTGTATTTTAAAAATACAGCTAGTAGAAAAAATCCTTAAGTGCTGAAATGGTTTTCTGTGGGTTCCTTCTGCCTCTGGCTTTACTATGAAAGAACATCATCTCTGTTACTTAGCTATTGTAGGGCTGTTAGCCGATGTGTTTTAAAGGACTGATCCAGCTCCTGAATGCAACGTTGAGCAACGTGCTTACAGCCATCACCAGGGTGAGCCCATGCCATGCTGTCTGCAGCTTTCAAAAGCTTGTCTTGCTCATCCTTCTTGCTCCGAGCTGCAGAGGAGGTTGAAGGGTTCGAAAAGACTTATTCTTTAGCAGTTTATGCAGTGATGGGACAGCTGCCTGGTGGAAAACCCAATGACAGTAACGAAGCACAGTGTAAACCTGGCAACCCCAGATTAGGTTTCTGTGTGTTTTATGTGTGTTTTCTTTAATACCGTGCTCATACGGTTCTTCTGTCCTCATGAACCCACATTCCTTTGAGGTCTGTTACCAACAGAGTTAATCTTGTATGCACGAATAGCATTATAGTGCTTTTTAATCAACTTGTTCGGCCTACACCAGCAGATATAATTTCTGACCTTTTCCATAGCTCCACCTTGGGGGGGGTCTTGGGATGATTGTGTTTTAAAGCCATTCCTGGGCAAGGCTTCCCTAGCTGAGTGATGTTGTATTTATAAAGACAAAAGCATCATGTATCAAAAATAGGCATTAATCATGACAGTGTTTAAGGGACTTCAGGAAGCTCAGATGACGAGTGATTCTCTGTGCTGGAAGGTAAAAACAGATACTCAAGCTACAGGTGAAAATGTTTACACAGAAGGCATCTGGATTAAAATTAATATTAAGCCAGCTTATTCCCTGCCGATACTCAAATAACAACACGAACCGGATTAACACCCTTAGTGCGTTTTGCACGAGCTGTTGTAGCTCATGAAGCACTGTTTGGCAATCTGTATAACATTCATGCAGAGAAGAGAACTGATAGTTCCATTTGTATTTCAGGACTTGATAGCCTTGGTGAGAATAGATCAGGTTATTAATTATTCCAGTTTATTCAATTGGGCAACTCCAAGGTCTGTTAGCGAGGGCAAAAGGTTGAGAATTTTGCCACTGATTTACTATGTAACTTCAGGCAACTCAGTCTTTGGACCTCAATTTATAGGCTTTTCAAGGAGGTATTTTTCTTCTGCAGAGAGTTCAGAGCTTACTAAATTTGCTGTTTAATTTTTTAGATTTATGTAATGATTGTTTGCAAATTAGTTCAATGGATTTTGTATTGGTTCTGTGTGCCGTTTTGAAGTTCTATGCTACCCAGCATGATGTTCGTATTTGGGTACTGATGCATCTAGAGTATGTGATAGAAGGAGTTGCTGCAAAGCAGCAGTGAGTTTTTGATAACCTGGCTACGTACTGTAGCAGACTTTTATCTGGAATGCCAAACTTCATGGAGGAACTAGAAGAGCAACAGCTGTTGGTGAGAGTGTTACATTTTGCACAAATCAGCTTTTTGGTTTCACTTCAAAATTGGCAAATTGTTAATAAATAAACCAACCCTTTCCTGCTTGTGCGTTTGCTGTTTGCAATCTACGGAGCTGTTAATGGCAGAGTTGATTAGCTCTTTACTGCTGCAGCAACAGCATTTGTCAATATAATGAGTAATGGCTTTTCATGTCTCAGGCAAATAGCAACAATGAAAAATACTTCACATGCTTTTTTTCTTTTTGTAAAATTGTCCTTGGGCACCAGGGAGTGAGAATGTTATTGTGATATTTGCTGAAGCCAGACAGAGACAGGCATAAAGTTGTAAAGAATCTCTGTACGCGTTGGAGCCAAGTGAGCCAACACGTACTAGCAGCCAGCGGAAAAAAAGATTCATTTTCTCGTACCAAAACCCCCACAGCCCACGTCGAACCTGTGCTGGACCCGCTGCAAGGGGAGCGTCCTGAACACCGTCAGTGCTCCTGCGGAGACCGAGGTGCTGCAGCACAGCGCACGGCCTCCGGAGGTGGGGACGGCTGCGGTACTTGAGAGGAGTTGCGATGCTCCGTGCTGGAGGGCTGTACCCCAGAAGGTGCTTTGTGCTCCTGGCCTCCCTCCAGAAAAACGCTTCTCTGTGTGAGCATTTCTGTTACTGATACTACTCGCTTAAATACCCGGCTGGGTCAGGGCCAGCACTCTGAGGACTTTGCAGGATAAAACCTTTAAAGGAGTAATTAATGGAAATGGTGAAGAACAAGATTTGTAGCTTAATAACAGTGTTCTCTTCTGAGCCGAGTTGGAATAGAGGTGCAGAAAGTAGGTGAAGCGTGTGGATACTTGAGCCGCTGTCCGTGTGTTGGACAGGAGAGGTAGCTCCATGGAAATACGCAGTTATGTTTTACCCGGTGCGCATCGCAGCTGGTCAAACGGTTTTCCCTGCTTAGAGACCATGTCCTGGAGGTGGCAGATACCGATCAGGATTAGGATGCACAGTATCAGGTTGGGATGATTGCTGGGCTGGTATGAATGTTTCTCAGTAGCACAACTGAGACGTTTTTAAAGCCCGTAACAAGCTGGCTGGAAGAGAATGTTTGCTCTGCATGTCATATTGTGCACATCTGCACCGGGTGACCGTGCAGACAGTGCAGTTATCGCATCTCAGTCAGGCAGGGTAACTTACCTATGAACAACAGCGCCTTAGGCACAGTAGGGGCATAGCCCCTGGTTTCATCTGAAGTATCAACGTGAACTTGCGCGCAAGTAAGAATCGGAGTCCCTCAGCTAATTTAAGGCAAAACAAGTGTTTTCAAGATAGTTTTTTTTCTGATCTGGATGCATGGTGTTCCCTGAAGAAGAGGCAGGTCTGAGACACTGCGGGTGGCACGACCTGGGTTCCAGAGTTGGAAGTGGTGTCCCTGCAGTGCAGACCTGGGCTGACCGGGGATGGAGGGTGCAAGGGGCTCTGCAGGGTGGGCATAGAGCAGGATAGCTTGGGAAGTGCGGGCTTCAAGGGTGGATACCTGGGCACTGATTGAAACATTGACGTGCTTGCTTAGCTTTAAGTTTTGCTGACTTCAGCGGTGATGTACTGAGGTCTTACTAAAGAATCAGATGATAATGAAGAACAAGTTATTGAAAAAAGTGCTGTTATCTGCATACCAACTTCTCTGGAATTATTGGGCATTCTCTTCTGTTTCCAACTTGGAGCAGACGTGGAAATACTTCTTAAAAATCAAGATTCACAGTGGTACAACAGGGGCAGATTCTAGTCTGTCATCTTCTTTGCCGTTAGAGTTTGCTGAATGCATCACGCCATGCCTATTTAAGTTTTTTGGTTTTTTTGTTTTGTTTTTTTTTTTAAATGACGGTTTATCTGAGCTCACGGAATGAATGGATAACGTTACTATTTATATAAGCTCATTGTGATCTGTCTGGGTAATGTAATCAAATTAGGGTTAACTGCAGCTGGAGAATGCCAGCTTGTAAACTGTTTTTCAAAAAGAATCACATGGTGTTACTTGACATGTTTAGTATACATTCAGGAGGCTTTGCAAAAATTGTAGCACATCCCTAACTAATGTAACTAAGTCGGGGTTCTGTTGCCACCAGTTCCCCGAAGCCAGGAAATGAAACGCAGTGAAATTCAGCAACGGTCGGAGGAGATACACCTCCAACCAGATTCCTAAAACACAAGTTTTTCTGACGTGGCTGCTGCTGACATGTTGTCTTTCTTTTGGCTAAAATCAACATATCAGTTGATAGAAAAAGCATATGGTGTAAATTTTGAGTACATTCAAGAACATCTGTGTTAACTGCAAAAGTGCAGGCCACTGTACACGTCAAGCACTATATTTAGTCTTACGGCATTCGCATAAGATGAAGTCCAGCCTGAGCTAAAATTACCCAATGAGTAGATTTTCAAAGTATCTTTTGTTATTCTTTATTAATAAACATCACATCTGGTACTTACTTTCCCTCTTTCTCCCCTTCTCATTTAATTAGGAGGTACTATTTACATCACAGCATTGCAGTCATCAAGGTCTCCTGTTGCTGCAGAGAGCGCTCTCGCAGGGCAGCCGTTGCCCCTCAGAGCTTACAGTACGCCAGCATACCTGGTCTGCCTGTTGAATTTCCATCGTCTGGGAAGGTGTTGTCAGACAGTTTGCATTCCAAACTGGGAATGCAGCAGAAGAATTTTGAAATTCCCTCCGCGGCCCGGGAAGGTTTCTGAAGGCTCTGTCGGAGCCCTGGCAGGGGTTCGGCAGCAGGAGGGTTTGGGTTCTGTCCTCTGCCCCTGCGCGCACACACCACACCCCGCCAAATACCAAACCGACTTCAACGTCAAACAGTCAGCCTGTTCTAGCGACATGGGCAAATAGGAAATAGGCACAGTCAGGTTACGGGCCGTGTCCAAGCTACTGCGGGAAGCCTGTGGCAGAACTTAGTCCCATACTGTTGCGTTTTGGACATAATCATCTTGCTTTTTTAAGGTCTGGTGTAAAGGAGGCATGGAAAATACCATCTAAAAAGAGTTCCTAATCTCCCAGTACTGCTAAAATACCTTTTCCCACATGTGAATGTTCTGATAGTTTGAGTGTGGAGGTGGTTCCATCGAAATCAAAATTCTTCAGGAAATCAGGGTTTGTTTCCCCAGAAGTTCTGTAATAGAAGGAAACTGAAAAAATATTTCACCTTGTCAAAAATCAACCATTTTGAAATATTCTGAATGAACAGTTAGAAAAACAGCCCCTGATGCTTTTCTGTAGAAGTACCACTTCTGAATATGTATGAAATACTTTTTACAGAAATTCTGTTCTCTAAGAATTTTGAAATTCGGGATCTGCTATGAATTGAAGGGGAAAAAAAAATAAATATGATTTGAGAACAGAACTTGCCCCTCGTGCGCAGATCTATCCAAACCAACAAAAAGAAGCTTGTGTTGGCATTTAGATTCAGACTCAGGAATTCCTGACTCTTAAGGCTGTTTATACAGGACTATACCACAGCCCAATTTGCACTTCATTTTGATTTTTTTTTCCCCTCTACGTTTATGGTCATGTTGAACGGGTGGATTATGCACTCTGAATGCACATACTTAACCAATTGTATTTAAAGATTTTTTGCATATAATAATTATAGTTAAGTGTCTTCATTTGAAAGCACCAGTGTTCCATGAAGGCTTTTAAGTAATTTAGCATAGGCATATTTATATTACAGCTCTGAAGTTTCATGGCCTAATTCTCAAAAGGCTTCTGGGGGTCGCTAGTTCCCAGTGCGAGTAACGGGAGCGCTCTGCGCTCGGGAACAGCCAGCAGTTCCCCAGCAGCTTGGTGACACGTGCTTCTACCTGTGCATGATAGCGAGTTAACTTCCAGTACTTCAGGGTGAGATTTCAGCATGTGTATGTGCACACACAAGTGCAGGAACACACAGATTTTTATTGCTCTGGTATTCACCTCTTGGTCCTATTTGCTTTCAGCTACTTTCTAAACCGCAATTTCAGTATCTATTAGAGCTGTTGTAAAATACAGAATGGTTTAGGATTCTTACTATTTAAAACATGACACGTTGTTATTACAGCTGAGCTCGGAGATATTTGCCAACGTTTCTGAAATTTGTAAATTGGTTGGTCTCACCTGGGCATGGTCAAAGGGGTCCAAGAACTTTGTGCCAAATCCTCAGCTGCTGAAATGCAACAGAGCCTCCTTGGCCCTTCCTTATTTCTTTTTTAATTTTTCTTTTTTGTTTTTAAGTAAGGGCCCTTTGCAATGTACAACCATTCTCATTTTATCTTGGCTTTCCTTGCATTTTGATCTCTGTTCCTTAGAGCTTTTTTCCGCTCTTCTTTTGTTAGCCAAAATACATTGCCTGGGTCTGGAAGTCCTGGGTACCTTGACCCCACCCTAGCACTTGAGTATCTGTTTAACCTTAGACATCCGAGATCCTCACTGAGGGCGGTGAAACTACTTACTTCCTTGGAGTCCGGCTGCTCGGTCAAGTCCTTGTAGAGCATGTTTATCCTGACGGGGCTATCCAGTGTGATATAAAGTTTAGGTACTTGACCTCCCTGAAAGCCTGCTGACCTAGATCTAATCTGAGGTAGAACACAGCCGCGTTTTAATGACTTGTATCACCACAGCGGTTCTTGCCTGAGCACCTGCCTCAGGTGGGGAGAGCATTCGTGTTTGTGAGGTGGAAGATGCCTCCAGCGTCACACGGGGAGGCTGACCCTGTCCCCGTTCGTGAGCTGGCCTGCCGGCAGCGCGAGCCGGGCACTGGCAGCTGGCTTTGGTCGCCTGCTCCGGAGGGACTCGCTCTCGGAGAGCCCCCAGGTCTCCAGCCTTGTAGTGCCCATATTCCACATCACCTGCCATGTGGGAAAGAAACACATGTTCTCGTCAGCTGCATCTAAAGAAATTATTTATAGAAACTGCAGAAAACGTTACAATGTGTGGGAGAATATAATAGTAGTTCTGGTGTAAGCCTTCCATCTAACTTCCAAAATGTCTGTGTGGCTCTGTTGCAGTTGAGAGTTTTGGCTTTTAATAATAATAACAACAATAATAACAATAATAATCTTTATCATTTTTTAACATTCTTAGTTGCAACTCAACTTAATTTTTTTTCTATTTTGTTTTTCCTTAGCAAATACTGACTGATCCCGAGGTGACCTCCCAAGAGGGCACTATAAAAAAGGTAGGACATGGATCAATCTTATGCAAGTTATTTTACTGTCTGGCTTCGAAATACACCTAGACACTTCTTTCTCTTCTTACTTTTGAACAAAGGTGTGTATCACAATAGCGTCGTAAAAATCTTCCAATGTTTGCTGTTGCTTTCTTGGATTAAGTATTGTGGTTCTGTTGGCATAATTTTCTGTCTTTCTGTGATTCCAGTATTTATGAAAAAGAAAATAGTAGTTTGAAGTGTTCCTTGATTCAGCTACAGTATAAACAGCTACCAGTCCAAATCGAAAAACCTCATTTACCTTTTTTCCAGTAAAAGAAAATGTTGGTCCTTTGTTAAAAGTGCTAAATTTTTAGAGGTCATTTCACCATGTAAATGTGGCTTACGTGAAGTCCAAGGGAGAAGGAATAGATATACGAAAGGATAAAATTTAACTCATATGATGTATTACCGGTGCTTTTCATCACATTGCGATACTTAAACTATAATACTGACCAGAGAAAAATGTGTTCCAAATACAGCCCAGCTGTACAAATTTCTTCATAGTAGCTGTGAGGCAGCCTCAACACTACATATTTCAGTAGCCAGTCTACTATTTTGGTTGGGGTTATTCTCAGCAACACTAAAATGACATTCTTTCCATGGCTATCTTTTGGTTAACGGCTTTACTAAAGTAAAGTGTTACAAGTCATACTTGATTATATCCTCTCTGGATGCCTAGTGGTTGTGTGTCCCTGTTGAAATAATGAGCTAGCTGTAATTCTTTTCATATGCAATTGTCTTATAATGGGTATTCACAGTCCTATTCATAAAATGGGAGTTTTTGAAAGTGGAAAATATTTTAAATTGGAACTTGCAACAACTGCCATTTTTATTCATGCCTTTCGGTGAGCTTCAATACCGTTTCTTAATGCTGAAAACTAAAAGGAAACACTTGTTTCACTCTGCCAAACAAAGTGAAATATAATACTTGTCAGGCTCCAGAGTTAGTTTGGGAAAAGATACTCAGACACATGTCCGGTATGGACCATTCTATTCTTACCATGTCGAGAAAAATAAGCTTTTATTTTAGAAAGCCAGGCTACCAATATGAAACGTCCTTTGACCATCCAATGACCTTGCAAAGGACCTATCGCAATACTGCTGAACTTTTTACCTTGTTCATCTCCATAACTCATTTGGTGTTTGTCTCTGCCTCTGTGGGATCCTTTTGTCTGAACAGACATGGTGACAAGGTGGCAGGTTCTTATTATCACAACGCACTTATCACAAGGATGGAGTAAATTCTCCATGGCTTAGGACTGCTCAGCTATTTCTTTCTCAGTCTTTAATTACAACATCACAAATAAATTCTACATCCTTACCTCGCAGAACCTGCGTTACCCTAAAGAGAGCAGGCTTTGTATGAAACAATGGTAGAAGGAAATGTGAGACTGGCAGCTTTATATGTTCAATACACGGGTTCGTATTTAAACTTCATTACTTTTATTTCAAAGGAGAATGTTGCAAAAACTACATGTCTTTGAAAAATGCTGTGTCCTTAAATATTTTCCTGTACAGCAGGTATAAAACTGGACAATTATGATACTTGACAAGGGGGGAAGGACTGGCCTTCCACTTCTGTCTTTTAAATGCATTGTAGAGAAGCACTAGTGGGAGTTTATGAGGTGATAAATTTATTGAAGGATGGGCAGTAGGGTTTTACAGCTAGGGTAAAAAAGGTCAAAGCAGTAAGGTAAAGAGTTCAAGTCTAAACTTTATGGCTTGTGAAAATACTACTGCTAGACAGCTTTTCAGTCAGGAGAAAATGAAAAATAAAGAATGAAAAATCATTCTGCACAATTTTTGTAGCATCTGAAAATTGTTTGTAAGTAGTACTCCAGCGTCTTGCTCCAGTGGTACAAAACCTTGGGAGAAGATTTCCTTTTCCAACCCCTCTAAATCATTCAGTTGTCATATCCCTGAAGACACAATAGTTGAGATCTGACTTCTATTTATTCCTATTCCTTCAGAGATAAGTTGGTGGTGGGAAGGTGACTGGAGACAAATGTAACTGTAGTGGGTGGGCTGATTTAAACCAGGAGAAAAGGACGTCAGAGCCGGACAGAGGGACCATGATTTTCAGTGGCTCATTTGACTCACTGCTGTATCACAGGTTCAGAATTGGGTAGTAACAAGGACTAGAAAGAAAAAAAAACACTGGAATGCAGAGAAAAATCTGTAAAAACAGTAAAAAAAAATAGGGCAGGGAAGGGAAGCGTGATAGCAGTGAGAGGTGTAGGAAGATTCACAGGAAGCAATTGCTGCTTAAAAATTGACCCCAGTGTTATTTCTGCTGTTAAGCTGCCAGAAAAAAAAATGCTTTCTTACGTAACTTTGGATAAACTGAAAGGCAGTGAAAAGTCTTGGACTTGATGATCTTACAGGTCTTTTCCAACCTTTGTGACTCTGTGAAGTCTGAAGATGTAGCATAGCAGACACTATTATATTGTATAATAAAGCAGGCGCTTTTTTGGCTTGGAGCAAAATAAGAAGTATTTTCCCACTATGTCCAGTATTTTTCAGTTTGTATTACTGTTATTTCTGCTGGGACCACTAACACCAGAAAGCTGATTTGTTTGTTAGTGGCTGTCTCACAAGAATTAAGATTTCTAGCAATATTATTAAAGGACCTGTATCTAGGATCATTTTTTCCATATCTGGAAACGTGCTGTGCCATAGACTAAAACGTGGTGTACTCCTAACAAGTTTTCCTCTTATCTGTTTTCCTTGCTGGTATTTAGTTTAACTTGCACAAATATACATCAGCTTCTCATCCTGTTCGTTTAAATTTAAATAATTGATTGTGAAAGTAATGCTGAAATAGGAGATTCCCTTTTTTTTGGTGAACTGAATGCATACATTCAGAGATGTGCACAAATGTGTAAGTTATACCTGTGGGTATATTGTCCTGTATTCCCAAACGTCTTTTTTTCCAAGCCATCTTCCTGCAGTCTGTTTATTTTGCTTAGAGAGCAGCTCACATGTTTTCTTGCTCTGAGTTTTGTAAGCTTCTCCGCTGCATTTAATACATTGAAAAAATGGCTCGTTATCATTATCTTCATTGTCATTTTGATTGAACTTTGAGAGGGAGATGAAAGATTTAGACTTCCTCCGGCAGGAAACAAGGCCGGTGTCCATTACGAGACACCTTTTTTTCCAAGGAGCTATGCTAGGTGTATTTATCTCTCCTCGAAAAGTCACTTTGGATGATGGTTTGAGAATCCTGCTGAAGGAGGCTCTGCGCGTAGAGCCAGCCTCCTCTGGACGGGCTGTTTTTCTGACTGTGGTGACAAGAGACCTCAGGGACTTCTCTCTTCAGTAGACTCTCTATTTAGTTTCTGTTTACTTAGAGGGAATAGCCTGAGGGGCTACTGGAGAGAAAACATCTGTGGGAGATAATCTATAGAGTTATCTATCTATCACTCTTGTCGACCCTGTCTCCCTTGAGAGCAAGCTGAGAGACTTGTAATAAAAAGGCATCGCTGAAGAGGCTTTAGGGACAAATAAAGAGACATGTTAAGGGCCAGCTGAAAAAGGATAGAAGACATTATTAAAGCTCAATAGCCGTCTTATCAAAATCCAATAGGATAGGCATTTGGCAAAAGGCTTTAAATTTATTCTTTGACTTTCTCGAGAGCTTGAATTTATCCATTAACAAGAATGTACTGCACAGGGAGCGGGAGATGCTATCAGCTTCAAAAGAGTTGGATTCAATCTGGTATTGTACAAAACACACCAACAAAAACTGAAGACAAAACCAATTTTTTCCCTTACTTCGTCTGTCTTCATACCTACATTGCAAAATACTAGAAGCTGGTAATACAATGCTGATGCCACTATAAACTAAAATTTATGCAGCACAGTAATTTATTCTCTACTCCCAAATCACATAGATTTTTTTAAAAATAAACTGTGTGAGATCAGGAATCTTGATCTCTTAGAAAGCATCAAGTAGTAAACAAGAAACCTAGGTAGATGGAAAGCTTTTATTCCTGAAACAAAAGTAAAAACCAACTAATGTTTTGTTACTGCAGATGCAAAGTGGGATAGGGCCATAAATCTCTCAAGGTTTATTATTATATACAAAATGCTACAGGTCACAGGAACCATCTGATACTTCAGAAACACATTGTTCACACAAGATGATTGATTGATAATTATGATAATTTGCAAAATGATTATTTGGGTATTATAACCATAGTTTGTCCCACTGGATTGCTGTGAAGACATTTTCTATATCATGGGCCGTCAGAAATGGCCTCTGGCAACACGGGATATGGCAAGGTCTGGTCGGTCTCTCCCCGTGGGATCTGTAGGACTGATGAATGATGACCCAGAGGAGTAAGAAATCAGACTTCAATAAGCAGTCAGGAAGGTAGTTAGAGAAGAGCAAGGGAACTGTTAACTGTCTTTTGTGGAGCAATTACTAGCTGGGCCATACACCCTCAGGCCTCAGCACAGTCTGTCATAATATTACACATGCAGAGAGGGATTGGCTTAGAGATTTTAACTTGAGCTGTTTAAAGTTACTGGATTTGCAGCACTTTGCACAAAACCCATTTGCGTCTCTGCGTTTAATACGTATTATGAATATATTCATTATCTATGTCTAATAAAAGGTGTTCTGAAACGGTTAGTAAAGACTTAAAAATCCAAATTTCAGGGATATTTCTCCATCTTTCAGTTCTGTATATTGAAGAATCAAATCCCCAGTTTTAGTGGTTTTAAAACAGTCTTCATACTTAGGGAGAATTTACACTATTAACCAGACTGCATTATTTTAAAAATACCGCCTGCTTTTGTGTGCTTAAATTAAGCTTAAAAAAGGAGAGCACGTCCTTATAAAATGTACCAGACTCTGGAGAGCTCTTGGGCAGCACTGCACAGTGACCAGAACTGGAGGTTAATGATGCTTCACAAAACCCTGCGAGATTGTGTAACAATACCACAGTTAAAGTCCAGTTTAAACGTGCTCATTGCCTTACAGTTACAATTTCAGAAAGAGCTTTAATTTGCTTGTTTTACAGGTTGTATCTTTATGAAATAAAGGTATGTTTAGCTGCCACAAACAGAGGCAGCTTTGAGTTGATTTTTGTAATCTTTTCTTGAATAGACTTGCGTCATTCCAATAAGCCCTGGACAAAAGAGTGGACAGTTGTCTGAGAGTCTTTTTTATAACATTTCTCTCTTTCCATTGTTAGAGAGCTGCTAATAAAAGAACCAGGAGTCCATTAATTCAGTGAATGAACATATAGTAAAGTCAGTTCCCTCTTGAGAACAATAATGTTGCGGTCAGCTTAGGTTTCCATGGAAACTAAGTACTTCTAAGAAGTTTGCATCCTTGATTTTGCTGAAATGAAGCATGTAAAGTAAAAAAAAAGGTGTAGGGCTGGCACAGAAAAGTCGGTGAAGAAAGTGATGGTTAAATTATTTTGCAGGAATAACATTGTACGTTTAATTTCTGTGATACAGATGTTTGGGCTTGATTGTATAGCATGTGTGTGTGTATGACAAATGATTCCATAAAGAGGTCTCGGGGGGTTCTGAACCCATAAATCAGGCCAAGTTAAGAAGACTAGCAGTGGTTAAGTTTGCTCTTTCCATATCTCCAGTACGTTTGAGTCAACTGTAACCACATGCGTCACAACAAGGTGTCAACAGCGTGCCTCGGCACAGGTCTCGATTTCCAGTAGTTTCAGTAGGATGGGTGATGAGGGTGGTTAATGGCCATTTACCGTGTTCTCTGTTGGCAAGTTAGTGCAAAGTACGGATACGATGTGAATGCCTCATGCAATTTTAAATAAGACCTTTTTGTAGATTAAGTTGGTTCTTGGGGACGAATGGCTGGAAAGCTGCCTGGCAGAAAAGGACCTGGGGGTGTTGATTGACAGCCGACTGAGTATGAGCCAGCAATGTGCCCAGGTGGCCAAGAAGACCAACGCCATCCTGGCCTGTATCAGAAGCAGTGTGGGCAGCAGGAGTAGGGAGGTGATCGTGCCCCTGTACTCGGCGCTGGTGAGGCCGCACCTCGAATCCTGTGTTCAGTTTTGGGCCCCTCACTACAAGAAGGACATTGAGGTGCTGGAGAGTGTCCAGAGAAGGGCGACAAAGCTGGTGAGGGGTCTGGAGCACAAGTCTTATGAGGAGCGGCTGAGGGACCTGGGGTTGTTCCATCTGGAGAAGAGGAGGCTGAGGGGAGACCTCATCACTCTCTACAACTGCCTGAAAGGGGGTTGTGGGGAGGGGGGTGTTGGTCCCTTCTCCCAAGTGACAAGTGACAGGACAAGAGGAAATGGCCTCAAGTTGCGCCAGGGGAGGTTCAGGCTGGGTATTAGGAAAAATGTCTTTCCTGAGAGAGCGGTGAAGCACTGGAAGAGGCTGCCCAGGGAGGTGGTGGAGTCACCATCTCTGGAGGTGTTCAAAAAACATGTGGCCGTGGCACTGCGTGACATGGTTTAGTGGGCATGGTGGGGTTGGGGTGGTGGTTGGACTTGATGGATCTTACAGGTCTTTTCCAACCTTGGTGATTCTGTGATTCTCCTCCCTTCCGCTCTAGGCAAGTTCATAGTTAAATCACTACAGCCACTGGTGTGAACCAAAGAGCAATGACATTTATTTGTTCTTTTAGCACTAATTTATAACCTGCTGTCTTATTTTCTTGAATAAGTGAATTGCTGTAGCTGAGGGGAAAGTGTCCGAAATGTATTGCTGAGCTATTTATACACATTGTTCCAAATGACATGCATCTCTGTTGAACAGTATCTCTTAAGATAAAAGTGTCCGTTTAACTTCAGGCATAGACAGCTATGAGAGGTCACCTTGTCTTTGTATAATGCATCTCGAACGTAAACACACAGACTTTATGGTGGCCTCAAGTTATTAACAAAACCAGCTACACTTTTTTGGAAGTGAGAGGCAGGAGGCTGTTCCCTTGACAAAACAAACCAACCCACTCACGTCGGTTTGAATCGGTCATCTGCTGCATCTCTGAGTAGGAAGTGTGAGTAGCAGAGTCAAGTCCAAATTGCTGTCGTCTTTAACCCCTGTGCCCGACTAGTGGTCTGCTTGAGGGGGAAAAAAGCCAAACACACTCCACTAGTAATTTATAATAAGTGTCAGAGTCCTATTTCAGCATCAGTGCAACCTCATCTCATTAGGCAGAAATGGTAATTCATTAGCTAGCTGGTCAACTAATTCATTCCATTCCTGTTTTTGTAAGTGGTTCAAAATATCTTACATTCTGTTGATGAGTATTCGTAGAGTAGCACGGTCAACCATCTTGCAGCCTCACCTTATTCACCTTTCTGGGCCGTGCCGTGCGGTTGGCTAACTCACCTGGAGAGCTGCGTTTTCCGAAGCCCTGAGCTTGGCCGGCAAGCTCAGGCAGTTCTGCAGAACAATGCGAGTAGAGGAGACTTAAGACATTTCGCCTGAGTAATTGGTTATGCTAAAGATGTATGCAAATTCAAGGTTTATAAACTCTTTTGTAGCTAAGAGCTTCCTAAATAGTGTGAAACCCACACGTCCTGGTGAGTGAGCTCTCTTTACTTTGTGTTTGTGAAAACATTCACAAGCACACATTAACAGTTTTAACAGTTTTCTCACAGTGCTGCTTCTCTCTCAGTGTATGTATAATTAATTTCAGTGATTCCTTGTTGAAAAAACACAGGTAATATCATAGGTGAAATTAAAAATACTCTATGTATGTGTTTATTCATTTGAATCAAGATACATTTTTAATTGTTTGCACACCTTTGAGCACATACTCTTTTTTCTGCAACGAAATGAACTGCAAGCTGAAAGGCTGGCATTTACGTACCGCCTGTAAGACGATTACTAGTGAAATAATATTCCGGATGATTAGGAGGTCTTACAGCCTCTACTCAGTTTAAAAATGCCAGAATGCCCCAGAGATCCCCATGAATCTGCTGCCAGCCGGCCCCTGTCAGAGCTGAAGGCAGCACTGTCTGGAGCCCAAAATCAACTGCAGGAAGGTCATGTGAAAGAAAATCCTCAGTCATCAGGAAGCCCTTGGCCTCGTGGCCTCTCTGACATTTTCTGACAAACCTTAAATCACCAGAGTAGACAAAACATCACAAATTTTGGAATGATAGCCTCTGGGATTTCAAAACTGTATGTTAACTTCCAAGGTAACCCCCACCTCGGTCCGCTCAGCAGTTCCTCCTCGGATGCAGAGGGTGAGCGTGCCAGGAGGTATTCCTGGAATTAGGTCTGGATTCAGAACCACACGCGGGACGGACTGGGAGCGGGAGAAGGCTGTAACCGATACTGCAGGGAAGGAGGGAGCTGCAGGCACGCGTGCGTGTGTGTGTTGCCACCAGTTATTTACACAGGACGGGGAATATACATCAGTGTTGTGAGAACAGTTTGCACTGAGTAGGACAGGTTTCTGTTCCAGAGTGAAATTTGGAATCGGGATTTATTGTATACATTACATACATTATAGAAGCCAGATGGTTCTATTAATATAATCTGTGATCCTGAGGTGTGTGCAGTATTCGGTTAATCACGTTGTGCAGCTATTAAAGAGAATATATATCAGGTAGGAGGCCTATTAGAGCTCACTAGCTAAAAAGAAAAACCTGGACAGTAATTGGGAAGGAAAGGAAAGGGGGGGTGAATAGAGGGAGAGTGACTTGAAGTTGGCTCCTAGCACCTATGGTGCTGCTTTAAAAAGAAAAGCCAAAAAGAAGGAAACTGGATGCCAGTGACCTAGAATTAAATATATATATCATAGCAAAACCAAAAAATGCTTTTGTTCTTTCTTTTTTTTTTTTGGTATTTTGCTCTAGAAATATATCAAGCGTTTACAAAGCAGTAAAGATATGACTCTTGTCCCATGCACGTTCCAGGAGTGCAGTATATTTTGATGATGCCAGTTAGATGGGGTTTTAGATTAGATGAGGTTTTTATGAGATTATAAAGTATGTGTTCGGAAGAAAAGCCCAAATTTATTTTTCATAGGGCAGTTTTGAGAGAAAAATAATTACCAGAAGTCAACTTTTCAGTGATGTTCAGTAGTAGCTTCTAGCTTTACCTATGGAAATTTCAGCATGCAATAGCAGCACTGCATAAGCAAATGAAGTTCATTCCCTTTGCTCTTTGTCGTAGATAAGTAGTTGCAGGAGTGAGTGCTGTATGCTGAAACCTGCAAGATAAAACCAGACTTATTTGAGGGTAATGAGAAAATTTTGGCTCCATGTCTTAATGATTGTTCTCAATTTTTTTTTTACTCAGTATGGATGTTGCTTTTCACAACATTATGAGTTTTCAAAACTTTATTTCATTTTGAGTTGGGCCAAAAATACTTCACTTAAACCTAACTGAGTTATACTTTCAGATTATTTCCTTTAACTTCTGATATATTTTAATGCCTGTGAATACTTTGATTTAATCAAATTGTAACTTTTCAACAAAGTCATTTTGGGTTGGGAAATGTACAATCAATTCTACTCTCAGCTTTAATTTATATCTACAATAGCAGTGAGCATTTGTGTGGTATTTAAACTGACGAGGACTTGCCAAGTTCAGGGTCCAAAATCCCCTGCATGCTCATTCAGAGACACAAGAGCGTGCAGGGCTGATTTCGTCCTTCCCAAGGAGGAGATAAAGCAGCAGTTGAGGAGATTGCAATATGTCCAAGATTCTGCGCTGGCATCATTCATTTTCAGACCTACCAGTTCGGTCAGTGTTAGTCCTGGCTTGCTGGCGTAGTAATCAGTTCTGCCCTGGGCTGGGAGCTGCAGCTGACAACCTAGATTGCGTAGCATCCGGGAAAATAGGACGTAGCCTCTACTTGCACAGATCGACTTCTGATTTTACGTTCAGCAGGTTCAGTGTAAGACTCAAGGGACTCACGGCTTTGGTCCTGCTAAAATTGGCAGATCTGAGTATTCTTTCATGTGTGTGAGTATTTCTCAGAGTAATAGTGAGAAGAGGTACAAAGTCTGAAAGGAACTAATGCTATTTATAATTACCTCAAAGTTGTTCAAGATGACCTATGAGTTATTTATTTGATTGCAACCTGGAAGTCAGATACGTATTCTATTTTTCTTCTCCCCACTAGCTGATCAGCAGTTTCTAAATTAGCAGCTCATAACAGCATTTGCAACCGGTGAGAAAGGAGCGCGCCTGACGCGAGACCCTGCGCGGAGGCCGAGAGCTTGCAGCTGGTGATGACCGCGCAGGTCCTCGAGAACCTCGTGCAGTCCCGCAGGGCTTTTCTCCCAGGCGGACAAGGGCTGCGCCGTCGTCGGCAGTGCTTTGCAGCCTCGCACACTGTCCTTTTGATTGTCAGCACTGCTCCGCCGCTTATAATTCTCTGTCTTGTTGCCTTTGCTTTTACCTTTATTGGATTAGCAGCAACTTCTTTCTGACAGACACACAACCCATAAGATAATGGAAAAAATAGCGTGAAATGTGAACTTCATCCTTCCATCTTCAGTTATGACTTGAGTGACTTTCACTGAATTTCCAGCTTTAGTTTGATGTTAAGTGTTGAGAATCCCCTGATTAAATTCCTGAGCTGAGAAGAATGAACGTTCTCTCTCTCTTAACGCTGCAGAGGGGTTTTTTGCAATGGTTGATGTCCAGTTGGGCAGCTGTAGCGATTTGAATTCTGGTTGCTTTTCTTTGAAATTTACAGTTCTGCATCTACTATTTGACCAGCTGTTAATGCACACAGAAAGGAGGCACATAAAATAAATAAATAAATATAGTAGTAGTAGAAGTGGAGGAACCTAAATTAAGTGCTTAAATCCTCACTTGGCTACCCAAGTGATTGACTTTTTTCCCTTCTTTTTTTTTTTCCCCTCCTTATTTTAAAATGTAATACAGAGGTATAGAAAAGAAGTATAAAAAGCTGTGGAATAGATTATAAACTAGTTTATAAACTTTAGAGTAAGTTTTCCTCATGCATCTATTTAGGCTTCAAGTGTCCTAAAAGTAACTGAAATTAAGAAATCTTCTGTCATATCGAGGCATCCTATCTCCTAATCTTCATGAGTTAGCTGATTACGTTAGGGGTTTGTTGCAATGAATGCTGGCCTCAGAGAAGAGAGACTTTAGCTTGCTACTGAGCATTTTTCCAGATCATTAATAATTTCTGTAGAGATAGTTATGCATATCTGCTGTCAGAACATTTTAGATGCTGGTTGGTGCAGTAATTCCTTCTGTTCCAGAAGAATAAATCACAAGTCCTAAAGGAATTGTTTCTCTTAATTTCCCTGGAATTTCAGTCTTAAGCTTCAGCTTGCGTCACCCAGAAGACGACTAGTTCTTCCTTATATGCAGTCTGGTGGAAACTCTGGAAGTTTACATAAATGCTATTGCATCAAGGTAGTTTTTATGATAGTGCTAAAGAGGTATAATTCTTCTTTCCTTAAGAATTAAATTTAAAAATGAATCAAGAGGAATTTTCATTTTTCATATTTCCTCCTGCAGTTACATATATTTATATATAAAACCAGAAAAGTATCAACTTCCCTTGTTCATTCACTTCCCTTAATATCTGATTAAGTTTTTTCTCTTTCTGTAGTTATGCCCAGAAATAGCGTGGGGCTACCTACTGAGTTATACTGGTAAATTCAAGCAGTCTCTTACTCAGCTACCGCTTTCTTGAAATGGAGATTAATAATTTTCTTTGTCATGGGGATCTTAAAAAAGGTGGATCCTGAAAAACTTGTGGAAAGAGTTCAGATATGATGGGACCCAGGTTGCCAGGTAGATCTATACACTAAGAAAAACACTGTCAGTCTTCTGAGACGCTCGGCTCTGCTTCAGTCTGTCTCGAGTTATAATGGTCATTGTTCTGACATAATTCCTTTTCTGTTAGCTCATATGCTTAATATGGGTGGTTGTTTCTTTTTCACCTTAATTCCTGCTAGGAACAGAGGTCTGGAACAATCCTGTCGGGTTCTTTTGTCCAATTTCCTACAGTTGCATGCAGTAAGGGTGTACAGTCTTTCACAAGCAGATCGTGCCCCCCCTTAAGTAAGATAATTTCTTTCAGGCTTTTTGTCTTCTGATGGCTAGAACATGTCTTCTAAGTTCCAACGTAAATTTATTCCTGGCAGTTTATATTTTCTGGTCCTTTTGCCAATAAAAACTTCTAATTTGAATGGTATCCCATCTCCCATTCCAGTTCTGATGTTCACCATATGCTTATTCGTTCTTTGCTTTGATAGGCTTACTGCAGACAGCATCGTATCTCCTGCTCAGCAAAGCTGAGTTCATCTGTACCACCCTTGGTAAAACCTGGGCAAGCCTGGTGTACGGAAACGTCAGGCTTTAAGTTCATGCTCATTTTTCCAAGGCATTGCTATATAGATGTCTAATGTCTACAGTAGCCTCATCCAGTAAAAACCCATCCTCATCCTGAAGCTGGGATGACTTTAGGCAAAGGACTTCACTTCTTTGTGCCGAGATTGCTGTTCACACATTTGTGTGATGAATTTTGGTTTTTAAAGTTATTTAAATCCAAGAAAAGAAGTCATAATATCAAGAAGTAGACATTTTTATTATTATTATCCAGATAACAAGATTTTCTCAGAGTAATGAAGTCAGAAAAACAAGGTTTATTATTTAATGCTGGTATATGTCTATGTTATTTCTGAACCTAGACCAAGGCTTTAGCCATTTGCTATATGTATGTTTGTGTTCTTCTGACTTAAAAGTGTTACAGAGGCGGAGGCTAGTAAAATGACCATGACCGTGAAAGCAGATTATTCTGAGATGATTTTAAATGGCCCTTTTTGCAGTATGATAGGAAGGTTGGCAAACAAGTCCCTGATGTGAATGTCAGAGTTTGCAGTCTGTTTGGTTTGGAAACTTGCTCAGAAGTTGGGATGCATCTCTGAAATTCATCAGAACCCCTTTGGTCTGAAAAACATTGATGAAAACCTTGCACATGACTTTTTTTTAAATTAATTTCTTCTAATTCCTCACACTAACTGGGCTGGAAATACCCAAGAAATAGATTTCCTTGTTGTATTTTCTCTGTTCTGTTTGCAATGCCAGCCAAAGCCTTAAAGTGTTAGAAGGTTACGTACATAAATAATGAGAAAAGAAGCTAATGGATTTTTTCTTTTTCTCTAAAAGTTCCCAAATGCTTTAGAGCTGGACAAGGCTTTGAGTGTGTGTTTTCCTTCTTGCAGAGGTTTAGTAGAATTAAAGAGCAAGGACTTTTTCTTTTAGTACATCTAAATGGATTATTCCGTAACAAAGGGGAACCGCAAACGTAGCTGTGGTTGGCATAACGAGCAGATTTTAGAAGAGGACTAGATAGTAAGTGAAGGGTAAATATTATGAATAACACACTCACGTGCCAGCGATTTATTCCAAAAAGGGAGGGATAACCAAAAAAATGCCTGATTGCACCCCTTGTGGATTTGGCCCCCGCCTCAAACTGCCTTCAGGTGGATGCAGTCCTGCACAGATCTATTTAAATGACTGGAAACAATCACTTTTACTGTGATAGCATTATGCCAGAGGAAAACCCCTCACAATTTTAGGCTTTGAAGAGGGAGAATATGTTTTCCAGATATGTGGTTGAATTAATATTTAGTGTCAATTGGAAAACATGCTGGACTCTCTTTGAGTAGGGAAAAAAATTCTGTTGGTCTCATTCGTCGTATCATCCTGTTTCTCTGCTTGTTCTGTTAGTCCTGTGCCTTTTGAACTCTTTTTCTATGATGCTTAAATGATGTCAAAGACTGAATTATAATAGCTGTGTGTTTGGTTACGATCTTTCCCACTGGTGAATAACCATACCCCTCTCTCTGTATTTACACAGCCATGATTTACCTTTGTGAGTAACCCTCCTTCCCCCAGTTTGTCTTCACTCACATAAAACAGTTCACCTGCATTTACTGTGCTTACACAGTGCTCCCCCTTTTCATGCTAACACAGCACATCAAATATTTGTTTGATTTTTCTTTAAATATCTACCTAAATTAATAACCATTTCCTTTTTAAAAAAAGGAGAAAAAACCTGCTGAGCATCTTAATTCACAGGTCACAACTGCAAAGCTAATACGGTGGCAGAGGGAAACCCTCTTTAAAAGAAATAGAAATACTTTAAATAAATTCATTCTGATCGTGCTTCCACTGGAAAATTTCTTTAAGAGAAGCAGATGTCATTCTGTAAAATAAACAGCTGAAGCTAAAATTCATATTCCACATTAACCTAAAGGGTGATGATCTATATCACACATCCATCAGAATAAGATGAGAAGCCGCCAGCCTTGTAGCAAGAAAGATTTGGGTTAGGTGTTAAGAAAAATGAAATACCAGAATAGTTTAGTACCTGAGTAGACTCTCCAGGGAGGAGATAAAATACCTGCCACTGAAGGCTCTTAAGAGGTTTAGACAAATACCTGCCAGGCTGGACTAGATCTACACAATCCTGCATTAGAGTAAGGGATAGCCTGGATGACTTCCTGAGATCCTTTCTAGCCTCACCGTTTTTTATGGTGCTTATAAGTTTATCTTGTTAATCAGTGTGAAAGCAAGCCGCGGAGCGAGTGAGGCAGGGAGGCTGAACCTGTCCTTTCATTCTCGAGGCAGGGTGCACGTGCAGGCTGAAGCATACTGAAAAATGTGAGATGGGGGCAGCGAATGCTTTTTCTTCTTATTTTAGACTTTCTTGCTTTTCTTTAATGGTGCCTGGTAAGTGTTGTGCTCTTTGGTTTCAGTATTCCTTATCAGCCAAACCTTTTTCTCCATTTTAAAGTGGATTTGGTGCTCAGGAGAGCTGGCAGGTTAAGAGAAAGTTGATCTGAAGGGCTTAAAGTTACCTCCTGAACTTCTATGTAGTTGAGTTTCCTAGTATGGAAACTAGTTGATCCAGATTCTAAAACTTGTATTTATACACATCTGAATAAGAGAAAACCAGAGAAAAAGGAAAGAAAGAAGAAAAAAACAAAACAAAAAAGCTCCAGTATTTGCAACTGTAAGCCAGAGTTCTGAATTAAAATAATAAGGAAAAACAAGGGTGATGGACTATGGAATAACTGATGCAATAAAGGCTAGCAAATTAATGCTGAAATGCATTATGCTTTTTATAAAGACGATTTAAGGTGTCAAAATGTTTTCCTGTTTCAACATGGAAGTTATTTGTCCTTGTGGCTGACATTGCTTCGTTTCTATGTATCGTTGCAATGGGTGGAAACATCCTTTAACTGCCAGACAGCACTTACCGATAAGCCAGCCAATTAATAATGTTGATTTGAAAAGCCCAAGAATAGGTGAGAAAGCAAAGTCCTTTGGTAAGTCATATTTGCACAGTATTAAGAGTCCCCTTTTACCTGATCTAGTAAACATGGTATTAGGAACTCTGGGCTATTGAAAAGTTGAGAGACTATAATGATACGTGTAACTGATAATTGCCACTCCTAACTATTCAGCACCCACTTATCATGCCTTTTGTACATACATACCTTTGAAATAGACAGCTTATGGCATATGTATTTCTCTCTCCTAAATACTGGTGGGGTGATTTTTTTTTCTGATACATTGACCTGTTTTATCAAAGAAGTAAATGTAGACGAGGAATCAGCATTTCCTTCAAAGCTGGTGGCCCTCAAGTTGTAGACTTTACGTTAGGTCTGGATATGCAAACAACAACCCTCTGTTTGCTCAGCTGATGCCATAGTCGTCTCTTACTGCATTGTTGTATGCACTCAAAAGACAAGACGAGTACGGTTTCTGATGAAAACAAAAACTGATCTAAATCTATAAGCAAATGCAAAAGCAACTCACTGAGGTAATTGTAACTAATTCCACACAGCCGCCGAGTGTTACTTTTGGTCTTTGACCCCAATCTCCTGAGTCTCAAGCAGTAGAAATACTGAAGATGTAAGATAGTGACACGCAGAGCTAGTCTTAATCATGAGGGAGGCTTGAGTAGAGCAGAAGTTGTCGACTGGCAACAGAATGTGCTCCATCATCTGTATCTTTGTATGTTCCTGTACTCTTAAAAAGGCATAGAAATGGAATTAATTAGAAGTAGATGAAGCTGTTTGATTAAAGGGCTTATTTGTTGCCTAGACGTATGTATGGGTATAGAAATGCAATTAGTTTGAGAGTGCCATTAGCAGTGTCAGAGACCAGAAGTAATAGAGCTTAACCCTCACAAGAGCTGCACTGTAGAGCTGTGTATAGTTTTGATCCCTTAGTGCAGGACGTGCGTTGTACCAGAACAACCGTTTCTACCTCTTAACTCTTTCCGTGGGGTAGTTTCCAGCAAGAGTCTGCCTGTTCTGGGAAAGTACACACAGTGCCAGCTCTTTCCTTCCTGCAATAGACAGGGTTGAAAACAAGAAGTACGTCAAAGGCTTTCCTTAAAATACGCAAAATACATAAATTCGTCAGCTTTCAAAAATCCCTTACAAGTGCGGCTCTGAGGATCGCACAGGGAAAGGACCTACTGAAGTGTCTGTTCAGGTATCATTGCCCTGGAGCTCTTCGGTGTGAGTGTGAGAGTCTGATTATAATACATACGGGATGAAAAAGAAGTCTTTCAAAAGCGAGGGTATTTGGGCGCTGTACAGTGCTGCTGCCTTCAGCAGTTTCACTTTATCAGTTGCTGCCTAAGTTCACATAGATGGTATTAGAACTTATCTGCATTTCTGGTCAGAGAGTGGACTTTGAATGCTCCTGTGATCTGTTCTAATGAGTGTCGTGTAGTCTTTGTGGTACTACTCTGCTGTCTTCCTAGAGCTGCAGAGAATGAAGAGGGGAACATTGACTGAATGTAACCACTGCCAGCGTTTCACTTGTCCTGGTTGAGTGACTTTTGAGGTTTCAGTATTTCTGCCCAGGACATTGCGTGTTGCTGCTCTTTAATGAAAACACTATTGACTAAAGTGCTGTAGCGTAAGTACATAACCACGCGGTTTCACCACGGCCAACTTACTAATAGGTTGTGACGGTCCACAGTCGTGAAATACTTGAACGCTTTCTGGAGAGAAATACCTATGTATGTGGTACCCATCATGTGAGCAAATGTTCACCAGCATCAGTCAAGGGTGGAACAAACCCACCCTTAATCATCATAAATGTATATTATATATCTGTTCTTTCCCTTGAGAAAGTGCCTTACTTTAGATGAAAAGGAATGCACTTCATATTTCAGCTGATAATGAGAAGTTAATAAAATTGGGATTTTGTGCAATGCAGGACCTCTGACATCTTAATCTTTATTAAAGAGACTTAAACTACCAGGAACTGCTGGTGCTGACTGGCACAGCCAGACTCGAGAAACACCAGGAGAGACTGGTCAAATGAACTGTTAAACAACTCTTCCTAATCCATCAGGAAGAAACAATAAGTGCTGGAAACATCTATTTACCATGCATCAATCACGCTTACCTAAGCAATTTCTAAGTAATTATACTTCTGTTATATAGCTCCTGAGATGACTAGTCTGAATGAGACATTTGCTTTATTAAAACAAAAAAATTGACTTTAGTTGACATATCAAACGTTGTTTCACATTCTGACAAAGGAGTAATTTTTCTGGACATAACCTCTACTAATTGTTGTGTTAAAATCCTATCTGGAATTCAAATAGCTACTTTTCCCTTTTAAAAGCTTGACAAAGGGAGGGTTTTAAAATTTTTAAGTGGTGGAGATTTTGTCTGTTGAATTTTGCTAAGTCAGTAAAAAAAGTATTTGGACCAGCTTGCCGAGATATGACCTATGGGTTGGCAATATTATGGGGGTGGGGAAATAATAATTGATCTTTGCTGCAGTAAAAGTTTATTACCTTTTTCCTTCTTTCTTTTTTTCTTTCTTTTTTTTTTCCCCTGCTTGTTTTTATCCAAAGGCATCCATGTAGCTGCAGGGAGAGATGTGCTTCTGTAGGAGACTCTGATGGTCTCCAGAACAGAACAAGTTGTATACATCTAGCTGTCCTTGTTCCTGAAGGTTTAAAAGTTTTGCTTATATTTTTCCTGACCAGTGTAACATTCTAGATTAATAGATAAATTAATGAAGAGCAATTTGTGTCTTCATTTTATATAGCTATACAAATGCAATATCTTGTGTCTTGTTGACCTTTGATGTTTGAACATTGTGGAGTTATAAAAACATAGATATGTGTTTTACAAACCCATCGTTGTGTGGGGCTTTGAAATGTCGTTTTCTAATCCACTCAGAGAAAGGGGAGGGATAGAGTCTTTGTCAGTATCCAAGCAATTAGGATAATTAAAAAAGAAAGCTTATTGGGTAAACATGCTCTTAGATTGTGACCTCTTAATTAATGGACTACAGGGAGAAATTACAGCAGTGGCAAGATAATTAACACATGCATTTAAAAAGAACTGCTAGACAAGGGTATTATAGGATAGTAAGACACAGATTTGAATCACCGAAGGACTATGGAGGTGAACAAACACAGTTGAACAAGACAAGATTTGCATGTATGAGCGCCCCAGGACACAAGAGGGAACAGATTAGGTTAACTTTGTTATCACACGAGGGCGGCTCTTTTAGTAGTCCATTCCCTTCGGTGAAGTATTTTAAATGTCCATGCTCATTTTTGTACAGTCTCCACGGAGAAGAATCCTGCCACAGAACGTGTTGCCATTTCTAATAATTCTGAACATTGCTAGTAGAGTGTTGGAAATCTTGCTCTCCTTGATGTGAATGTTGACAGCCACCCATCAGCAGCAGGGATGCCGTACCTCATGGAATGATAAGGGCTGGGGAGTGTCACACGACGTACTTGAGCAAGGCTGTTTTGTGGCATCTTGCACACATCCCTCTGGTTTTGTTGCTCTTACTAATTCTAACAATTCCAGTAAATGTTTTGGAAACTGTATCAGTCATTAAAAAAAAAAAAAAGTTTA
This sequence comes from Gavia stellata, assembly GCF_030936135.1. Classification (NCBI taxonomy): domain Eukaryota; kingdom Metazoa; phylum Chordata; class Aves; order Gaviiformes; family Gaviidae; genus Gavia; species Gavia stellata. The sequence goes on from NC_082620.1 coordinate 8,428,579, forward strand.
GGAACCAGATTGTTAGAATGTTCTGTATTTCCAGGAGACAAAGAGGAAATCTTTTGTCACCTCAAGCTTTCGATGCTTTAAGAGATCTTCAACTTTGTAACTTCACAGACACATGGATATTTTTTTCTCCCTTCATCTCCATGTTGAGGCATCTATCTAAATTGAAACTTCTGATACATTTCTGAAGAAAATAGAGTAGATTTTTAAAAAATCCTTCTATGTTTTTTCACATGCAGCTGTGTAGGTGCATACCATTTATTTGTATATGGCCCGAGAATGGTGCCGTAGGAGCCAGGCTGCCACAGAGCTCCTCGGTGCCGTCCCTGGGGCACACGGGAGGAGGGACTCTGCTCACATCCAGAGTGTGGGAATTTCACAGGTTTTTGGTACACCCAAATACCCCACAGCTGGTCACTGAAAAGAAGCCAATTATGATAGTCTGGGCTGTAGTAAGCACTTAGGAAAGTGTGGAAGATTGTGAGGATAAAAGTCAGCATATTGCTAGTGAACCTGATAAAAGAGTATTGTGAAGAAGCAGTCTGCTAGGAAGGGGATTTTGGGAGACCTTCCTTAAAATTATAGCCTTGTACTGGAGGGAAATTTGATACATTTCCCTGCCCTAGGTAAAATCAGTCCATTACTGGGTTCTGCTAAATCATCACTGCTGAAAGTAACGCGAAGCCATGTTTTTCAAATGTCCCAAGCTGAACGTGGTCCCACCTTATCAATATAGGTAGTGGATCTGGTTGACCCTTATCTCTGCCGCAGTTACCCAAAGTAGGGCCTCTGCGGTGGTCGGTCTGAGGTCTCTAGTGGAGAGGGAATTTGGCTGTGCAAGATACCCACTAATTTGCATCCCCCAGAGAAGCCATGAGTGTAAGGAACAGAGCATGAGTTGATCCATAGCTGTCATCCCGTGTGATTTCTGGGATACCTCAGTCATCGGCAGTTAAAGCTGACCGCTCGGAAAGACAGATGAGCAATAAGCAATCTGGTTTCCTTCCGCAGCTTCGGGTAGTTCGAGGAGGTCCGTATTTGCCTGCTTGCACAGTGATTGCAACCAAAGCTCAGGGATTTGCAAACTTCTTGTGAAAAAGCGAAGTGTGATTTGTAGAGTTTGGGTCATGTGCGTGCTGTTGGGTCCCAGCAGCTAATTACAAAGTAAGTCATCACCCCCAGTGTGGAACTAGCTCAGCCCAAATACGCTGAAATACCCAAGCCAGGCATTGTCGGATTGATTTGCCAATTTCTGCCACTAAAACGGTCTCATTCTTCGGAATTACAAAGCGGGGCCGTGCAGGCTATCGAGTGGGATTTCTCAGGCCTATGTCTTTATGCATGAGCAAGTAATTTGCACCCAAAATGGTGGGAACAGCTTAGATATGTGATAGTTATCAGTAATGGTTATCAATAATTCAATAATTGTAGTTTTTAGGAAACGCTCTTATCACCAAATGTGCCCAGCTAGTGAGGAGCTGAGCAAGAGGAGCATACATCTTTCTCACCTGTGATTATTTTTTCCTCCCTTTGGACTTACGTCCGTTTTTTCACAAAGAAGGGCACAATTACATGTACAGATCAAGCTGCCTGTGGTCATCCAAACTACCTCTCGCCTATGCTTTCTGTCTCTACAGCGTGTTTCTGGAGTGGCTGTCAGGATGTTTGCATCTAAACAGTATAGGGAAGAAAAGCGCCACCCCATCAGAGCTAAGGTCTATCTGGTGGAGCATCGTGTGTTTCACGGTGGCTGGTAGCCAATGTCTCAGGAGGAGTATAAAACCTTAACAAATATGTGATGACAGCACACAGAATTGTCTATGAATCAAGCTAAAGCTTGCCCAAACTGCAGCCAGCCTGCAAACAAGGGCTGAACTTTGGGTGGGGTATAGAGGTGGTTCATCTGTGTAGAATGTCTCTCATACACTATGTATACATGACAAAGCAGTTGTCTGCACTCTCTAATCATTAAATCTCCTAAACTCTAATTTATAAAAAGAACAAACTGCAGAAAAGTCTAAAACTAAAATGACTTGTGTTAGGAGATCAAACCTCACGTTATAAATGTACACACAAGCCAAAGCCGAATGATTGTGTACAGTTTAAGAACATGTGATTTGCATAAGTCCCCACTCCTCACAGTATCACGGGGAACAAAGAGATGCTCTGCCAAGCCAACATTTCACATATCCAACTGTGCACTTATCCCAAATCCCACCCACTTCTTGGTAAGTCTCAGTATTGCCTCTTTTGTCTGTATATAAATGTCCCTGTTCAGTACAGTGTTCATCCTACCTGGATCATTAAAGATGCATGTAGACAAAAAAATAATAAAAAAAGCTTTATGAATGTTTGATTAGTGACTTGGGCCCCAAATTTTTAACTAATTGAGTACATTAAATAGTATGTCTCTGAAAGACTAATACAAGACACTTTTCAAAGCTTCTTTAATAAAAATTCTATTTGGGATTTGACCATAATGGCTATCCTTGCTTGCCAAAACATGACTTCTTAGCAGGTGACTTTCATCAAGTACATCTGAAATAGTACCTAAATGAATTAGCAATAAAATGGACTTAGGCCTAGCAGTAGGAGCCTCCATTAATCTTGGGTTAATCACTAAAGAGATGCCATTCACTTTTCTTAAGAAGTCACATTTTTCTCCCCTTGCTGGCGACCAGATTTCATAAAGTAACATATTTCTAATGAAAGGGCTCTGCTTGAATTAAAACCCTGAAGGTTTATGCAGATTTTAGTTTTGATTACTGCTGGCATGGGCTCTTAGCAGACTCCGGAAGGTAGGTCCGCAGTGAAAGAGTCCCAGCATGCAGTTCATAATATTCTTTGAAATAAAATAGTGCACTTGTACTTAGTGGCTTTAATCAGCTCTGACTTTTGATAGTCAAACAATAGCTAATTACAGTAACACCTGCCTTCTAAGTCATGTCATGTAGGTTATTGCCAACAAGAGACCTTGTATCTTAGCTGCATGATTATTATAGAGTCTAAAACCTATCTGTTAAAAAAAGGGGGGGGAGAAGAGCTGAGTTTGGTAGCCATTATACGTATTTTGATTGTCTGATGCATTTCTGGCTTTTCTGTTTGCAGTTTTCTGTGTGTGAAAGGCAAAGAGTTGGTGTTTATGGCCAGATTAGAGATCTGAGTTTTAAGGAAAAGGACACATTTTTGCAGCGCTCACTTCTCTGTGAAGTAACCATAGATAATGCTGAATGTATACATTTCTAAACGTATTTGAATGTCTCTCAATTTTCAATGTAACACAAAATTTAAAATGTGTTGTGAGTTGTTCATATCGTCTAATCTCTGGCGTATAGCCGTAGAGTAGAATTTTATTTCATTAAATGCAGTGGTACAGTGAGGGGGACAAAGGCCCATTTATTTCAACCTTCATCAAATTTGGAAGGATTTCATAAAATAAAATACCTGGCTAAGAACCTGATTTTGAAATAACAGACAATGTTTCTGAAAACAAGAAACACACCTTTTTTCCCTATTATTTGCCTTTACTGTGAAGAATACTGTCAGATGGATTTCACTGTACGAGCTAGCTGCTGCGGAAGCTGTAAATTATTGTCCCATTGAAGACTCTCTTCTCGTTAATTTTGCTAGCAAATAAGGCTTCATTCTCACAAACTCAGTCGAGTGAATAATATCAGATGTTCGCCAGAGGCTCAACAGCCACTGTAACAACACTCCAACTTCTGTCTTCCCTGGCACCTGAGCACCTGTCTTAATACAGATTTTGCCATTTTATTTAGTGGTTTATGTAGAACTTTGATGTAAAGCTGTACATTGGCCACTTGTCACATTTTGGACAACTGAACGGCAGTCTCGCTGGGTGCACTGGCTGCCACATGCGACAGAAAATGAGTCGTGAAACAATGCATTACCTGCATGGTGAACCATCATGTCTGAGTACTGAAGATGTGCATAGGTGGCTTAGATTTCTCTTTGCATTCAGACTGTATGTTTAAAAAAAACATTCCTTCTGGATTATACAAGGAGTTTGCAAGGGAATGCATTCAGGGTTACCTTAATGAACAGGGAATATGAGTGCATGTTAAAAGGAATTGTTGTTAACTCTGCTTCCCAAAGCTACTTTCAAGTTCAGCGTTTAATGGGCTGGGTTTTTCGCCTGTAAGTTATTCTTTCTCGCTCTGTCATTTGTCATGTTAACCTCAAACTGTGTGGTAAGAAATCTTCTTTATATCAGTTACCATGTTTGCCATATCTGATCAGTTTGATTGATCATTGCCTCAGCCACAGGTTGGTAATAAGCTGTTTTGAGAGAGACACACATTTCCCATAGGACAAAATTGGCATGACAGCATTATAAACTGGCCATTTATCAACCTTCTCCCTGGTGGTCACTGTCTGAACGCTGTTAGGCAGGCAGGCAAGCCAGGCTTCTGCGGCACTGCGGGGGGGATAGAGTCGGAGCCAGCGGGCACTGTGGTGCGGCTAATACAAGAGACAGTAATAAATGACACTGTATTTGAATCAAAATTGTTGGTGCAAATGTCACGCTTAAAGACTACCAACTTTCTTGTCTAAAAGCTGCTCCTTCAGATGCATGTCAGCCTGGGCTGTTTCCTCAGCTGAATGGTCCTGCTCCAAATGGGAGCAGGTCAGAACTATCAGCACGAGGAAAGAACTGCTTCACAGGAAATTGAGATGCTTTCCCTGTACCACGAGGTGATGATGCTCTCCATGCTCTCCAGAACACAGACTAGAACAAACTCATCTTAGTCAAAGCTTTGCATGCCTCAGGATTTAGAGACTGGGTTTGTGTGTGTGTGTGTGTGGAGGAAAAAAAAAAAAAAAAAAGACATACCACCTTAAAACTGTTACGCAGATATTCTTCACTTACATTTTTGTTTACTTAAAATCCAGGGATGGAAGGAGGTGGTGCAGGGCCTCCAATGCACTATAGGACGGTCACGTATCTCCTCCTTGCACTGTTGCTTAGAAAGTAGCAGCAGATCCCACCCTCAGGAAGAGCAGCAGGCCTCCGTTTCATAGCTGGGCATTGGGAGAGCTGGGATTTTTGCACTCATACATCTTACACCTTTACACTTCTGCTGTGCTAGCTGTCGGTCCCAAGGATCTTGAGGGTTGTAATAACTCTTGGAGCTGTTACTGCAGGTACTGTGAAGACTCAGTAACCAGCCTTGATTAACTTCAGGCAGAGGCTTGAAAAAACAATGGCAACAGCTGAAATGACGACTTTTTCCATTCTTTTTTTTAGTAAGTTTCAAAGTATCTTTTTACCAATCCATGATTTGGGCAGTTCTTTCTTAAATGAAGAACTATTAGGAAAATCACCCATCCTACTCTCAGCAAGAAGCTTAGAAAGGGAGTGGGAAAAAGAACAAGAATTCAATTCCATGATTTCAAGGCACGGGTCCTGAGCTGCAAGCCTGTATTGCCTGTATTTTAATTAGGCCTTGATTAAATTTGATGCAGAAGTTGAAGAATCCCTTTAGTTAGAACTTCAGAACGAAACCTGACCGGAGAAACCCACAGGCCTCTTTAGTGGCTGCTCCTCCACCTGCCCTGTTAAGTCTAAAAGCCCCATCCTGTTTCCCTGCTCCATTCCTTAGCTGAAGGGGTTACATTACGTATGTCCTACAGACGCCACATTTCCCAGATGAGCCATGGGACTACGCCGTAGTAGTGCATCCTATATTTACTTCTGTGCACAAAGGAAAAAGAATGAGTAGAAGCTCTTCCCCTGTGGTGCAACTGTAGAAGTTCAGTGGCTGGGTCCCGCAATTCCTGCCCAGTTCTCGTTTGTTCCTTGTTAAATGGAAATGGAGCTAGAATAAGCTAGAAATAAAGTATATCAAAGTAGCACCCTCAGTATAAATCTTTGGAAAAAAGTTTTTCTAGTATCCACTCAGTACAGTCTGTTAAGCACGCTTGACTTAACGAGATTGCAGCAGGCCTTGCTGCAATCTTGAATAATATTTTTTTAATTGCAGAAAATTTGGATATATTAAGATATTGCAGATTCCTAATTCATTGCCTTACTCTGCAATACACAGACCAAATGATGTTCCTAATTAACTAGAAATTCTTGTATCTTGAAAGAGAATGTCTGCATTGCAGGAATAAAAACAGTGGGAAGCTGACTTGGCACTAAAATGCGTATTTTATGAGATCTTTCTTGATCTAGAAAGGTGTTTAATCACATGCTTAATTTGACTCCAGTGTGGAATGCTTACATGCTTAGAGGTAACACAGATGTAAGTTCTCTGCTGGTTCAGAACCTGAGTTTTCATCGTGTTGTACGCCACGCTTGCTTTAGTGGTGCTTGTATCCCAGAACCCTCCAGTGCCTGGGGTTTCCGAGTGCTTTAAGAAAGTCTTTCCATGTATCTTGCTTTTCTTTGGCTTGACAGTATGCGTGATGCATATTAGAGGAAGAAATCCATCTTCTGAGCAGAACTGAGTAAGGCATTACAAAACTTTTCTTCTTCTAACCTGTTCTGTGTGTTGTGGTTTTTTTCCCACAGAATTTTGGTAAAGTGACTTTTATTTTACAGCTTGAGTGTGAAGTTATTCCCAGACTGCACAAACTGCAATTTTTAATCTCAACGATAGATTTAGTGACCACTGAAGTGTAAAATAAACTACTGTGGCCTAATCAATCAAATCTGCATAGTTCAGAGAAAGTACCTGTATGAGGCTTTTATATCAGAATGTCTGTAATGGTAATAGATGTTTATTAGCAACCATAAAGCTGTTTGAATTTAATATCTCTCTAAATAACACCAACAGCATTAAAACAAATCTCTAAAGCAAGTGCAACTGCACCATAAACAGCCCACAATGTAAGGTTTAAAAGCCATTATAAGAATCCTGCGAGATTCATGGTTTGTTCTGTGGCTTTGGACACTCGACTGTGAGTGAAAAACCCTGCAGTTATTTTAAAGAGCCCCTAGAATAAAGCATTGCCCAGATGTTAATGAATTGATAGAGTTTGTATTTTAGCACAAAATGTATACAGCTATCTTGTTAAATGGAGCAGACAGCAGAGGCTTCCGACAAGGCAGCATTCACAATTCAGCTACATCTGAAATGTCTTCAAAAATCAGGTTGTAAATCGTACCACATCAGCTTTTAACCAAGAACCTGCTCCTGTAAAGTGCAGAGGACTCTGAGGTTGTTCTGAAACACCAAAGAGGCTGCAAGCACTGCAGACTGGTTACATTACTAATCCTTCCTAGTTAGAAGTGAACAAGAAGTACCTCATGACCGGTTTTTTAGGTTTTCTTGGCTCTTTTATATCTGTAGAAAACATATATGGTTATAAGAAAATAGCATAAAAGTAAAACCGTCAATAAACCATTAAGCCCATGTTAATGCACTTTTGAGGATTTAAAAAATATTCAGGTTTTTGAGAATTAAAAGTTAGGTCAGTTTTTCTTCTTTTTAATCAAGAGTTCTTCTTTGGTCCCTTGTTTTACTGGAAGTTTAAAAACATCCTTGGAGATGGCTATAAGCTGGAAAATTCTCAGACAAACCTCTTTTAAATACTGGTCTGCTTCTGCTTGCTTTTTGGGTTTGGCCTTGTATAGCAAAATCTACAGCAGGGTGCTAGATCTCTGTGTCATTACCTTAGCTCCTGAGGCAGAAGGTGATGGAGTACAAGTTCTTGTTTATGTTCGTGCCTTCGCAACAGATCAATATTCTAAATTTCATCTGGGCCCATTTTTAAAAACTTACCAAAATGCAACTTTTTTTTTCCTGAAAATACAGCTTTGACTGAGTGAGGCTACTTGTGGACTAGGCTCTGAAGTGTTTCAAAAACAAATAAGCTACCCCGGGAATTTTGTGCGTGGCTCCTTTGTTAAAGGTTCAAGGGTAGCAGGGAAGCTTTCCGCAGAGATGCATGGACAGTGGCTGGCTGAACCGGGTCGATGGTGATCTTAGTTAGGTGCGTAAAGCTCTTCTGCTTGAACGGTGAAGACAGCTGCTGATCTCTCGTACGGTTATAGGATATGGAAGCGAATAAAATGTTGTTTTGTGATACTGACGCAGTCTGAGGTCGGGGCCCCCAAGAAGCAGTTGTTTTTTTGGGTAAATGTGGTCAGATCAAAGTGTTCGAAAAGAACAAGACATTCAGATGACAGGAGGTCATGGACACATTGGAGAATAAGGGGTGATACTGTTCAGCCCACAGCTGTGGTTAGCTGCCGGCGGCTCTGAAGGTAGCTCCCGCCGGCGGGTAATGAGCCCTGCCTGCGAGCGAGGGGAGCCGCGCCGGCCCTCACAGCGAGCGGGAAACATTGAGGCGCTCTGTGCTTTCAGCACAGGCCATGCTGAGCCAGCATGCAGGCTGCCCAGCTCCATCCTCTTCTGGAGGATGCCTGCTCCCAGGATGGCGTTCGTGGGGTGAGCTGTCCAAAAGAAGCGAGGCCCAAGGCGGGATTTTTCCCAGCACAGAGGAGGAGAAAAGCAAAGCAAAGCAGCAGCCTTTTACTGGGAGGCAGCAGTGACAGGGCACCTGATGCTTAAGGAGCGTGGCTGAAATCTTGTGTCTTCCTGGGAGGGACTGCAGTAGGAAGAGACTCTTTTGCAAACAGGGAAATGAAATTCTGGGACAAATTTTTTTGGTATTAAAAAACCGAGTCAGCCTCCGTAGTGCTTTCAGCTGGCGCATACGCTGCCTGGTGGCCTGCCTGTCGTAGCTGTCACTTCCAAACGCTGAACCTGGTCTATAAGGAGTCTGGCAGACATCTGTGTGTAATACCTGATTGTGGTAACCGTTGTGGTGAGCGCTTGGAACACACTAGCTTCACGTTTGTGCTCTACGGTGTGTAAAGGCACCAATGCACCGAACAGAAAAACACCCTGGTCCCGCTCCCAGGGATGGTGCAGAATAGCTGCAGGCAGTTTGGGGAGGAGGTGAGAGACTGTGAGAGAAGCCTGTCACGTATGAACTCCCCAAACAACTGTGTATAATCAAAATGAGTGTTACTTATAATTTATAGGAAGTTAAGGATTGATATGTGGCATATGGAAGGCATTAAGGAAAAAAAGCTGTATGGTTAGACCTGCTGTCCGTCTTCTCCTGCATATGAGCAGGTGAACAGCTTTTCCTCGGCTTTTTAAATGCAGCTAAGTAAGAACTCTGCGTAATAACCGAATGGTTTCTGTTATAAGAAATCATTCTTATTTTGCTATAAATTACAAAACACCACCACCACCCCCCAAAAAAACCCCACCAACCTGACTTGAGCAAAAACAATTCCAGGAGACAGCTAACAGTGCTGCCTCAGTGTGATAACAAGCCATGATCTCAGCGAGGGAAGCTGAGGGGGAGACAGTCCACCAGTACCGGAGATTTTCTTTTCCACCAGAGAGAAAAATTTAAACAGAAGGCAAAGGAGGATGAGATTGGATAGTAGAAGCTGTAAAGCATAGACAGCGCCAGTAATTGTTTCAGGGAATTAAAATAATGGAATCGGTACTCGGACAAATACTTTCTTTGTTTTGTGGGGAAACCCACCAATAACAGGAGCAAGTATTTTGTGTGTGTTTCCTGTATCCGTCTGTTCGCTAGGGGCAGGTTTAAGCTTTGCCCATCGTTTCAAACTGCTGTTAGTTTTGTGCCGCATTCGTCCTTGTACCTATTGGCATTTATTCTGATCAGCTATTAAGTCTGTGAGTTTTCCTTGATCCCCGGGAATCCACCGAGTGCGATTGTCTGTCATGAAACCATACGTGATGCGCTCAGGAACGAAACAGCAAACCCACAATGACCTGGAATGGCTGATTCATCTCTTCCCTCCTTGCTCTCTTCCCTGTTTCTTTGTTGCGTCTACCTTTTACGTCTTGCTTCACTCTTGACTTACTAATTCCTTGAAATAGGACCTGTTTTCTTTGTCACTTGACTCCTTGGCATTTACTACAAGGTGCCAATCCTTGACTGAGTTTCCTAGGTGCTGTGACAGTATACTGAGGAATGCTGAAGGAGCTTCTCACTGGAAATACAGTTATTTTTTGTGAGGCAAGCGTGAAGTGCTGAAGACAGAAACAAGATGTTCTGGGTCTGTTAAGTGGTTACACTGCTTATTGTATAAGCACTTACAGTTGTGCGAATAGCTGGGTGCAAAGCTGGCATTGTGCCTCCTGGTTTTCATACTCTCTGCAGGATGATAAATGTGTGAACTGAGCTCAGCAGGTAGCAGACTTATCTTGCAGTGAGTGCATCAGGACGAGGGAAATTAAGTAAGGAAGAAATGGAGAAACTAGTGTCCAGCCTTCGCTTAGGTGTAGAAAGATAATTCAGTCCTGTTTCCTTTATCCCTGCCTTCTGAACTCACCTTTTAAAACAATTTACCATCTTGTACATCTTGTCCAGAAACATAACCCTTACTACATCAAAACACGCACCATTTTACGAAGTTCCAGTATTAAATTACAGAGCAGACTAACAGTTTAGAACACTAGTATCCAATCTTGAGCCAGGTACCTTAGCGTGTTACTCGATGACAAGAATACTCATTCTACCTAATAAAAAAGTTATTGCTGGTGCTTCAGAAAGGGGAGAGCATCTTAAGGTTGGGTAGTTAGCGCATGAGAGGAGGGTGGCCTGTAGTCTAAGGCTAGGGATTTGGGTCTGTGTCTAGATCAGCTATGGCTGCTTGAGCAAGTGCTTCATCAGCTCAGTTCCCCAGTTCTCAAAACAGGGGAAAGCCAGACTTTGTCTTCAGGAGGTGGAGAACTGGAAGCTTCCTCCGCAACGCGGTGGTATAGCACCGTGTGTAAAGAGCCTGGTGCTCTGAGAGTTTGGTTGCAATACAAAAGTAATGATTATCCCCTGAAGTTCCTGAGTTATGCATTTGGGAACAAGGTTATGGTAAAGAAGTTCGAGTATGCCGCAGAATGCCTGCTTTAGTCTAGAGATCACCAGCACGATGCACTATGGATTTGTGATGAAGTGGTAGTGTCCCTGCAATGCAGTTACAGCTATATAACTGTAATCTAAAAGACTTTATATGAGTTTTGTGAAAAAATAAATGTACTGTCCAACCACAGCACTCATTTTTCCAAATGAAATAATTTGTCTTCAAAATGCATTTTTTTTCTTCTACTTCAAGTAGAGCCAAAGGCCTTAGTCTGCCTTCAGGATTAGCAGCCAGTACAATTTCAATTTATAAATGAAGCCCTTTCTGATTTGCAAATAAAAAGCATCTGAAACCACTAACCAACTTGGCTTTCATTGTTATGCCTGTAAAAATGTCTGAACCATTTGTTTTTTAAATTTTCTGACTGTAAAATATGCTCCTATAAGCAATATATCCAAGTTTCGATTGGAAGAGAACTCTCTTTTTTGATGAGAGGAGTTAAAAAATCCCCACATTTGCAAGGAAAGGCAGAGCAATTGGTCCACTAGAAGTAGGCTAACAAAGAACTTCATTTTAAAAGAACCACCCTTACCCTGTGCTGCACCTGTGTTAGTGACACAAAGGGCTAAAGGGCTAGTTGTACTTGGATCCAAAAATTCAGGTGCAAAATTGTGGCCCAAGCAATGCAAGGAGGCGTTTTCACATGGATTTCAGTGGGATTGGGATTTTGGTACGGTTAGCTAACCCAGCATGTCTGGAAGGCCTGCGCTTCTGTCTCGAGAGGAAGCATTTTCACAAGAGCCTTTGCACCCAGTGTTACGCCAACAAGAATACCACAGGACTGGGTTTTCTCACCACGTTTCTTTGGCTGTGTTTGCCTGTGGAGCCATTGAATAACACTAGAAATACTCATTTGCAGCAAAGTAGTTGCAGTTTGGTTGCAACTCTACCAGCAAAGCGTTGTACTGGTGTAGCGCAGCTGACCATCAGCAAGTCACGCGCGCCGGGCAGGTAAGCGCTCTTGGCTAGAAAGGCTGTGTCTACGTAAGAATTTTTGGTGGCGCAGGTGTGTCAGTCCTGCTTCATCCTTTTCTCTGCCCTGATCTGTGCAGGTATTTTAGGAATATTTTTGTGGCCTTGGTTTCGTATCAGAACAGGAAAATAAAAGGTGCAAAAATCAAATCAAAACACAAGATGGTGACTTCTTTTAAAATGTTAACAGGTTGATTTGGGCTAGGGCTGTGGGAGAAATTCAGGATGACTCATTTCTGGTTTTTGTTTTTCTTTGTTTGAGTCAGAAAGATTTAAGTAGTTACCCCTTTTCTCAGGTCCAAGTTCATAATTTCTTAACCCCAGTTTAAAAGTGGTTTCTGCTGATGAAAGATGAATGCTGCTGTGCCAGGTGAGACACCTGAAACAGCTGAAAGCCATTCTCTGCTAGAGCAGACCTGAGGCAGAAAAAATGACAGGTTGCAAGACAGTGCAGTCTGTGTTTGTTTCTACTTGTTAGTTTACAAACAAATTTAAAAGGAAAAAAAAAACAGTCTGTAAGCAAACAAGCAGTCTTCACTTCCAGTCTGTTTGTGCGTTTCCAGTCTCAGGCCTTATCGTCACCCTCTCCGCAGCTGGTCCATCGCTTGCGCGTGTTGCTTGGGCGCATCCCGGGCAGTGTTACCGCAGAGCCGGAGCGAAGGAGCTGGAGGGCTCCGGAGCGCCTGCCATCCCTCCAGGCCATCGCACCTCGCTGCTTCTGGCACCGTTTCGGTTTCGCCGTCTCTTGGCTGCCTTTTAAAGTGGTTTTGGCGGGCCTGCGCTGCCCCTCCGAGAGATCCCCTCCTCAGCCCCCGGGGCGGGGCGGCCGCCTCCCGCCTCCCCGCCGGGCGCGGGCCTCGGCGCGGCCCCGCCGCCGCCCCGTCCCACCTGGAGGAGCTCCTCGGGCGGGAAGGCCCTGCGGAACGCCTCCCCGGGCTCGGCCCTTCGCCCCGGCGGCCTGGGGTGGGGACTGGGCCGGGCTTTGGCGTTTTGGGGTGATTCGTCCCGTCACGGTAGCTTCGGCCTAGGGCTCGGCTGAACTGTTCTTAAAAGGCACCGCTGCGGACCTCGCTGAAGTTACACGCTACATATAAACGCAATTTCAGCGCGGTGCGTGAGACGGAGAATTGAAGCCGCCGCGGACGGCACTTCCACAGCGCCCAGCCAGAGCCGCGCTCCGCGCCCGGGCTCCCCTCAGGACCGCCCCGCGGCGGCGGGGCCCTGCGGCGGCCTCAGCAGCTGCGCAGATCCCGGCGGCGCCCGGCCCGCGGGCTGCCGGCCGGGGAGGGGCCGCTCGCCTCGCCCCCCTCGTCCCCTTCCCCGCTCCCGTCGCTTCAGCGCGGGCTCGGGGGAAGCGTGCTGCGCTCGCCCGCGAGCTGCGGCCGGGGAGGGCGAGCCCCCCCCCCGCCCCGCCGCCGGGCCCCCCCGCCGCGCCCCGCCGCACGGCCTGGGCGAGGGCGCCCCCTCTCGGCGGGAGGCGGGCGCTGCCGCGGCCAGGGCGAGCGGGGCTTTGGCCGCGGCCGTGAGTTGCTTTGGCGCTTCAAACAAAACGTCCTTTTCCTCCCGAAGGGCTCGGCCCCGCCGCTGCCGGCGTTCCTTGCGCCCCGGAACCGGAGCGGAGCGGACGTGCTCCGGCCGGGGGTGAACCCCAGCGCGCCTGGGCCGGTGGAGCGGGGCGTGCTCGGCGCGGTCGCGGGCCCGGGGCCGCCGCTCCCTCAGCGCCGGGCCCGCTGATGCGCCGCTGACCGGGCGGAGCGGCGGCCGGTGTGGCTGGGGCGGCTCTGGGGGCTCCTGGGGCGCACGCCACCCCTCCTTCCCGTCGCACCCCGAGCCAGGCAGCGCTGCGCGGCCGCCCCGAGCTCTGCTCCGTGGTAGAAAGGCACCCTCCGGGGCTCCTTCCCGGCTCCGGTGAAGCCGGCACAGAGACGCCCGCTGCCTTGGAGGGCGTTGGCGCTTCTCCCCGTCGGTATGTCCCGGGGGTGCCGCTGCTTTCCTCTCCTCCGTGCCGGGCCCCAGGGAGGCTGAGGCAGGTCCTCGGCGCTGGCCGCGGGCACGGGCCTCGCTGGGCACAGCCCCGGGCGTGTTTTTGAAGGGGACAGAGGGAGAGCGTGGAAGGGGACCGAGCCTCGCTTCAAAGCCGGTCTCCTGTCAGGCAAAATACACTTTGTTCCAGATGTGAACTTCGAGGTAGCTTTTTTTTTTTTAAGCTGCCTGCCTTTGGCTTTAAGCAAAACCAGAATGAAAGGTAGCCGGCGCCTCTCGACAAATGCAAATGTTAAAGTTCCCAAGGTTATGGTCAGCGTGCCTTTATTTCAAAGCTGTCCTTTGGAAAAGGGAAAGTCCCATGTTTTTTACTTACTTTTGCAGGTCTGGTCAGAGGCGCTGTTATTAAAGGATGATGTGGCTAAATTCACATCTTGATTGTGCAGCGTTTCTTTTATTGGAAGAGTTGTCCCCTTCTACATTGGTCTGAGTGGGAGAAGAATTTGCTCGAACAAATGCGCTCTTTTGTTTCAAAGTGTCAGCTTCTAGGAGGGTTTGGTTTCAAAGGAGCCATGTAGTAGTTTATGTCTCTATCAAGTCCTTAAGGATTGTGGTTCTGTTCCTAATAGTGGATCTGTGAACACTACATCAAAAATGACAGCACTTTCTGGATATTATTATTCCAATAAACTAAACTGTTGCTGGATACATGACTTCCAGGGCCTGGAGAGCAGAGCTGTGTGGGAAGATTTGTTAGAAACGAGATACAGCTTAGAAGTTCGTTTATCCACATTTAAAAACAAACGCTGAAACAAACGTGCAAAGAAAACCCCAAAAAGCCCTGTGATGCTTTTAGTACTAAAACGCTTTAGTTTTGTGCCAGAATGGCGATTTTCAATTTTGCCAAAACAGCAAAAGATTTAACTAGAAGTTTTCTCTGGAAGTAGCTAAATGTTGCCTTGTAAGTCAGTTTATTAAATTATTCCAAACACTGTTGAAAAAATACCACTTTTTGCATACCAACGCGAAGAATTTGGCAGCCTCGCTAACACGGAATTTTTTGCTTTGTTGTATGTTGCTTCTTGTATTTGGGGGTGTCTCCCGAGAGGAGGGATGGTACCGTGACGTCAGTCTGCCCCACTATGGGGGCCAGGCTGGAGGATGCCAGCCCCCTGCTCCGTCCACCCGGCGTGGAGCGGGAATGCGGAGGGAAAAGGCTGCGGTACAGATATCAAGCAGTTTTGGTAGTAACAAAACTCTGCTGAAATTCTAGATTGATTTCTCGAGATATTAGAGCCTGCAGTATTTTGGGAAAAGTTCCAGGTTTTGAGAATGTTGAACTGTTGTTAGACATGTTCTGAATTTGTGGTTAGCTTGGAGCTGCCTGAACCTTGTTTTAATACTGCGTGGATCCCTTTAACCCCTGAACCGTAGCAGAATAAGGCCCTAAGCTAACAAAATAACTGTGAGTACCCTGTTCCAAATTGTTCAGATTTATAATGGCACTGGAAATATTTCTATGGCATGTGTGTGAGACATTTGCTAAAATTTTATTAGACCTACACTTGAAAATTAATTCACAAAGGGCAGAAGCAGGAAAATCTTGATGAACCGTTAACCAGCCCCTTCTTAACAGCGAAACCAGCCACATGTTTCTATAACAAGTTGAATGTATTCAGTGACAATTTTCTTTATCTGGAAGAGCTCTTTCTGTTTCAGAGTGATGGTGAATGCAATTCACTTATTACTGCTACTTAGGAAAATATGTTTGCTTAGTCTTTTATTTTTTATAACTCTTACTGTCTGGAAATACTCGAAAGGCTTTATCTCCTGTCGTAAAAGATAATACTTCTTTATACACGCATACACGTCTGTAGGCAAATGCATAGGTACGTGTACGTGTTTATACTACTTCCAAGTCATCAGTCAGGGAGCTCGGCCTCTCTCCTAACGTTCATCATCTCCTATTTTCATGAACCAAAACTGGTCTTGTTTAACGTGAGGGACCTTTCAGCTTTTACAAGTTGTGGGTGTAGGGAAAGCTGCAAGTCTGTGGATCCATTTGAACCCCACTGCAAGCTTCTGGGCAGAAGTCCGAGCACTGTCCACCTTCTGCACTTCGCTCTTCTGGCCCCAGTTCACCAAACTGGAAGAGCAATCGGTACGTTTGCACAACAGGCAAGCGGCCACAGATGAATCAGGCCCCGGATCTGCTGAAGCAGAAGACAGCAGATCACGAAGTGGCAATTTTCTGCGGCTGCTGACAGTTAGCCCTTTAGTCTGCACATTGATGCGACTGATTTAAAAATTGTTAATGGCTAACGTATATTACCAGTACGTATTCCTAAACCGGTGATTCGTGACTCGGTGACATCATAGACCCTGGGATGGTTCAGCGCAGGGGTGTGCATCATCGCTTGTGTGAGTGTGAAGGGGTTCTGAGTGTGCCCAGGACACCTTGGCTATGAACCCCCTTAGTTACTGTACGTTGTGCGCGAGAGAGCCACTTCTGTTTTAATCTCAGTAGCTTGAATGGTTCATTATGGGCCAACATGGGCTGAGGAATTGTAAAATTTTGGGCTTTATCCAAGTTTGTTCCCAACTAAAAGTCCCTCCTCAAATGTTATATATAAATTTGTTCTGGTTTGGGTTTCTTTGATTGTTCTAAGCACCATTTTGCGTACACCACACTTTACAGACGGTTACAGATAACAGGCTTCCACCGTGAGAGATTGCACCGAGTTCAATGTGAGTACAACACAGTGTATAGCAATACAGCACAACAGGAGGAGTATATTCTCATTTTCTTGCATTTTCAGCCTGCTTGCCATTAATTTACGAGACATTCTTAGGCTATTTTTATTTTAATACACTTGTAACAGTTGGTTTGAGAGGTGACAAACCTCTGGTTGCAGATGCCTGATTTATCTGAGTGTATTCAGTTTAGAACTGCACCCAAAATTTGCTGAGTAGGGGCTGGCCCCTGGAGGTTTCTGCTGCGACCATTTTACCTGCAGATGAAAAGCACAATCCAAACATCTCTTTTAGTGTGACTTTCCCACTTCGGTTAGGCCTGAAGAAAAGGCTCAGAAATTAATTTGAACCTGGCAGTGTTTATTTTCTGATCCTCTTACTTTGTCTGAACCAGTTTGATAAAATTTTGAAAAAATCATGCTTTATGGAAGTGAATGTAATTGGAAATAAGCAGGGAAAATGGGAGGTAAAGAATGTCAGCTGTCTCAAGGCAGATTTCAAGCAGTTTTTCTCAGTGAAATTGGCAGCGTTTGTAAAGACAATTTCAGGTCACGTAATCATCAAAGGGTTAATTCTAATTTTGAACTTCCCAAATGTCAGTGCTCTTCTATCCAAAAATACAGCAACTGGCTTTATCAACATACGCTTTTCATTACCTACAAGACTTACAATATTTTTGGTGTCTGTATCAACTTGATTCAATTACTGGTACCACGGCGAGGGAACATTACCTCCAGGGAAAAGGGGGTGAATGCATCAGTGCCCATGGATACAGTGTACAGAGCAGATTAATATAACAGATTTACATCAAGACTGCTGACTCCATTACTTTAAAACTCCTGTAATTGACTTTTTTAAAAATGACATTAGCATTTAAATGGTACTATCGTTACAAGGGTGAAGGTTCAGCAGAATATGATCAATTTATTGAGCTCTTCAAATGTTCTTTTGATATTTATTTTTTGTTGTCATGCTGGAGGGGTTTTTCAGTGTTTTGTCAGACACAAGAAAAAGTCTATACCGTTGAGATCGCGGTCTATGCAGCTACTGAGTAGAAATGCATGAAAAGCTCACCTGAACCAGTGTGTGACCTAGGCAGAGTTATCTTGCTCACCTGCATCCCCCACACCCCACAGCTTTTTCTGATATGTAAAATTCCAGTGTGACAGAAAGAAATAATTTACAGAAGCTGTCTTTGGTCTGTGAGAAAAGACTGGTGTTCGTGCTTCTTGTACAGCAAACAGCCAGGGCGATTATCCACATTAAGTCCCTTTTTAGCATTACATGTCAAAATTATTTCAAAACACATACAGCTACCAGTTCAGCCAGTACAGCTACCACGTTGAGGCCGGAATTTTGCCGGAAATGTCACATTGGCTTGGGAGAATGGTATGCTCTGTATCCCATTGCCTTTTGGTCAGAGTTGGTTGCCTAATGCACTGCGTACCTTTTCCGAATCTCCACACAGTGCAAATTTTCTTCTGGGACAGTTGTTCTGTAGAAGGTCCATCACAGTCTCGTCTGCCGGCTCTCCCTCAGGCTTGTGAAGTACCTTTCTGCAGGGGAGAAGCTCCGTGTTCACTGAACAGACAAAACCCTGACTTCTACTGCGCTAACAGAAATTTGGAGTAGTTTCGTTAGAGCAAATGACTTAAAAATGGTAGTAAATGCTCAAGAGGGTAAGCTTACAACACCTACCACTTTGCAGCTGTAGCTCATTAAAGACTGAATTATTATAAAGAAATGTTGTTTGGGATGCCTAACAATTCGAGGGCATGGCTGCAAAGTATGCTGTGAGAAATCCCTCTGATACAAACATAGCAGGACAGAGCCTGTTCTCGTTGGATTTCTAACCCAGAAGGCTGCGATGGCCAACAACCGATGCAAGATTAATCCCCAGTAGTCAGCACCGATGTACGGATGTTCCTAGATATATATGGATCTATGCCCAAGTGCAAGTGTATATGCATATATATCTACAAAATCAGTTCATTCTAGTCTAATATTCTGATGTCATCTGTGAAGTCAAGTTTTGGAAATCTTTGAAGACAGATCAAGGACTACCCACAAGACTGAAATGGCCTAAGGAGGCCATCTTTTTCAAGCCTGCAGACTAGGCAAACGGTGGACATTGAAGAGTAGATTTGTGGTATCTTACTTGAACATATCCGTTTGTGGACAAATAGGCTTCAGGTCTTTTCCTCCTGAGCCATCTAATGCCACAAAACCAAGCACGAAAACATAACAGTCCACGGGGCTTTGGTGAGTCCATTTTTATTTCTCCAATTTTAAAAAGCAAAATCTAAAAGAAGAAGAGAAGAATAACTGCATTGATTTTTTTGTAGTTTTAATCGGTGGCTCTTTCGCTGCTGCTGGTACAATTGATGGATCCCAGTCCCATTCCGTGTGGAAAAGCAGGTCTGGGACACAGAGCCGGAGCTCATACTGCAGTGGCAGTAGGTAACTCAGTATTCCTCCCGCTTGCCTCACCATAAAAATGCTTGGTAATGACCCAGTTCGACCCTGCCAGTTCTCTCTGACCTCCTCCTTTTCAGGATGCTGCTTAATTTGCACTAATTACATTCCTTTCTGACAGGAACTTGGACATTGTCTCAAGCTTTCAGGTATTTTCACTGCCATATTCCAATACAGAGTACTCTTGAGGCTGAGTACGAAAATGGCAATAAGTGATAATAATTAATAAATAAGAAAATACACTTTGTTTAACATAATACAGAAGAGGTTTGCATGTAGTTTAATCTACATGCATAAATACCCCTTCAGGTTTGACTTCGTGCTTTAATCTTGAGTTCTTACTAGGATTCAGGAGGGTTGGTTAAACCCTGCAGTAGCAGTTTTGAATAATTAATACCTTTGTCAGCTTTGGGGTGTTTTTTTTTTTAGTTTGCCTCCAGAATCCCAGGTTAAATTCCTGATAGTAATTCTGGGGTTGATGACCACTATGGAAAATTCTGCTTCAGAGAGGTCACTAGCATAGGAAAGATCTTCTGCAAAAAGGAAAACTTATGGTACACCTTCAGCTTTGCTTCTCCTAAAATCCAAGTTGAGCGAGGGTGTACATATGTATATGAATAGATGGATGGAGAAAAATTCATTTTAATGTTTTTTTGTTTTACAATAGAACAAATGAGAAGCCTGTCCAACAAGTTGTTCCCAAAATTTAATTCTGTCAAAATGTCTGCTTTGGCCTAATTATAACCTTTTTATTGAGGAGGGATCGGGGGGCCTGGCACGAGTATGGGTGTGTGAAAGAAGATGGGACTTCTCTCTCTTGCTTTGTGTTAGCACAGATTTTCTGTTCCCTGCTTCGCTGATTTGCATGGAGTTTGTCATCCCAGATCCCTCTGCATCGCGAAGAAAAATTCTGTTAACAAAAAGTTCCAGATGCTTTCCTCCTTGTTTGGGCATGTGCATGATACGGGGGACAGCTCGAAACCCGTGTGTGCTCTTGGGTGCCCCTTTCAGAATCAACAGGCCACAAGTTCCTTTTGCAAAGAGTAAGTGGAAACCGTTGGGTGTTTTTAGCAGCGTGACAATTGAACGCAGCCCTGCCATACCGGCGGTGCGTCAACGACCGAGACCGCCGCTCTTGGGGCGGTGGGAGTGTGTGTTCAGGGCTGGGAGGAAGGGCCCGCTCTCATATGGAAGCGGATCTCCATAGGAAGTCTCAAAGCGACGGATAAAAAAGTACCAAGCGCATGCCAACGCTTTGTATTACTTTCAAAAGAATAAGATACGAGCCATTGTTGGAGCTGCACTAAGGCTTTTAGGCACAGACAGTATCAGTGAAGTAGCTGCATGTTTCAAAATATTGTATCATTTTAAAGTGCAGCGCACATTAGATCAGTGAAACGGGATACGCCAATTTGAACCGTGCCATATAATGCAGCTCTGTGTTTGGAGAGACAGAGGCACCCCGGACCCAAAATCCCTGGAGCTGTCTTTCAAAGAGTGATAGTTACGGAAATTAGCAGTGCAGAAATCCATACTAATCATTCATCGGGAGTCTTATTAACTGTCTTACCAGTGTTATTAGGAGAGGGCCCGGCCCCCGAGCGGGGCAGCGGGGCAGAAGGCCGCCTCTCCCGAACCGGCACCGCCAGCTTCCCTCCCGCATCTCGGCCTCTTGCTCAATGGGAATCGTTTTGTAAACGGCTGTGGCGTGAGGGAAAAGTCATCTCATCTGCACGTAAACTTAAGGGACGCCTTGCTGTGCCAGGGACTCTGGCGCAGAGCGAAGGAGGCGAGACTTAATCCTGAGGACGAGATCCTTCTGGTCTGCCGTGAGCGCCTCGGGGCCCGTCCTTCCGTCCCAAGAGGGTTGGCGCGGGACTAACTTAAAGGGTGAGAACTTTGAGAGGACTCTGGTTCATCGCAGCGGCCAGCTGAAGCCGTTTTAGTGCCTGGTGCCTGTAGCTATGCGAGGCTGGAGCTTGCTTTGAGTAGTGGTGGCTGTAAATGAGCAGATGCCCTGAACTCACAGGCTGTGTCTGTAAATATTGTACCTAATAACACTGGGAGTTATCATAACGTCTCTTTACTTGTTGACAAACTTTACCTAACTAGGAAAAAACCAATAATACTTGGCCCAGCCGAGCTTCCCATAGGGAATTTTGCATTAAGCTTTGCCCTTAGTTTTATCAAACATTTTTTTGAGTATCAACTTGAGACCTATTTCTTAGGGAAAGAACACCTTAGTGTTTCAGAAGGGTGAGTTTCAAGTTTGACCCTTGGTATTCCCATCTGATGTTGGTTTCAAATGAAAGAAAATTAAATTACGCTCTTGGGTTCAAGGATTTAAGTCCGCGAATCTTACTCTTGCTGGTATCTCCACCATAAGGGAAACAAAGAACACAGAGGAGATAAATAATACTTGAAAAAGACAGAATCTTTTTTGTCTGCTTCTTTATCTGTAGTTTGACTGTGTTCCTTAAGTGTTGAAAGGGGCACTTTCTTGGCAAGTATGACACAAATAACCTTCACCCTTGACTGCACTGTCTGAGACAGTTATAAATTTGAGGATAAAGGACATGAACAAGAGTTACTTTATATGACATTTTCTCATGATAAGAGGGGATGGAGAAATGAATGAGTATTCCCCTCGCACTTGTCCTGAGATTGTTTTGTCAAACAGTTGAATTTATAGCCTGGCTCTTTTGCTGTGTCGTAGCAAGTTGCCTCTATCGGTTTTAGTTTCTGTGCTGCATGGAGCCTCTGCAAGCTGGGTGGACAGCTTGTTGCTGAGTTTTCTCATGTTAGGTGCGTACGTGCCCGTCGCTGATTTTCCTCCGAAGAGGGCTGCGCTGTGGCGGGGGGCAGCTCCGGCCCTTTGTGAAGCAGAAGCGAAGCATCTGCGGGAAGGAATTCCAGATCTGATGGCACGATGGTGTTGAGTAGTAAATACTCCGAAGTGTTTGCGTAACTGAAGTAGTTCTGGGTATGAACGTGGGTTTCATTGCAGTAGTCCCACGAAGGTTGTGTTTGTGCAGTCCTCTGTATGGAACTCAGGTGGAGATTTCAGATTGCTTGCGAAGGAATTGTGTGCCCGGTCAAGGGGCGAGCTGGTGGGAAACATGTGCCTAATTCCTCTGGAGCCATTTGGAAATCTCAGCCTCAGTATTTAAATAATCTGATCGTGTAATCTTGTGCCCTCCGCTGGGGGAGAGGTTTCTTGTCATGAGACAGCTTAAAAGAATCATTTTTTCAAATAAAGTGTTCATAATTTTTAAAATTAAGCCTTCTCTGTGGAGGGTAAACGTATAATCTAGAATTTCAGTGACCCACTTAAGAAAGATACTACACACTAGTATACTGAAATAGTTTTAAACGAACACAAATGGTTGAAAGATAGTAATTAAATTTATCAGTGATATATTCTTAGAAACAATTTCATAATCCTTTTAGATACATTCAAAAGCATTTCTCAAGATTTGTCACTGTTCTAAACATTTGCATTTAAATTACAGCAATCCACAGCACATGGTTGTGTTTATGCTCTGAATAAGCTTAGTGTATTTTCTTTCTATGTATTCCTATTGCAGAGCTTTTTGGGGAATTTTTCAGACTCTTATAAATGCATTTTTAAGATTTTTTAAAATGTCTTTCTGAAGGATGGTATTTAGAGAATTGCAAAAACGTGTGTTAAAAAACCCGCCAATAACATCACGTGCTTGACAGAATCTTCAAGCAAGAAGCACTGATGTGATCGGGGAGCTCCCGAGTACAATTTGTGGGTTCATTTCTCCGCCTGTCTCAGTACCGGAGTTCGCGCAGTGAGTGCCCACAGCCGGAGCTCAGTTGCGGGGCAGGCACAGCCCGGCCCTGGGCAGAGCCCCGGGTCTCTGCGAATAATGTCATCCCTATTACAACAGTTACAGCTGAAAACATTCAGGGAGCTTACATATGATAATCAGTGTAAACATTTGCATCTCGGCCCCACACCTACATACGGCATTATAATGAAACCTTCTAGACTCGCCATGGACACTGGTTTTGATAATAGTATCTGGCTAAAACTGTATTGATATCTGTGCAGTGATTCATCCGTCTATGACCCAGGAAAAGGCATTAATAAGAGGCGTAGTATTGCCAGGGGCAAAGTTAGAGTGCAAACTTGTCAAAGGCGCTGAACTTTGATTCTGTGCTTTAAACGTAATTCCATTATTACTTCATAAATGAAGACATTAAGGTATGTAGGCCATGAGCTGGTGATTATACGGGAATGCAGTTTAGGTAAATTCATGAATAGTATTTGGTTTGGGAAACTGTTTGTCTCAAGTGATATTATGGACTTGTTTTCAAAGAGTTTGTTGAATAGGTTTTTGAACAGTTCGGTGCATACGGAGCTTGGCAACACAGAGTACCAATTGCTTTAGATTCTCCAGCCATCTTTCTCACCTATTTCCTTTCCTTTAAGAGGTGTGATTATTTCTCATGGGCCTTTTTTTACTGTGAACTCTTAACTATTAACCCAAACTAAAACCCAGCCAAAGGCAATCCCATCTTCAGCTGTGGTTTCTAACTTGCGGTTACTCGAATAATAAAATCTTTTCCCACAATGAAGAGAATTCCCCACACATTTACTCCTTAGCTATTTGCTCTGCTCAAACGTGTGTGTTGCTTATCCATGATAGGCACAAGCACTTGTGAAACCATACACAGATATGTTTTCTCTCAAGGTAGCTTCCTGGCTAACCACTCAATCAGCAGAGAACTTTGCCAGACATGTAAATATATCTGTGCTGTATCAACTTTGCTCGGATGTATTTTCTTTAAGGGATATTAGGTCAGTATCACTGTGCCGAGAGGCGGAAAGGAGTGTTTTAATCTCCTCTGCTCCATTTGTTATGTTCCTAGGTGATTGTTTTTCAGTATTTTGTCCTCTCTAGTTTTATAAGACAAGAAATCCAGTCCTCTTCCATTTCCGTCACAGGTTCTATTGTCTGATAGTTTCACCTGACAGTAAATTTAGTTCCCCACTTACTCTTAATGCCTTTTGGGTATTTGTAAACTGACATTGCTGGACGTGCAAAGAAGTGCAAGAAAATAACAAGCGTGGCTGTGGAGCTAGCGATTTTGCATCAAGTTTATGGTTGGACTTGATGATCTAAGGGTTTTTTCCAACCTAAACAATTCTATGAGTCTAAGAAAGGGGAGAGGGAGAAAATAAACTAAAAAGGTATTAGGCATCTTTAAAGCAAAACTCAGCTCATTTTGAAATGGGATCTTTCCCACCAGGAAAAAATCGGAAGGTAGTTAAGACAACGGTGAAATAAATAATCCTGATTTACGTAGGGGCTGCTGGGTTGCCCGAAACCCCAGTGAGAGGAGGCGAGGCACTGGGTCTCCCGAGGCTGGTGAGACAGAGTTGCATGGGGATCTAGTTGTATGTCCTTCACAGCCCCATCTCTCAGGGGGGCAGTGGGACCCTTGGGATTAATTCTTAATCTCACACCTGGGAATGACTCCTGGAGTTGCCCTCCTGTCAGCTGTCCGAAATGGCACCATGTGGCTTTCGGTACACGGCTCTTCAATAGTGCAGCTTGTTGGCCAGGGAGCTTCGCCATCCCACGCCTTTCCGCTTTATCAACAGCCCGCTGCTCAGATCAGAGTGCCTTCCTCTGCACTGCTTTGCAAACAGGCATTCCCTGCAAATATTCCCACTGCTGGGAGGGACAGTCAGTGAGCTCCCAGTTGCTGTTGAGCAGGTTTTCCATTTACCATATTCCTGTGGGATCCCAGTACAAGGTGTGCAGCTAATAGATTCTTTAATATTTCTGGAAAGATTATATGCATACATGCATTAGAGCAAAACACAACATATGCTCCAAACGTATTTTCCGGAGTGTTTGGATCTTTATTTTCACAGGGAAAAGGTTGCCCTAAAACGGGAGGAACTGTGTAGCCTTTCCTTCCAGCAAATACGATTGTCCTGCTTCCTAGAGAAATGTGCTAGGACTTTCTCCCTCTTCCTTTTGTTTCGTCTGGACTGTGTTTGGTTTCTAGGCTTTCTTTTTCCTCTCGAGCTCTGTAGGCAGAAGACAGCATGCGAGGAGCCAACAGTGACTCAGTAAGTCCCTCCCGTGGCAAGGGTCCCGTTTCTCCTCAGGGCAGGTCGTCACTGGCTGCACTGGGCAGCCTGCTGCGTCACCTGAAGGGGCTGTCCCATCTTTGAAGCACAACCTCCATGTTCACCAAGAATCGACTTGCAAGCAGGTGTTGATATATCTCTTAAAGCATTTCACGTACAATAATTTAACATGAAACTCCCCCTACACATTATGTTTTTCAGGAACCCCTCAGAAATGTGGCTCTTTTCCCAAAGTGCAGCAGGACAAAGTCCTGAAATGTTTCTGTCTGTTGCAAGGACTGTGCAAAATAAGTCTATTTTGTGTGTAGGCTTTTATGTAAACATTTAGTTAAAATATATATTCCTTTTCATACCATAACACTCCAGTCTCAGGATTGCAAATGACAGCTTCATTTTAAGCATGTCTGTGCATATGTGTCTCTGCAGAATGGGGAGCAACGTAGAACTCGGCTCCAGAGTACTCAGCAAGCTCTTCCCTAGTTGTGCTTCATAGCTCTCCGTAGGAGGGTGTCTCAGATTGGAACCGGCCTGGGATGCTTAAACAACTTAGGCTGTTTTGTTGGGAATTTGTTAAAATAAATTCCTGGGGGAGATGATATGAATGAATTTCTCACTTTGCAAGTGTTTTTAAGGTTGTAGAATCGATGCATTTACATTTACCCTATTCATAATGAAAAAATATATTCTGCTTTAAAATGTATTTTTGTTGCAAAATGTAAGCCAATGTTTTAATACAAATATTAATCTTACTTCATATCATCTCCAGCTCAAGTCAGTGGAAATCTATAAAGCATGCTTCGACTGTTCAATACAAGTAGGAATTTCTTACTGTGCATAACAGAGCACTGTTTTCTAGGGCTTTGAGCCCTATAACAAAATGAAGAAGGGAGGGAATATTAGAGGGCTTCACGGGTCAAGCAGAGATGTTGTCCAAGTTCAGTTCTGCTGCTTGAATTTGACTGGCCACGTTCAGGCCTCATCCATTAGATTGCTTTCCTACCGTGGGATTATTTTAATACACTGCAATTTTAATAATATTATAGCTACTGCTTAAGTTTGCTCTGTTGCTGGCAAAAATGTAGCAAACTTTAGAAATAACTGTGGTAACTTAAAGCTGGCAATGTATTAAAACATTGAATAGGAAAGGAATGCCTCATTACATGGTCTTCTAATACATGTTGCAGTCTGCTTAACCTTCCAAGCTGGGCGATGAAGGAGGTCCTCTGTTTGTTCCTGATGAACTTCATTTTTTGTAGGATTATCCATAATTAGTGAGGCCCAAAATTTCTGAAGACTCAAATTAGGCAGTTAGAGCAAAGTATCGTAGGTCAAGACTGTTCAGTTTCCTGACGCTGATCGGCTGCGGTCCTCCTCTGCACCTCGGTTCACTATCTGCAAAATGGGGATGGTGGCTTTCTGTCTGTCTTTCAGCAACATAATTGTATTTAATTCATACTTCTAAGCATTTGATTCCGTTTAAGCATCGAGCATTCACGTTCCTCTCCTAGGATTTCTTCTGGTCTTTATTAGCTGCTGTTGGGAAGCATGATTTGCCGTTGGTGGGACAGTGTGGGCCAGAGCATCGTGATGTCCTCTCCATGTAGGTGTCTGGGTGTCAGGGGGGCTCGGTCACTGGTCCCGGGTCCTTTTCTTTCCCGGGCAGAATCAGTCCGCTCTCGTTCCTCTTTTTCGACTGAAAAAGGTACTTTGCACGCCTGCTTCAGGGAAACCGTGGCTTTAATATGCACGAGGATGTTTATCGTCTTCCCTAAGTGTAAAAAAAGAAAGCCCACTTCATCTTTGATGGGTGTAATCTTTTTTGTTTTACTCCACGCTTCCACACACTTGAATGTTAGAGCAATATACCGTTGTTTTGTTTTTTAATAAAATTCCCCTTTTTTTTCCTGATTAATTAAAGCTGTATTTTGATCTGTATATAGAATTGTATATATGGCTGTATATAGAACTGTATTTTGATAAAAAATAGATACTGCAGTTGAAATTGCAGTAGGAAAAGAGAAAAACAACAGGCATTGCAGAGATTGTAGCGCTGATTAGGAGTGCAAATTAGATTTAGATTTCCTGAATATCTAACAGCAGCTAAGCATTTTTTTGTCCTTTGTGTATGAACATTTCCATTAAAATTTACAAAGGGTTTGAACTGGATTAGACTCCCACAGTCACTTTGAAATAACAAAATACAACTTGGCTGACAGGGGCTGTTTAGAAACCTTTTGCAAAAATTATCTTCAGAAACGTTAGCACTTAGCAGTTACAAAATGTCTACTTTTGTCTTGCCCCCTCTGCCAAGTTCCCTTTTTGTCTTGCCATGAGGAGGATAAATTATCCGGCTTGCAGAGATAAACCGCAGAGAGGTGAGATTACTGAAGCTGAATACTGGGAACTCCCAGCACTCTGTCCTCCTCTACAGTTTGAATTTAAAACCCTGTTTCTGGCTGTGTCAGTCAGTCACTTAATGAATACATTACTAAATGTAGTTGTTTTTTCCTTTCTAGAAGATGCAATTAATGTTTTGGCTTAAGACACCTAGTTTATAATAAATGTATGGAGTGCAGCAAAAGATCTTTGAAGTAATTCAAGGAATTATCTGAACAGAAAGAAGGCATACAATACATGGCTTTGAAGAGTCTGAAATGTGTTGGCATAGGGCAAAGAGGGGGAAATGCTACCTTAGACGTACTACCATGCATACTTTACGACCTGACATACTGTGGTTATGCTAAGCATGAGCTGGGGATTGGGCTAAGGGCAAGGACACAAATGAAAGCCTCTTTTGCTGTTACGGTCTTGGTCCTCTTTTGTGGCGTACGTCTACAAGAATGTGTTCAGTATAAAGGGGAGGGGGGGAGGTCTAAGAGTTTTCCCTCCACTAAAAGGAAGAGCAGGATTTTCCTTCCAAGACAACTTCTTCACAGAACCAGTGAAATGCAGACCGGCTGAAGCAGGAGAGCAGAAAACAATTTGATCAATAGGTGGTGATGGTTTCTTTTAACCTTCTTTAAGTTCTGCATGTATTAGTTTAGTGGCTGACTAACAGTATCTTTGGATTTATCTAACCAAGAAGCCTTTTTAAAAAATTATTTATTTATTTATTAAGATTTGTGCTCTGAGGACGCGATGGTGGTGACGTTAGAGGGGTCAGAGGCTGGGGGGGATTCCTCTGTTCTTCATGGACAGGAATAGAATTCAGGGCAATGCAACAGGTCAAATCTATTCAGAGCAGGTTAAAGATTAGTGGAGGAGGTTGTTGAACTGGGTGAGATTGTCATTTTATATCTAAAATCTCGTCTGTGAGTGGTTCCGTGAATGATGTCCTCCCAGTTCAGGGTGCTGGGGTTGGCAGGGGAGATGGTGTGTTGAGACAAGAGGAGAGGCTGGGAAATCTCGTTTCAAGCAAAGGTTTTATCCTAGTGTGTTCTGCTTAGCGTTCCCATCCCACGTAATCTGGAGGTGAATCAAACCTAATAAATAAAGCTTGGACATTATGTACATGTTGTGTCTAATTCTGAT
This sequence comes from Gavia stellata, assembly GCF_030936135.1. Lineage (NCBI taxonomy): Eukaryota > Metazoa > Chordata > Aves > Gaviiformes > Gaviidae > Gavia > Gavia stellata. The sequence continues at coordinate 8,457,366 of NC_082620.1, forward strand.
ATTTAGGGCCAGACACTGACTGCAGTTTTCTCTTGGGTCTCTCATATTATGCACATAAAGTCTGTAGTATCAGATCAGTCTGTCATTGATAATCTTACCCTCTTGCCTTACTTGCTCCATGTGTCTCACCCGCATTTTTTCTTGTCTTGAAAATACTTGAGCGTTGCAGTGGGATGCTGTGTGGGTGCACAATGAATTTACTGCAGAATAAGGGGCCTTGACGATAAATTCCTCTTGGCAGAGACTGTCCTTGCTTGTGTCTGTGAAGAGCACCCAGCACAATGGAACTCACTCTGGCTCAGAGCTGTCCGAGCACAGTGATGAGACAGATGATAAGCCGTAAGAATTAACTCCGAGATCGACACCGCAGCTTTCGCTAGTGCCCTGCAGCAGCTTGCGAACTTTTTGGCCGATTTGTGCTGGATGCAAGATCTGCAAAGGAAGTGAAACCATGAGTTTCGTGTTTCAAAACACAAACTTTGCACGGGTCTGTTTGGGAGGCTGTGGTGTGAACAGTGCTGTATGAAGTTAGGATATTATTTATAAAACTACCACGAGTAAAGTTTTAGGGCCTTGTGACCAGCCGCAGGTGACCTGGTTTGCTTACATTGCCCTGAAATCTGAAAAACGTACAAAAACGCTGCCACATATAACCGCATTCATTGGGGCTGATTACTGCAAAATGGATGCGTTTTGAAAAAACCTTAGGTTGAAAGTGTGCTGGTACCCAATTACCATTTTTTAATGAGGCTGTATACCCCCTTCAGGGCCTGATGTGTACGACACCTCTTTGGCCTACTCGGTATGAAGTTTGCAGGCCTTGCTGTGTGGTCCCTGGGCCGACTTGCTTTTAACGCGTTAAAAACAGCGGCGGAATACTTCGGCCCACGTCTTGCAAAGGGACTCCGAGTGTGCCTAAAAAGATCTTTCTGCCTTTGAAGGCCAAGACCTCTGTGTGTTGTTCGGTCAGTGCCGCTCGCGGCAGAGTGTGCGGGGCCCGAGCCGCAGGCCACAACGCAGCGGCTGGTGGTCCCGCGGCCCCCGGAGCCATCCCTCGTGGGGAGAGGGCTGGTGGTCCCGCGGCCCCCGGAGCCGTCCCTCGTGGGGAGAGGGCTGGTGGTCCCGCGGCCCCTGGAGCCGTCCCTCGTGGGGAGAGGGCTGGTGGTCCCGCGGCCCCCGGAGCCGTCCCTCGTGGGGAGAGGGCTGGTGGTCCCACGGTCCCTCGAGCCGTCCCTCGTGGGGAGAGGGCTGGTGGTCCCGCGGTCCCCCGCGCCGTCCCTCGTGGGGAGAGGGCTGGTGGTCCCGCGGTCCCCCGCGCCGTCCCTCGTGGGGAGAGGGCTGGTGGTCCCGCGGTCCCTCGAGCCGTCCCTCGTGGGGAGAGGGCTGGTGGTCCTGCGACCCCCCGCGCCGTCCCTCGTGGGGAGAGGGCTGGTGGTCCCGCGGCCCCTGGAGCCGTCCCTCGTGGGGAGAGGGCTGGTGGTCCTGCGACCCCCCGCGCTGTCCCTCGTGGGGAGAGGGCTGGTGGTCCCGCGGTCCCTCGAGCCGTCCCTCGTGGGGAGAGGGCTGGTGGTCCCGCGGCCCCTGGAGCCGTCCCTCGCGGGGAGAGGGCTGGTGGTCCAGCAGCCCCCCGCGCCGTCCCTCGTGGGGAGAGGGCTGCCTGAGCAGCCGCCGCCATCCAGGAGGCCTGACGTCTTCAGCCTTTAGACTCGAACAGTGCCAACGTGCCCGTCTCCCACTGGAGAATCAATGCGGGGAAATAGAGTTTACTAATATGAAGGTCTGCAAATATCGGGCCAAACTCTCTTCAGTGATTGATGTATAGGTATGGTAATACCTTAAAAAACTGAACTATACTTCTAAACATCTTTTGCTGACTGCATTTATACCCATTCATTATCCCATTTTAATTCATAAATAATGTAAATGATGGTATTGATGAATTAACACACAAATAGAGAAAATTTCAATACTTGTATTGTTGTCTTGTGAAAATTTAGTGGAGACACTCATTTTTAGCTAGTCAGATATGGGAGTTGTTATCAATGTAAGGAATAAGAACTAAATTTGAGATGAACTGCTTGCAAAGCATCTGTAAATCGGGAAGTTTTTGCAAACATGCACAAAGCCAGTAACTGAGTAGCTGAATACGTTACGAAGTTTGACAGTTAATTCATAGAAACTTGTGAATAAAAAAGAAGTGAAATTAATCCAGTAATTCATTACCATTGTGTGACTGTGGGATTTTATTATATCTGGAGAATGTGAAGCTTGGACCGAATACAGAATAACAGTTTACTGGTGAAATTAGTATATGCTAACATACTAATATGCTGGTATGAAATTAGTAAATACATAATTTATATCAGTGTATTAAAATAGACGTTAGCAATTCAGAACTTTTCACTGCTGGCTGTGAGTTGGTATCTCCCTAATAATTAGTTCATTACTATGTGAGGTTTCCTGGGGCGTGAGGGTGGCGCAGAGGAGGACATCCCTTCTCTCCTCTCCTGGCAGGAGGTGGTCTGTGGCTGTGACGGTTCTGAGCCGGCTTGTGAATCCCTTCGTGGCGGCTTTCGCAAGCGCCACTTCACCCGGAGGGCCGCCTGGTCATGCAAAAGACAACCTGGTCTTAGTATGCACGCAACTTTAGCCAATTTATAGCTGGGAATACACACACACACACACACACACACACACATATGGATGGATTTCTTTTCTTTTTGTGTAACACAGTCTCTTCAGCCCATAATCAATTTCTAAATTCCTTCCACCTTGAGACCAAAGACAAAAGCTTCCCTAGCCACGCAGCCTGGCTACGAATGTTACCTGGAGTAATTTTACGCTGTTCTGCGTAGACTTCAGGGCCTGACGTAAGCTCGTTCCCGCTGTGCGCGCGGTGCCGGGAGTGGGCAGGAGGTGGATGGCAGGCTCCCTGCTCCTCAATTAAAGGGTTAACTGCCAACGCAGAACACAAACAAGAGATGCAAGCAAACAGTCCCCAGCAGAAATTGGACCCATCACTTCCCGCTAATGAAAACCAGATTCACTCCTACAACAATCATTCCACTGTTCCTAGATACCGTTCCTAGCTTGAGAGAAGCATTATTGTTGTTTCTATTAAAAAAACCCCCGAACCCATACATTGTATTTCTAGACTTGATCTATTTTATCATCTGGTTTTCTTTCTGGAAAAGGAAAAAATAAAGTAAAAAGGTTTGCCAGGTCTGAGTGCTGAGTCTCAAAGCAAAAGGGAGGGAGTTTGCAGTGCCGTTGGTCCAGATCCTAGTATAAATTAGTTCAGACAAAATAACTGCAATTACGCTAGCTAGAGTCTTTAATATGGGTCTCGCAGCCCTTTTTTTTTTTTTGGGGGGGGGGGGGGGGAACATATACAAGGGCTGTACAGAGGGAGTGTAGTTCACTTTGTTAAGCAAACGTTATTCTCCTGCTATCTGCCCCGTTCCTTCCTGTCTATGAGCTTCACTTACATACCAGACTACGCACCAAAAGGGAGACTTGACTTAAGAAATACTTAACTTTATAGTGCACAGTCGGACTGTCAGATTCAGGATGAAAGACTGGAGTTTTTCTGGACTGGATCTCATTGGCCCTTGCACAGACCAAAACACTTGTTTCTGATCTCATTAGGCAGATGTAAAGTGACCACAACTGTGACAGAGATTTTTTTTTTCCCCCTTAGGAAAAAAACAAGTGTAAACCCAGCCTAGTTTTAGTGGAACCTTGAAAATAGAGTTTTCTCACACACTTTTGCTTGAATTGTGAATATTTTTGCACATCCATGTTGGGATCTAACATCTCCTGTGCCTGTGTTTCTTGGATGACACGTGAAAGCTTTTGTGTGCTTTCAGCTGGCTGACCTAGTGAGCAACATAAACTTGGTCTTTAGCAACCTGGTCGAAATATGCAGTGCTGAGGCTTTTTTTTAGCCGTTGGTTTAGATTTCATGCTTTGTAACTGATTTGGTAGAGGATAGAATGGGATTCTGATTTGACTGCAAAAGAATCAGAATTCAGACTTTTATCTTACTGAGCATTTCCTTTAAATAGACAAATCAACTATGAGGTCTTTATAAATTTATCCTGCTCCTTGATATCTCTCAACAGTCAAGCTGTTCTTCTGTGAAGGCTAGTATTTCAAACTTACACAAATATTCCAATGCTTTTTAAACATGTTCCAAATAGACATTTATTTTGGCTGCAACAATATTTTCCTTTTATTGCTGTTATGAGATTCAACATTTCCAGAAATAACTTCTGAAAGCTGCTTGAGGGTCTTGGATATAGGTGTTGTCAGATACAGTGGAGAAGTATTTTACAATGCACAATGTATACTAACATGTATTTTGAAAAGTCAGGAGTACATGTGGGAAACTGAAATAGTTTTTTCAAGACATTTCTTGTGAGTCATTATGAAGCAATGTCCTTTCCTGCACCCCACAGGCTTGTTATTCCATAAATTCACTATGTTAGAGTTTGCTTGGTGCATCTGATGATCACTAACGGACGCTCAGAGTTTCTTCTGAATATACTTGGTGGTGTATATGCGATGATTAGGATGCCATCTGTGAAGCTTTCTTTTGGGGTTAGATTTAAGGTATTGTGTGCTATTTAATTGGCTTGCAATATAGGAATCAACAAATTCTTTTCTGTCCTCAACCTAACGGCATATTTGGCTCTTTCTGTTTTCAAGGGACTGTGTAGACATCAGTGAATTCCCATGTTACCCATATCACAAACCCACATATTAGCATCGCTTCTTATAGGTAGTAAACTGTAACTCCGAGAGAGCCAGTGACTGGCTGAAGGCCAGAGTGGGAAGTCAGTGGTAAAACGCCGCGTTGTGTCGTTCGGAGGTGCTCCTGGGTTGCGGTCTCCTCTTCAGCCTGTTAGGTAATCCTGCTTCTCCCATTTACTGAGTAATGCTCGTCTACAACGGTTACTGCCGATGAACTTCAGCAGTTGCACGTGAACACGCAGCAAGCTACTAAAGCATTCGGCCATTTCTTTACAGTGTCTTGCGTTCTCCTGGACCCTTCTTGTGCGATCTGGAACACAGTAAAACCACCACTAACTTCACCAAATGCCAGACTCCGGCTCTGTTCTCTGAAAACCGAAGCTATACTTCTTACTTTGCTCTTGGTTACCAAGGGATTCCTTTCCCCTTGCCTTCCCCCCCAGTCACCCAGCGTTTGGGGGTTTCTCTAACTGGGCTTGCCTGGAGCTGGGTAGTTTGGGCTCAGGAAAAATGAAATTCCAGTCTATGCCCATTTGAAATTCATACTTGGGTCTGCTGCAAACGTTTCTTGAATGCTACCCAGTTGTGATTTTTGTGAACGGCTTGGTTAGTTTTTGCAGAAGTATATTATTTAGTGTCATATGGTGGTACTTCTATAGGACTGAAAGAAAATTCGTAATGCTGGATTTCTGTACATTAATTTTAGGGGTTTTTTTGCACAGCATTACATAGGTGTGCAGATGTGTACACCTATATATCTGAGCGTATAACGTAATGAACATGTGTTTATGAAGAGCTCTCACTGTTAGAGCCTAATGTTTGAGGAGGACTGCATCACTTCCCATTCATTTCTGTAACACTCCGAAATCTGCTGACCCAAGCCAAAACCTCCCCGCTCTCTTTTGCTCTTGGGGAGGAGTTAGGGATTTGTGAATGTGTGAAAGTATTAGCTGCCAGTTATAACTGGAATCAAGCCTAGAGGAACCCAAATCCTTCAGCGGGAAAGTTTGTAATACATTATCTCTGGAACTGGCCCAGCTTTCAAAACCAGGAAGTATTAATAGGAATAAATGTGAGCACCATTAGCACTTCCAGAGGCATGATTTATTATCCATCTTGGTTGCAAAATATTGTTTAGTTGCATAATCTCGTTCATTTAAATAGGAAATATCATTAATGGATTAGTTTATTAACCACACGGACCTGAAAGCGAGGGAATTCCCTTTAACATAGAGCCTGAGCTGGCAGGCACTTTGCGCTGTCTTTGCAGCGCTGGCGTTTACAGCCATACTGTACCTGCGTTCAGAGGGAGAAAGCATTAATTTTTCTGCTGAGAAGAAACTCCCGAGCTTTTTAATAGGAATGAAAGTAGAAGAGAGCTTGGACTGAAGGTGGTAGGAGCAGAGTCCTCCGGCCGTGCCACGTGGGGATGCTGTCCGTGTGCGTCGTCAGAGCGGCCTCGGAGGGACCCGGCACCGCAGGAGCTGCGGCTCTGGGTGGGAGGCAGGGAGGACTGAAAGGAGTGTGCCACGTTCAGCGTCGGCTCTTCTCAGCTCAAATTCTGGTTTGTGCATCTGTGCACATTGCTGGTGAAACTGGATATCTCATTCTTTCCCTGGCTCCAAATAACACACGGCAGAGAGCAAGGCTGCTCGGGAGTAAGTCACTGATAAGGCTGGGTTCAGACGGTGTTGTTTTAGGGTCGATGCTGTGACAGCTGCCTAGGGTGTCCTAGCTAATTGTCGGTCTCTCAAATCTTGTGTGCGCTTAAGATTCTGAGAATTGCGAAGCTTCTGGTCTTGCTGCAGTTTTGGTTTTTTCCCAGTAAATGAAAAGCAAGTTTTCCAGCCTTTGTACGTGACTGGCTATTGTGACTTACAGAGAAAATTTACTTCAATAAAACCTGAACATGTTCTGCTTTAGTAGGAATAAGAGGTTGGCCAGTCATCATTGTATTTAGTTATCTGCTAAGTTTTACTTGGTATCCGACTGACTGATGGAGGCAATGCTAATTATCCTGGCTTTTTTCTATTCCAAGATATTTTTTCCCCTGATGTTTTGCCCCCATGGTCAGCCTGTTCCTATAAAACCCTCTCCCTTCCTCTCCTCCTTTGATCTGCTGGTTAGGGTTCACCTCCTTCATTTCTTGCAATTACCAGTCTGGAGTGAGGATGCCCCTGACCTTTTACCAGCGGTCTGGCAGACACATGGGACAGGAAGCTTGGGTTTTATTTCAGGCTGTTCTACTCTTCATCTTGGGTGGATTACAACAGCAGCAGCTCCAACTGTCTTGGAGCCCTTTTTGCGATAAAGCGAAGGTAACCCCTCAGACAGAAATGCGCAGGCCGGCGCGCTCTGCTTTGGGATGGGCTGAATGAGCGCGCATCTTTGGCGGGTAATCAGATGGAATAGCCCCTCCTGTGCTATATGTTGCTATACTGGGAAGAATTCCTTTTATGTCAAGTTCAGCAGCAGTTACCCTAGAGCTCAGCCTGTTCTGGAGAAGAATCTATGTGGATGTCAATACAGCAAATGAGTCATTCGCTCCAAAAAAAAGGACTTGCTTCTGTTCCGCTGCTGCTTTGCTGCAGTCTCTTGCTTTCAAAGTTTTGAATCTACAGCAGCAGTGGAACAGGCAAAATAAATCAAACTGCCAGAAATACTTTGCAAAAGATTAGGGTAGAGCTTGGGATTTATGTTTGAATTTCAAGAAGATGGGTAAGTTTGTCATAAAGGAGTGCTGTTTCTGCCAACCTTAAGTATTGACTGAATTGTATTTTTCCCACCTTGCAGAAGTAATCGGGAAAGCTGACGCTCTGTAGCTTACATCAGTGCATCTTGGCAATGAAAAGTGGCAGTAACTCTTACTTTCCCTTCTTTGTTTATATAGCTTAAAAATAACAAAGAAATCAGTTTTTCATAGCTAGTTTTAGTAGACAGGTGATTAAGAAGCTCTGTGTGTGTGAGCTTGCTTTTCTGTTTTATCGTTTCGCAGCAAAACATACAAAACCAGACAGGCATCTCCAAAGAAAGAAAATGTGATAATTCCTTTAGAGGTGCTGTGATTTATAACAACAAGAAAAAGTGAAGACAGGCTCATATGCGAGAGGAAGGGGTGGGGAGCCGGAGAGATGAGCCTGTGGAATGACATTATAGCTTTACCTGCTTGCTGAATGTATCTGTGGATTTAAATGACATCTCAGGGGACAGTATCAAACTTCTAAATTCCAGTCATCCATCAGATGGGAGAACAAGACCTGGCTTTCAGTCGGGCGGGAGCTGGCGATTTCTCCTGGAGTAAATGAGCTCAGACCACACAGATAAAGAACGTCTTCTGTTCCGTTTTAAAACATTTCAGGGGAGAATCATCTGTCACTCAGCTCCGGGCTGGAGGCCTTTCAGCTCCGACTGAGGTGCAGAGTCCGGCGCAACAGTGACGCTTTTCAAACTCTTTCCAGTCCTTCATTCCATTTCAACTCCCAGAATTTGCTTCACAGCTTCTCGTAGTTTAAACCAAACAGCCCGGCATTCGAACGCTGCGGGTAATGTCAGTGCACGCAGGCATTCCCCTGGGACAGGGTAGGCTGGGTCATGCCTAGCAGGGATGTGCTCCCAAGCCTCTTCCAGAGCTGCTGTTTTATGAATTTTGTGTGGGTTCCCTTTTTGCCCTCCAGCAAGTACCTTTCCCTCCTAGCCAAAACCAAAAAGGAAATAAACCAAACAACAAATGAAGTAGTAGATTTTGTATGGGGAGTTAGTTTTCCTGGGTAGATCCTCAACTCGTCGGTGTTGTCTCGAGTTTTATCTAGATTCAAATGTAATTCATACTGTTAGAATAAATGCATTAGAGTGAATCTGCCAGTTAATACAAATCCAGCGCAGGCAGCGACCCATGCTCTTAATGTAGAATAATGCCTAGGGAAGAACTGGAGCTTCATATGTTACCCTAACTAAGAGTGTCTGTGATATGATTTTGGAAAGTTGTACATTTTGTTATACCACTTGTGCTCATCTAGTCCAGACAGACCTGCTGGTACTCCAGACTATGACAACTTTTTTTTAACGTTAAAAACCGTTTATTCGCCAGGAAGTTCAGTTTCAGGAGGCTGAAACTAATCACAGATTTGGTCAATTTTAATGGATATTTTTAACTGAAGGAAAGATGAATTTAAAAATGTCAGAAATCCACAAATGATTTCAGAGAAGGGTCTTGAACATGATTCACCCCATATACTTCTTCCCAGCGGCTTTAAGACACTCCCACTTGGGGCTTCCTCAGACTCCCTTGTTTAATATCTCAGTCTGTCTAAATAATGACGTTTTTATTTGGCTGAAGGGAGGGTAACAGCTTAGACATAGCAGAATGGAAATGCCTGCCCATGTGTGGAGGAGAAGGGGATAAAGGCGGCATGCATAGGAAGGAGGAGACGCTAGTGGCCTTTTGCCCCCCGCACCTTATAACTTGCACCTCGAGGGGCAGGCGTGGTGGAGACTGGCGTTCAGATGGCCCTTTTCCTCGAGAAGAATCCTCTGACCCGCGCCCCGGTAGATGGCACGTCTCAAGGGTGGGTCAGGTGGGCACCTCGGCGCCGCGGTCCTGCGGGGCGGGTGCTCCCGCTCAGCGGGTCCCACGGCAACCCGACCTGCTGCTGCATCTGCTGCATCTGCTGCATCTGCTGCGTGGGGGCACAGGCTGGGAAAGTCTGTCCTGCCGGTGCATGACGTGGGTGTTTCAGAAGGGGGCAAATGCACAAGGGCTGGTGTGGGCTTTGTAGCTCATTTCATTGCCCTGAAAAGAAAAAGTGAGTATAGAGGCGGAAGAGAAGAAGTTCTTCCAAGACAAACAAAAGTACACAAAGATCAAACCTGGTCTCTCTGGCTTCATCTTTAAAGAGAAGCAAAACCACCAAGGTGTAATGAAATGCCCTCATAGTCCCAACCTGTCAAAACCAAGGATCGCTGGAAAACTCAATGTCTGTTTTTTTGTTAAATATTTCATCTTGATTTCCAGAACAAATGAGTTTGGGTAAACTGGAGATAAGGATCTGAAATGTGAATCACTGGCTCATTTCATTGAAAGCTGCCATGGAAACATATCCCCAGTTAACTTTACTATCTACAAAGGCTCAATCAGTACATATGATCCTAATGATTTCCACCCAATTCACAGCTATCTGGGTCAGACGTGAGTTATGTAGTATCACAAAAGAATGTGTGCCTCATGTATTTATAGTATGTTTTTCCACGCAGAATGAGAAAAACACACTGTGGGGAAAGAAAGGGGGGACGTTTAAAGCAAAATTTCATTTTAATTAAAATAAAAAGCAACTTTTCAAATATGAAATGTCAGGCTGGTTAACCTTGCATCCTGAGTCTGGAAAGATACATTTTCATCTTTGCAGTGCCTTAGTTAGTGGTTCCTGGCACATTACATTAACTAATTTGAGATCGAATTATCAAATTTGCTCATTGCTGCTAGCACTAATTTGAAACCTTACAATAAAGAACAGTTTGAGAGGCAGATGAAAGGTTGCCACCCACAGAGGCTCCAAGACCTGTCCCTGGTGTATCACAGCAAGGTTCGGAAAGATTTGGGGTAATTGCAGTCATGAGCTGGAGTTGATTGAAGAAAATTATACCCCGGTTTTTTACTACAAGCTTTTTTTTCCCTTTTTCTTCCTTTTATTGTGTGTGTGGCTTTTCTTAAATTATGCTGTGAAATACTATTGCAAGGAAGACAAAGTATTACATTTTTAATAACTTTATTAAAACTTCGCTTACAACTCCTTCAGCTTTACTACTGAAGTTTCTGAAGAATTCTTTATTTAAATGTTACCTGTCTTTTCCAAGAGTTTTTAAGTTTTATTGTATCTGAGGTTTTTGTCTTTGCTTAACTATTAAACTTTTAGCCAAAAATATGCTACTGGATTTCAAAATGATGTAAAAACTTCTACATTCTTACTAGCAAAGATCAACTGGCCCTTCTGCGTCTTCCAGTTTTACGAGGCAACTTTCTGGGTTGCTAGGTTTAGGAATGGCGATTGTGAGCTGAAAGCAGTTTTCTAAACATCAGCATTTCCTAACTGTTACAGAAGAGATGCATCACCTTCTTAGCGGGCTTGGTTGAATTACCATCCTCAAAGAACCTGCATTTTAACAAGTTATACGGGCTGCAGCGGTAGGGGTCCTGAGAGAGGCATTTTCTTTCTGACCTTCCTGAGATAAATAATTAAGACGGAGTCTAGATAAAGATCACTGTCAAAGGTGAGGGGTCAACCTGCCTAGCTGACCCAAGAGGTAAAATTGCCCTGCTTGCTCTAGCAGCGACTGGAAGGCAGCTGCGTGCCAGCAGGAAACAAAAGTTTTTTGCTCTGTTGAATAGGCAGAGCATTGAAAAAGAAGAGATGGGGGAGTAAAGGTCTTCCTTTAAGTGTATATCCATCAAATGGTGTTTATAAAAAAAAATTTCCTTCTCTGGTCAAGGTTAAGGGAGCAGATTAGGGGATGGTAACAAGGCTTGAAATTTGAAGAGTGCAAAGGTTAAAATGTTCTTCTAATTTGGAGCCTGTAGGCATACCTGGGTTTAGAGCGGGCTTCTCAGCCGTTCAGATTTTGTTCTGTGAAATAAGTCATTATCAAACACATGCTTCTGTATTAAACCCTCCCCCAGGGTCTTTGTTGTAGTCAGCCTGCTTAGACACCCCGTGCCTCCTAGGAATCGAGCTGAGCAAGCTTCAGCTCAGGGGCGGCCGAAGCTTGCTGTGGGAACTACTTGCAATGGGTACCCGCCTCGTGCCCACGCTTCTCACTTCTCAAGACCCTTGAAGTCACGTTTTCACCTGAGAAGCGTCCCAAGGAAATCACGGCAGGCCCTTGGGGGGGGAATCACCTCTCTGAATCACGCCATCGCTTCTTGGAAGGGAACGTGCCCTGGAAGGAAGGGTACACGTCTACAGGCGGGTACAGGGGAGCCACGCGTCGGCTAACCACCGGAGAACAGACGGAGCTGTCCCTCCCGTGCCCCTGCTGCCTTCTGCCCAACGAGTGCGGTGGCACTTGGGGCCTGTGCTGAGCTGGTCCCTGTGGCGGAAGGTCATTTACTGACTCATAGACAAAAAGAAATTTTATCCAACTCAAGGTGCCTTGGAAGGAAAATCATCCCTCTTTGCCCCGCTTCTAAAGTTGTGTTGCTGTTCAGTAGACATCAGTTCGTGGGCTGCTGGTCACTGAGCAGCAATTAAACTATGCTGAAGGTTTAGGAGCACTTTGGAAATTGTTTATGATGAACTAATCCATTATCATTAGAGAACCAGAACGTGAGAGGGAAAATCAGGGGGAAGGAAATCCACCTCCCCTCTCCAGACCCCCCCCGCCCCTCTGTTCCTGAGCTCATTCCGGTTTGCAGCACTCTGCTTTGGGAAACGTTCTCATCAGACAGCTCAAAACGTTGGGGTTTACCCCTCTAATAGTTGCAAATCCGCGGGCCTTTGTTCCCAAGATGGAGCAAACCTGCACGTGCCATCTCTCCGCAGGCAGACGCCAAGCTTGCAAGTGCAAGAAGTAGCTGGAAGTCCCTGATTCCGGGGGGGAGGCACGGCCTGCCTTGGGCTGCGCTCCCCGCGTAGAGCCGCAGGTCGGGCGCTGGCCCCCACCTCCAGCCCCTGCAACAAAGGAAAAAGGAGCTGCGCCTTTAACTGTCCCTGCAAGATGTCTGCCGTCTGGGCTGCCTCTTGTTTTGAAGAGGGAGTGCTTGGGGGCTAGTTCCAGAGCTCAGTGACAGAGAGGAAACAGGGCCAGGAATAAATGGCCTGTTGATTTACTCAAGTTACATCATTTTCTTCCCCTCAAGAGCCTATAAATCTCACGCTCCTTGTAAAAACAGAATTTAAAAACAATTGAGAGCTTCTGAGACGACCCCATAGCTTCCAGCCGCTGTGGCCTCTGAATATAGAGCTGCCTTTCACAGGCTGGACCACTTGTTTCATATTAGATACTAGGGGAGCCCTGCTTCCAGCTAAGCAGCAGAAGCTGTTAAGATATTTTATGGTCGGCCTCGTGGTTTAGATAACACTCTCCCCATACGTATCACGGGGCTTTAGCTAAATAGCAGGCTTCCTGACTTGGCCGTGAAGCTCGGAGAGTCATTAATTCACACGTTCAGGCTTCCCCTCTCTTCGATAATATTTCTGATCAAAGACACCCAGGCTGGCAGAGGTGCCTCTGTTAAAAGGTGGATTCTTCCGACTATTGTACAATTTATGGCCTCTTTGCTCTAAGGGTTTGCATTTGAAGAAAAATGCTCAACTGTTGAGCTTGCTGCAGTGCGCATTAGTTTTGCCTTCAGTCTCACATCGGAAGAGATTTTTTAATTCAACAGGCATTTGCATTTTATTAGTTTTGCCTTGCTAATGGGATACGATGGGCTGCAGCTCTTCCCACAGCTGGGTTAATCTTTTGGATGGTTATCAGTGTTCTGGAGGGTGAAAATAGGGCTTAAATGGAACAGTGCGTATTTTAATGTCGCGGTGTCCCAGATGAGTGGCGGTTTGCCACTTCTCACCTATGAGCTAGGTGCTAACCAAGAAGAGCTGGCATTTAATCTGTCTTGGCGTTAGAAGCCACGTCTCGATGATAATTTTTGTAATTGTTATATGGGGACGTGGAGTTCATGGAGAAAGGGCTGGAGTTGCTAAAGCTGAGCGGGTCCTCATTCCTTAATCGGCGGCAGTAAAAGCTCTGGTTCAGAAGTCTCTAGGAACCTTGAAGAAACATAAGGGGCTTTTCTCAGTCTATTTGCAGCCTTTTGCCACCGTAGGTAACAACGTGATATCTTATGTAATGATGTCAAAGAGGCATTTCTTAGCCTGATCCAAGCTTTCTAATGGCTAACATCCAAGTCTTAACACCAAAGCCCTGAAGTTCTGCTCTCTTTTTTTGTAGCTGATAAGCTCTAAAGTGGCTTCTCTGCTATTAGGTATGCAAACAAATAAAAATCTGTAATTTAAAATACTTTCTTAGACATACACTGTGAGCGAAGATTGTTCTTTTCACTCAGTAAAGGGGAGAGTAATGGTTACTACACTTGGCCATGCTGTTACCGGCTAAACTTATAGATGGAAGAGTTTGTATTTTACTTATCAAGGGATGCTTTGATAATGATATTGTGGTTAAGTGCAGGAAAAGCAGAACTAAATAATGAAACCAGCAATTCCTTCTAGACTGATTTTTTTTCCCCAAGAAAAGAAATAAACATACAAGTTGACATAATTCAAAAATGCTAGTATTTGCTCGTTTCTGGCTTGCTGCCATCCCAGAGTTAGCACAGGGGTGAGGAAGAAGGAATCCCTGCAGGCACAATTCATATAAACTAAGTGGATTTAGTTATCATTTATGAAAACAAAAAGAAGGTATCTGATTAATCACTTTGTGGATTGAGGTCTACATCGGGATGGTTTAAGCAGCAGTTTATTGTGTGCTGTGTCCCCACGACACTCTGATTTCAATTTGCACTTTCTTTTTAGAGGTTTCCAAATGACTCAATGGCTGGCTTAGAACATCTGGTGGATGCTTTCCTCCCCAAACCTTTTAGCCTAATGAAACTCTGTTAATGAAAAAGGATGCCTGTAGACCTTAAGACATACACGCTTATACAGACATAAGTTTAAGGTAAAAATGTATGTATATATGCACACACGCACATACACACATGCATGCATATATATATATATGTATTTACAGGGATATATGTGTATAGGTTGTGGAAGTCGCTGCCACTGGAGAACGCAATACAGGGCCCCTAGTAGTAGAAAATGTGCCAAACCAGGTGGAAAGTGTGAGGAGGAGTATGAGCAAAGAAATGTGGCTTGGTAGACAAGCTCTCTCTGTGTAATTTCACTCTGTCCTCCATCGAGATTGTGTCATGGAGACAGAACAATTATTAAGAAGTTATCTGAAGGTATGTAGCATGCTTCATCTCGGAGTAAAAATCTCATTTGTATTCCTAAAAATATTATGGACATAATACTACCCAAAGATTCCTTAACCCTGGAAACCTAGTCATTTCTCTGGGTAAAAGATGGTGAGGTTGTGGCTTATTGCTCCTCAGCAAGAATCTCAGCTTCCCGTCGTTAGGGAGCCTAATTTCAGTGAAAGGCATCTGAGGCTTCAGAGTTTTCAGTTTATGTAGTGTGCTGCCTCTACCTTGTAATGAAATAAAAAGAGGAAAAACTTGCATTTTCGTGTGTTATCAAAAAATACGTATGTGGAAGACAAGTTGCTTCAGGTACTTCAGGGCGTGTAGCGAGGTGTAGGTGCAGGATGGAGCAGCACCAGGGGACGGGTCAGTGTTTCTTACATGCAAATAAGCTGCTAATTACGGGGGGTCTCAGACTGACAGTGTCGCGTAAGGGTACTGTTCTGGGGGTGGGTGTCTAATGCCAGAGAACACAAGACTTGACATCGCTTGTTGGAGTGACAGGACTATAGTCCCTTGGCTGCAGAACAGATTTTCCTAGGTCAGAGTTGCAGCTGAATTTGGAAGTGAAGTGCATGCCGTAGAAAGATGTGCACAGAGTAGCGTGCCCAAATGCCAGTCCTCCTGCGGGCGCTGCACCAGGGGCCGTGCGTGTTGCCGCCTCCGGGAACGCGGCGGCTGAGGAGCACGCGGAGCGGGAGGGAGTCAGCCAGCGCGCCGCTGGAGCGGGGCCAGCCGCTGCTGCGTCCAGCGCTCAGCCGCTTGGCTCCAGCCTCGTGCTCGTCCGTGAGGCTCGTGACCGGTCAGTTCAGGGGTTAGAAGACTGTCGGCCGTAACGCAATTTAAGACTTCATGTGGCGTTAATTGCTTCTCAAGTCCTCGCTGTATTTCAGTGTAACGTCACAGGAATGTTTCATTTTCTATAGTGAAGACTGCATTGTGCTTGGGACTGTAACGGCACTTGAAATGCCTGTCTGACACCTAAATATTTAACTAATGTTTTGTCAAAGGTCTCACTCAGAAAATATCCACAAGGATGCATCAGGCTGACTGGGAATAGCCAAGTCATTTTGTAATACGTTGAGTTAAGCCCTAAAAGAGTGGTAGGGATTACTGCAGATATTACTCTTGATTTGTGTGTCTTTCTTCCATATTGTACCTGTACATCAACCATTTAAAATAAATTATAGTTTAATCAAGGAGTACTCTTTGATGTAATGGATGCACAATCTACCCCAGAGAACACATAATATAAAACTGATTTTTCTGTAAACCTTTTTTAAGGAAATACTTGCCTGCTGCAGTTTGGTGCTCTGGAATTTGGCATAGACATACCTTTCTCATTTGTGCAGTGGTAGGGTATCCACACAAGGTAACGTGAAAGGCAGTGCCACCCAGACTGGGGGACACTCTTTCTAGGACAGTGGCGGTCACAGAGTGAGATGCTTCGTGAGCTTGTAGCAAGAGCTTCATGAGAAGCTGAGGACAATACATTCCCAGTGGAGAATAAAAAGTTAGAGTAAACTTCCAGGGGTAATTTGAGAACCCGGAGTCTGTGCAAATCCCCCCATTCTGAAAAAAAGACTGTCTTTCATAAGTAAGATGAGTACTCCTAACACTGGCGAGCTCCCTCTCATAAGCTGCATAAGAAAGCCTGCCAAAAGCTTTTGGGAGCAAGAAAGGGCTTTTTGGAGCAAAAAAGGCTTTTGGGAGCAAAAACTCTCTGCCAACTAATAATTTTGAACTTGACTTTGCATTACCCTAATGGCATTGATTTCGCGTAGAGATTTGTAGGAGGGTGACATAATCAAATCTGGACTGATCCACCTTGCTCTTACATTCTGTAGTTTAAGGGACTGGACGTTACAGTCCTTTTCTTACGTTGATGGCATTTGCTTTCTCTTCATTCTCAAATACCATATTAAAAATGAGGAGCATTCTCCATATATTTTATGTAACTTAATTAGCTTCATACTTTCAGTGCTGTGAAAAGGAGTTTAACTTTTTTTTTATTGGAATGGGGGTGGTTTTTTGCTTGTTTTCTATTGCCTACTGTTGCTGACATACTTGTTTGTGCAGTGTAGTCTTTTATGTCTTCCAAAGTAATTGAAATGCAGAGGGTTTGTTAGACGTGGAATTGAATAAACACCTTGACTGACCAGCTGTAATCTCTGAAGCAGAGAGACGTGGATCACATAAGGGTGCTTAGCTCCTGACGGCAATTGAAGATACTTCTGGAGCCCCCGCTAATAAACCGCTGCCCCAGAAGGTGCTATTGGGTAGAATAACATGGGGATTGGTTCCTTACAGCTGTGGCTTTCAGCTTATGCCAGGGAGGAAGACATGAGTTTACCTGTTTCTAGTGTATAACTACAACTAGTAGTGTACTGTTTTCTTTTGTTCATCCATGCCGTTTTTGGTCTTTTTTAAAACGCTTCTATAATTTTTGTATATGCTTCACTTGCAGTTTTTATTCTGAAGTCAGTGCAAACTGCTTTGCGTATGGTTTTGCCTGTAACTACAGCGGCAAAAGCCTTTGGTCACGAACGCAACTTCTCAGCAATGCGGAGTGTTGTTCCTGTGACTCTGGTACATATTCTTAGTTCTCTTTGGGTCTGTTTTTCTGTCCCGATGAGCCCAGCGCTGTAAACCAGGTTGAAAATCTAGTTCGCATTCACGCCGTAGGCTGCAGAATCTGCCTATTTTCCCTCCCCTTTCAAGAAGAACAATGCCCATTTCCACATCTCCAGGAACCACCCGGTTGACCAGCTCCCGGGGCGTTTGGTGCGTAGAAGCAGGTTCTGAATCCCGCTGCTGCATACAGTATTTTCTTTCACCAGGGTATTAAAAAGCAACTAAGAAAGAGACCTCACAGATGCCAAGAACTGTTGAGCATTGAGTTGTAGCCTCCATGGTGCTTCAGTTCCTCCGCCCGGTAGATAGGCAGCGGTTTTCATGCTGTTTGACAGTTATCTCCTCAGCAGCATTACTGGGCTTATACATCTCCTTTCAGCAGCTCCAGATAGAGCTGACAGCAGGGGGATTCTGTTTTGTCTCAGCGAAGGAAAAAAAAAAGGTGGTCTTTTGGCAGTAGCCAAGGCCACACTCAAGCACCAAGGGGCACAATGTCTCCTCTGTCTCGGAGAGAAAATAGCTTCTGACAGGAATCAGCTTTCAGTCAACTGCCAGGCATCTCTCATTATGGGAGGCCCGACCTGCAGGCTGCTATGTAGATAACCTGTTATCGTAGAAGATTGAATGCGGAGTTAAATTGCCTCGCGCTGCTCTTTCTGCAGGTTCCGGGGAAAAAACGTAAAATATTATCCTTAGGAAAATTTGTCAAAGTTGAAAAAATGGAAGTTGAAGGAAGGCAGTGCCCCTCAGCGGGTGTACAGACCGTCAGCGCCTGCGTGTGCCTCTACGTGTTTTAATATGCCATCCTGATGTGTTTAAGACAGAAAAGCTGATCGTGTCCTTATTCAGTGTATTGTAACAGGCAACGCTGCGTTGGAATGAGCTTGTACGGAGTACGAGGCTGACATTTGGACTTTGAATTTTTTCTGATTATAACACGAGAAGTCTCACTGACTCAGTGTTCTCTAAAAACCAGTGAGCTAGCCCTTGCAGCGCTCTTCTGGAATGAGTATGGCTACTTGGGTAAGCAGAGGTGGGGAGAAGGGAAGGACACCCTTCCAGGGTATCTTAACTCTGGTGTGTCCCAGTTGCTTCGCTGTGCGCTGAAGTTCTGTGTTCCTGCGGCATTGCACAGGGGCATCTCCTCCACGTTTCTTAGGTGTGGGGCACGCAGCCCCACTGATAACCACAGCCTTTCCTGTTTCGTCTCAGGCATCCAGAATATCCAGGCACTCTGAAAAAAAACCAAAAACAAAACACAGAAAGCAAAACTTATTGTGGCTTCTGCAAGATCAGTGGCGAATGCAGCAATGCCTTATGATTGGTAGCTTTAGGCCAGCTTTTCGTAAGTTCGCACTGGTCTCAAGCCAAGCATTTTCTTTAATCCATGTGTCTTTGCATCCGGTATGAAAGGAATCAGCGGCTGCACCCGTGCTTTGAGCCCTTACCCACACACCCTTTTGTGCACTGGGAATCATTTGGCACTGAGGCCGTATACAATTAGGGCCAACAAAGTTAGATGGGCCTATTATAGTAATTCTGTTTATGCTGACAATACGTTATTTGACCTCCAGGCTGATCATGTTTCTGATGATGCGGAATGTATCAGCTCACTGACTTACCTGCTGATAATGTGAAATCCGTTGCACCGACACCTGGGATGCTGCAGTTGGACTGTGTTTAGAGGCAGAGAAGGAGCATCCAGGAAGAATATCTCACCTTAAAAAAGCTTTTACATCCTCTAGTAAAAATGTCTTGAAATTAGGACATTTTTCTTTCTCCTGGCTGAGGAGAAAGGTCTTCTGAATAATTCATTCCAGATTAACCATAGTAGCTGTTTGTTCAGGCTGCCTGGAAAGGTGATAAACCAATTAAGAGGGGATGAAAGCGAAGCTGAAAGCTTCTGCTAATCACCTGTAGTGGCAGCGGAACATTCATAAGTCGAACTGGGATGCTTTAATTACAGCAGCATTTTGAAAAATGTGTGCCGTATTAATCTCACCGGAAACGTCCTTCCAAACTCTTCCTTCAAAGGCTCTGATTCTTCCCAAATGTTTAATGTAAAAGGGATGTCCACTCGCAACTCATGTACGTGTACTTCAGTGAGCCTTTGAAAGGAGGAGTCGGGTTTTTGCAGGGAGTGCAAGGAGGTTTTGTCAGTATAACGAGTGATGCTTCACGAATGGAAACACAATTTCCTGCTGAGGAGATGGCCTCTGGCTGGCGGTCGGGACATCAGCTTTAAGTTCCTCGCTCTCTCTTCTATTCTGTGATTCGAAGCGAGTCGCTTCTCTTTATTCTCTGTTGATGTGTACAAATTGCTACAGGATTTTCAGGGACGGGCAGGTATTTTTGAGACAGTATTTATGTTTTTCTGTCTTGATACCGAAGTAAAGGAAATAGCTGTTCTGGCAAAGAAGTTCCTGTCTTCACCGTACATCCAAAAGGACCTGTCTTTGGTCATCCTTGTGTCATGGGATCATACTTGTATCAGTTGCAGTAGCAAATGTCTGTTCATCTCTCTTGCCCCTCAGACCAAGCGTCTGTTGCTCCTTGCAGCCCTGTCTTGATCTGCCTCGGGGTCTGGAGCAGTTACAAAAATAAAGAGGAGAAAGCACACAAAGCTCATCACGAGTTCAAAGGACCACAGACACTTTGTTAAATGCAGGCTCTTTGTGCTATCTTGTACATGACATAGTTTGCTGAACAATTTGGTGACTACTGTACACTGTCAGCCATCACTGTCCCGCCACGGGACACGGGGGAGCTCTGAATGCAGTGAAGAGAAATGCTTTCGTGTCACTTTTATCTGACACTAGACGCCTGAGACAAGTTTACAGAGGTAGCACTGAATTCTTTCTAATAAATAGTTGTGGGATCCTGCACGGCTTTCCTTGGGTGCGTATGTACTGTCCTGTTTCTCCAGGTCACTCATCCGAGCAAGGACCGCACCATCCTGTAGGATCATCCAGCCTGGGGGCTGACTCCCTCGAGGAGCTACCCGGGTGACCCTGGATAAGACAGGACGGGGAACTTGCTGTATGGCTCTTAGTCACTGGCTGCAGCAGATACTCTCTGCTTTTCTGCGGCAGCACAGGTATCAGGGGTCAGCTTTTCTCTCCCGGAATTGCCGGAGGAACGGTTATCTCCGCGAGGCGTTCCTTCCGTTAGGGATCTAAGCTGCACGTGCCAGCTGCGAAAGCAAAGGTGGCTGCAGCCATCACAAGAGCAAAAGAACGATGGCAGGCGGTAGTCCCGCTCGGCTGCTGCATCCCCTCTCAGGCAGCGGGGCCGTACCGCTGTGCCCGCCTGTGCGCAAGTCCCGCGGGCGCTCCCAGCGCGGCTGGTGGAGGGCGCCGGGGCTGCTGCCTGCGGCGAGCGGGAGCGTCGGCAGCCACGGGCAGGGCAGTGGAGGCGCAGAGGCGGGGACGGGAGCTCGGCGTGGGGAGGTCTGTCCCAGTAGCTGCCGAGGACTCTTCATTGCCAGGCTGGCTACCTGCACGTGGCCCAGACGGCCTCCCTGCTCCCACTGGGAGTGTCAGCTCTGCGGATGGTTCAGGCATCTCCTGCGTGACCCTTCTCCTGCGCCGTTTGCTGGCGGCCGCGGGCAGCCTCCCTCTTACCTGGCCTCCTCCGCCAGTGCCGGCTTGCGTCCCTGGTTCGCTTTAACAGTGAGATATATTGTAGAAGAAACTGTAGCACAAGTTTTAGTAGCCGTAAATATGAGAAGCAGTTTTACTATTAGGTTTGGAGTTTTTGCATGGTTTTGATTTGCAAAATGTCAAGTTGAGCTGCAGGCTGAACTATGAAAGTCCGCTCACACGTAAGGACAGTGCACTGTCACTGAGCAGGGATTGAGGGCAGAGCGTAAGCCCATAGGGGTAACACATTCTTTAAATACGGGTTTGTAAAAGCAAACAAAGAAGCAAACAAAAATCCTTAGGCTTCTGAAGGCTAATAGCAAATTTTAAAGGGAAGAAGTTGTCTCACAAGTAAATGGTTTTTCTCCCGAAACGTTGACATAACACATCTGTTTCTGCCACTGTAAATTTTCATGGGCACTCATGCTGTAGTTACCTTAGTTGTCTCGTGTCCTTTCCCCACCGAAGCTTCTCAGCTCAAGTGGTATGGCTGTGAGACTTGATAAACCTCTTTCAAAGGCAGGCGAAGTATGAAAGTAAGTTATGATAAGGGCTGTTACGTAGTGCGTCTTCAGAGAAGAAGCTAGTCTGACAGTCGCTTTGAATTTTGGGCTTCAGCAAAAGAGAAAATTACTGAAACCAACCATTTTAGTTGCTAAAAATACTCAGAATTTGAGGTGGTTCTGATTTTAATGCAAACGTCCTCCTAATTTCAAAGATCTGTTTATAAAGGGTAGATTGTTTCAGAGGGGCTTTGCAGGTTGCGATTTACCATATTCAACACAACAAAAATATATTGGAAGATGGTGTTTCTTTTATTCTTTAAAGCCACAGAGCCGAAGGACTTTGTCACCTGTTAGCTGCCCGGCAGAAATAAAACCCTGTGCTTGCAGCCATGATTCAGGGTCGGGAGGTAAGGAGATAAGGCCCCTCTTTTGTGAATGGGAGCTTGACTTTCAGAGAGCAGGAAGTGGGAATGAATGCGGGGAGAATGGCAGGAGTCAGGATGGTGAAACTCCAGCCTGCTCTCATCTGATAAGAAAGAGACACTAAACTTAACACTGACAGGGAGACTCTGCTCGGAGGCGGAAGGCAGCCACTGGCCGGCCGGAGTCTGGTTTGTGCATTTACAAGCAAAGCAATAATACCATTTAGCGTTCGTCAACAGGAATAATGCTGACCCCCGCTCCTCTTGCCCCCGCGCCGCTTGCTCTCCCTCCTGCTGACCGCTGCCTTGCTGCAGAAGCCTTGCGTGATGGAAGGGTCCTCCCGAGCGCCTGCGGGCAGCCCGTGCCGGGGTCCCTGGCTCCGGAATGCCCAATCGTTATCACAGGCCACCAGCTCGGTGCGATAGCACTGTAAATTCCCGAGTCTCCCTCTCTCCACCTTACGCCTTTTCTCCCTTTCTAGTAATGTGTTGAGTCCGAAGGAAGACAAAACTTCTGGTACCATAGGCAGAAGTTTGAGAGGGAGGTTTCAGAAATCAGTCCGTAAGTTATCCCTGCGGAATAAGCGGTGAACGTCAGTGTGCCTCAGGGAGAGCCATTTCTATTGTTCCGAGTATCAAACCCATCCTGCCTTGGGGAAGGCAGTAATGGGCTGAGCGGAAGCTCCCGGCCCTCGGGGACTGCAGGTAGCGGAGGGCGCAGTGCTGGGCGTCCCGGAGCCACCCGCGTGTCCAAACTGGCTCTGCGGATGCCTGCCACGCTGGGGTGGGTCCCTGGGGAGAGCCCACCGAGGGGGGCTGTGGTCCGCTCGTCACTGCCTGGTGGGTAAGGAGAAGCGGTGCTGGGGCAGCTTGCCTTCCCCTCCTCTGGTTGCAAACTTGTGCTTAAACGGAAACTGGTCTAAGGAAAATAACACGACGTTACTTCAAAATCTATAACGTGATTTCAGTTTTTTCCTAGACTGTGTAAATGTAATTAGAATTTGCCCGCATCAAGCAGCAGTTCCCCAGAAAATCATCAATTAATTGATTGCAATTACTCGTAATTGTTTCTCATACATTTCAATTAGTCTGCTGTGTTGTTACCAGCAGTACTAGTCAATTATACAAGTCACCAACATGCCTTTAATAAATGTCATGAAAAGAAGTTTTGAAAAAGAGTTTAGGGAGGAAGGACAGCATTCTGTATGTCAAAAAAGTGCCTATTACACTGATTTATCGTTCAGCTGCAGTGATTTCTAGACAGAGAAAATAACTGAACTGTGCAAGTCAGATGTTACTAGTAGGCAAAAGGCCCTGAGCTAAGGGAAGGCACCGCCACGTCCCTGTATCCCACAAGCGATGGAGGTGGTTAAGGCTGAAAACCAAACTGGCTTAATAGTAATTAACATAATTAACATAAAATACATTCTCTCATCACCTGTGAAGAACGTTTATATTTATTTTATTAAAAAGGAACTCAAGTTTGCAAGAGGAGCATAGGGGCCAGCGTTTCGAACGTGTCTGAAAGTGTTGTTTCCCCCTCTACTGTGGCCGATCATACAAGTGGCAATGATCTATCGGAGATGTAAAAATAAGCGAATGCCAGGTTTGCAGACCTCCCAGTCAGTTAAAAAGTTAAACCATAAACCTATTTGAATGGAAAATATTTCTAAAAACATTTTTATCCAACAGCTTTTAGCATGGTCTGTCCCTTCCAGTTTTCTGTTGTAAATGGATTCAGTGCGTTCGCACAGAAATTCACCTGCTCACCACAAACCAGTTCGTGTCATTCCTGTTCTGCATAAAATATTGCAGTCCATGAACAAAACAGCTGCCGCTGGGTACAACTGGACAAAAGTCTCAGTATTTTGTACAGCTGTCCCAGGCTCTGCGTCTCAGAAGGATGCTGCTGCCTGATGTGTGCGTGAGACTCCATAAGCTGCAAGGTTTCTTTTTACAGGCATTTTAACGCTGGCCTGCCTGGTGACGCTGGCAGTCAGCAAAACGGGATTTATTGTGCAGCTTCTCTCACGAAACGGTCCGCGGCCACTGCAGGACTCACGGCGGGAGGACGCGTTCCCTGCCGCTGAGCACACCGAGTCCGAGCGCTCGTGTCACCCGGCGAGGTAACCGGAGAGGGTAGGAAATACTGTTGCTGAACTCTCCTAATAATGAGGCAGTAGCACTTGCTACCGGTACTTTTCCATCTGTGGGGCCCTATGGAAATCGGGAAAACACTTCCCGGAATAGTGTCGTGCCAATCGAAAATGTGGTTTCTCCTTCGAGTGGCATCAGCTTGCCATAAAATCCTGTAATCTTTTTGCTGGACACCTCAGTGGCGTTAGAGGCATGGCAGCCCACAGGCTGCGGCGTTTGAGGGGTGGTCTCGAATACAGCATCCCCTGCGCAGCGGAGGCCCTTCCCTGCGCTGCTGCGGGCACCAGCCCCGGGGCGCCCGGACGAGCAGTAGCAAGCTGGAGCTCGAAAAGCTCAGCGTCCTCTCAAGGACCGGCGCTGGCCCTGCCTGGTCCCCTCAGCAGTGGAGAACGCGTCTGAAGATTGTATTAACTTTCTTACCTTAAATTATTCTTATGTTTGTGCCAAGTCCTTTGAATACGTGAAGCGATCCTTTAGCCTTGGTGAGAGCTGGTCTATGGGAAGGGTGGTTCCTCAGTCACACCACCACTCATGAGCAGATCACTTAAAAATTATTCAACAACAAAACCAAATAAATGCTGTTTCACAGGAGCCAAGCAGCTCTGCAGACCTGTGGCATTTAACCTTTAAGTTTTGACTTTAGGAATCTGTGGACATGTTAATCTAAAAGGAAATTCCGGTGGAAAACCGTGCACATTGCTGAATGTGTCGTGTAGTTATTTCACTGCTTATTTACGTGTGTTGTGTTAGGTTATTTCACTGCTTATTTACAGTAGGTGCTCTTAGAAAAGGGAAATGCACGTCAGTTTTAAAGATTAAAAGAAATGTTAATATTCTTAATCATCTGCCTCAGCAACCTGTAAATTAGGCTCTAATCTCACTCCATATCTTTTGCAATGTAACTCAATTTATTAGACTCTAGTCCTTCCAGGTTGTACATAAGCACAATAAGGCACCCTGCCTAGACGGTTCCTTGCCCCCAGATGGCAAACACCTTGCAGCTTTGCCCCTGCCTCTCATCCGTACAGAAATCCGAAGGACCGAACATCCAGAGATTTATCAAACCAATAAAGCTAATGAAATAATTCACAAGAGAAGTATCGAAATGATTGTAGTAGATATTTTCACATTGATTAGTGATGTGGTTTTATTATGAATATTTAAAAATCGACTCTCAATTACAGTAGCAGCTTCTAGTTTCAAACGTTCCTAGAGAGCTGCCAGAGCGTAGGTCCCCGTGTGCGCAGAGCGTTCCTGCCCACGGGCATTGCTGCCTTAGGAGAAGAGAGTGGCATCGCCCGCGTGGGCAGCTGGTGCAGAGGGGGTGTTGTGGCTTCGGTAACTAGCAATGCTCAAACGGCTGCAGAGGGGAAACGTTTGAGGTTTCTTCCAAGCCAGGTGATTTCCGTGTTGGGCATGTGTTTGAGAAATGGCAAACTCAGACTGGGTTCACTCACAAGTTGGTTAGACCTTAGAAATTCTGCAGTGCCGAAAAATTGGTTTTCACTGGTTTTGCTTTTAGAGTGGAGGTAGGAAAGGAAGCTACATTTCTTTATTATTGTTGTTGTTGTCGTTGTTATTATTTACCCATCTGCAGATGTTTTCTCTCTCCAAGCCTCTGTCATTGTCTGAAAGAAGGAGATGGAGTTGGCTGGCGTTGGCCAGTCCTCTTATGAATAATGACATCATTTCCCATTGCAGTCATCAGTGGAAAGCAAGCCAGATCGCTCTCGCTGTTGTGACAGCTAGACTTGGCTGTGAAGTTTTAGAAGAAAATGTCTACATTCTGAATATACTCTCTAGATTTGGACAGCACTGAAAAATAAAAAAGGAGGTATTCGTACATCGTGCTTTAAAAAATTCCCTTGTAAAGGTATTCTCCCTTAGCTATAGTAGCTTACGCGTGCCACAAATGGCTCTTGCAGGTATCCGTCTAATTCTGATATAATGCTTAAAAAAGTCACTCAGGAATAAACCAGGATCCCCAGCTTCTGTTCTGGATTCTGTACTGCCTTGCAGCGCCGGTCCGAGTCGCTTACCTCGACGGATACCCTGTTTTGTCGTCTGTAACAGAGTTTTAGTACGTGTCAGGATTGAATGTTTATGGTATGCTGAGGTATCCCTGAAAAACAAAGTGACACAGATACCGGGTAATACTGTTACTCCCATTATATGCACTTACAAACCCCACATTCTGTTACTTTGAGTCTCTTGTGCCAGACATGGCTGGAATATCCATGTTGCCGGAATATGTCACCTTGCCAGAATATCCATTTTGCAGGCAGGCTGCTGGTATTTACGTATTTATTAGTTAGGTTAACTATTTTTTCCATTAGAAAAAGAATCATGGAGAATCTACATGTATGTCTGTAGAGCATTGTGCTGTGTATAGAGATTTTTAGCAGGTTTCTGACTGTCATAGCGTAATAAGCACTAATTCAAATAGGTTGTGGGTAAGATGAAAGAAAGTATTGGAAATCTAATATTTTGAATGTTGTCAGTAGAAAAGCGTTGCTGAGGCTACTCAGTGTGGCTTGAAAAAGCCCATTGTTCAGTAAAGTGATAACAGTATCTGTGATTTAATTAATATTGGTGATTTTTTGATGTGTATGGACTCCATTCTCAACAGAGTAAAGATGTAGCACTAAACAAAGCCTGGGGTCCTTAGGTCAGGGACTGTCACTATGGAGCTCATATCAGTTACAGAGCAGACAGGAACAGATTTCGTTTATCTGACACTGAGCATTGTGTTGGAAAAGTTGGCAGTGCTAATAATTAGAGATGTGAGTGCTCGCTAAAGAAACCCTGCTTAGCATGTAATCAATCTTTTCCAAAAAAAAGAAAAAGAGAAAAAATGAATCAACCCACACCTGCAAGGTTACAGGGAACTTAAAAGGGCCGGAGAAAGTAAGATCCCATCTTATGCAAACACTAGACGCTTTCTGAACATTCGAACCGCAGCTCTGAATACGCGAGAGAAAACAATCCAATTCAGGTTTTCAGATCCATTTCCTGCGCTGCTCTTTGTTGTCATTACTGGAGGGCGCTTTTTGGTGAGTCTTACTCCCTTAAGCAGCACCGTACAGCAAGGTTGCTCCCTTCGGTAGTACGGCACTTCCAGGATTCAGAAACAGCATCACGGCGAGATCTAAAGGTTGTCACGTTTTATGCTAGGGAAGTAAGGGGGAAAGGTGTCTGATCTTCGGGGGGGGTGTTTGTGTTGCTAGAATTCGTTAGCTTCTCTTTGGGGGGTAGCTTAGCCATGCACCCCTTAGCAGCCCCGGTGCTCCCCGGGCGAGTGCCGCGGGGCCGAACTCGCCTGTCTGCTGAAGACTCCTTTTCACCTGTGTTTTTGTCGGGATACCTTCTCCTGCTTTGGGCGGTTGACTAAATCTGCGTTCCTTGCTTGGTACTGAAAGACACTCGGTGCGAAGGGGGCATCTTCTTGTTGCAAAGTTTAGTGCTTGCAAGCGGACATAGCAGACAAAGTACTTCGAATTTTTCTGAAAGAGAGGAGAGGTTCTGGAGCTCTCTGCCTCCACCAGCAGTACGTTCATTAACTGATTTTTTCATCTTCTACCTTCCAGCCACGTCCTTTTCATACAGATAATATAAAAATTAAAAGTAGGCTACTGAAGCATAGATATTTATTTGCAAAATCTCTTAAATTGCTAAGAAAACACCAACACAGGCAAAAGTCTTTGCACTTCCCAAGCTTCAGCTTTAAGAGGTCGGTGTATCAGAGAGCGTCTTGAACATTCCCTGAGAGAATAATTATTTTTGGCAAACTTGCATCGATCCAGTCTAACTTTTCAGCAGTGTGCTCTGCACAGCAGGTATCCTTTGCACTCTCTTCCATGTCTTCAGGAAATACAACTGACAGAAAACTCAATAAACCAACTGTTTTCCCATTGATCATATTTTGATTCAGAAAATTCAGCAGGCAGCACGGTGCTAAATTATTAACTAAACATCATCATTCACAGGGGACGTGTTCTTTTGGATGGTCTTTAGAAAAACAAAGCGAAACTTTACATTTAATAGACAAAGGAATAGCATCAGCTAACGAAAAGAACTCCTACCATGAAAACAAATTGGAACGTGTATTTGAATTCCAGATCGTTGCGCGGAAAAGGAAGAGACTGTGTGGACAAAACCGTGCACAGTCTGTGAGCGCTTCTTGCGCTGTTTCTGCCTGCGGACTGTGCAGAGGGGTTCGGCAGGCCTCCTTGTGACACCGCACCTCCACGTTTAAACATCTCCACGCTCGAGGCTGATGTCAAGTGACGTGTGTTGACGTACGCACACGCGGGTTGAAAGGGCGGGCGTACGTACGCGCAGTCGGGCTTGTTCTTGTGGTCCCAGATCAAAAGCGGCTAACGTCCCTGCGCATCAGATTCTGGATGAGAGCAAAGCCGCGTGGTACGACCAGTGGAGAAATTGCTGAGCTGTCCTGTTGCTCTGACTCATAACACTACGCTTGGCTATCAGGTAATTATGTATGTATTTTGACTTCTAATAAAGGCTATATTAGGCCCTGGAGACATTTGACATCATTCGAAAAATATGACATAAAAATATTCCCAACTGTTCTAACGCCAGAAAGCCCACGTACCTTCAGTAGTAACGTAGGTGACAAGAAAAAGAAGAAATACTTCCACATTGAGGTAATACTTCCATAATACTTTAAATTCTGTGGCCATGCAAAAATAACGACCAGATACTCTTTTTTTGGTCTTTTTGGTTTTCTTTCTGGGAAGAAAAGTTTAAAGAAGAAGAAATTGGAACAAAACATAGTGTTTGTTATGAAGTGAAACGTCATTTGGGGATTGGGTTTTCATAATGGAGACGTGGCCAAAAAAGAGCGTTGCATTTCATACTGACTTCTCCTCGGAAGAGTCGCTGTCAAAGGTGGGACAGGTCTGGGGTGACTTGGTCTGACAACAGATAAATTCACGGAGCTGTTGTGGCTCAGCGTGACAAACGTGTCGCATCAACATGTCCTGGAGCGTGTCCCGTCAGGGGCGCGTTGGAGAGCTCTCCGAGACGTTGGTGTGCGTCGGTATCATCACTTCGAGGTTCCAAAGCACTTCCTGAATATGAGCAATTAATGCTGACACCATCCAAAGGCGGTGGACGATGATTAATGAATTAATGCTGACGCCATCCGACGGTGATGGACGATGATTAGTGGCCACGTTCAAACACCGCAGGAAGCCGAACCGCGGAAGGGCTGAGCGAACGGCCCGGGGACGCTGGGGAAGCTGGGTCGCTGCTCCTTGCCGCGGCGTTCAGTCCGTTGGACAATGCTGCCTCCAGAGTACACAAAGGTGCGTCGGCTGCCGGCGGATTTTCAACAATATGGGCTTTGTGATACACTTAGCGCTTTCTGCTGAAGTGGAACCTTCTTCGAGCAGCCTGATTTTATTTGATTTTTCAATAGCGGCTTTTCCTGGCACGTTGGGTATGGAAAATGTTTATCAGGTTTTGCTTCTGTTTATATCATTTGAGAAAAGTCATTATGATGTTCCTGGTCAGTTTAATCCATGCAAAATATGTCGGCCCGATGTGTTTATGTTTTCTGTTCTGTGCATTTAGTCAGCCTCTTTTACAGCTTTCAGCAGGACACGGAGTTTTTCTGGCAGCTCATGTTCTGACATGGTGTTACCCAGCAGGGGAGAAATAAAGGGAGGATGTTTAGGTTAATGTGGTTTAATAAAAGATCTGGTTTTAAGTCTGGAAAAGGCATAGAGACGAGTCTTTATCCCAGCGTTGATTGTAAGGAATCTTTTCGTCTCCAGACTCAATAACAGGTTTTGGATACAAGAAAATAATATGGAAGATCAAGTGATTTTTCATAGTTTGGTGCTGTTGGGAACCAAATTGTCAGACTTGGGAATTTTACAGCCGTTAGATCCCACAAGTTGATTTTTCCTAGTTACGCTGTTGGATCACGTACAAAAGAAAAAAATGTTGCTGAGAACAAGATGCTCTTTTAAAAAACAGAGAATAAAAGATGATTAGAAAAAAGAGAACATGTGACTTGGTATGCAGACTACATTTTAAGACTCCACAGATCTTACAGTGGTGAGAAAAGCACCCCTAATCATTTAAAATAAATCCTATTTTACCGGGAGCGCCACAGACAGAGGACGCTCCCAAGGTGGATGAACTATTTAGCTCACCTCCAGTGCGGGACAGAAAACAGGCAGATGTTTTGCAATGTGATGCCAGATCTCAGGAGGGTGGTTTTGCTTCTTTGTTTTTAATTCTAGGCGGTGAACGCATTTAGCAAAATTTGGCGTTCGTCTGGTGCGGTGTGATTATGTGGTCTGGGGCTTGCATTGACTGTAGTTGTCCTGGGTGTGTGATGAGAGATTATGCAATCGTTACGCACTGTAACTGTATTTTCCGTTTTCAATCTGTAGCATGGGAATTTCAGGTTTTACCCACCTCCTGTAATTATTCCAGAATGACTGCTTCTAACGGCTAGAGGTCTGAATCAAGTCAGAGAAAGGCTTATTAACACAATTTTATAGATGAAGCATTAAGAAAAAAATCTCAAAACTTTCTCAAAGTTGCACAGAGCGTCAGTGACACACCAGGGCACGTGCCCGAGCTTTTTGTCATCCCAGTCCAATGCCTTGAGCAGCAGATCATCTTTCCTATTCATTGCTCCAAACTGAGTGGGCTTGCCAGCTGCAGGCCCAGATAGCGAAGAACGCAGGGTATTGTCCCCGTCTAGGTTTGACGGGATGCGCGATCTTTGCTGTGGCTGTTGCCTATTTCGGTCTGCGAAGCGCTCCCGATATAGTCAGTAGTGACCAACGTGCTCACAGTGCGTATTGTGTTATGTTTACTTCCATTTAAATCGGAGGAATTTTTCCATGCCGTCCGGGTTTGTTGATTTTTTATTTGAAATACCATTTAACAGGCCCATTTGAGTTACTGGAAAATATGCGTGCCCACTGTATTTTGTTTTAACAAGAACAGCAAAGGGTGTCGAGGGTCCCCTGTCACTCTCTATGTATGAAAGCGTGTGTGCCGGTGACTTGAAACCAGCCCGTCCCTGCGCCTCGCTCCCTGCCATGCTGAGTACTCCTTGTACATCAAGAGGAGAACGCACCGCTTCTGCCACTTAAATGTGCCATTGTCCTAGCAAAATACACCTTTTAAAAACCATCTTTAGAAGAGTAATACTAGGTAAAACAAGGTAAGACGTTCTGGCATCATTGTAACCTCCACTCCAGCTGGTTGGGAGCTGCTGTATTTTGGGTGTGCTGCTTTTTCTCCCAGTATCCAATTTGTGAGGCGCAGAAGAAGGGGTTTTATGTGAAGAAATTAGGAGAAAATACTGTTGCCGTTGCCAGATATGGGAAGAGAATTCCACCGTCCAGCCACCAGGAATAAGCCTGTGTTTTTTGTAAATGAAAGATCCTGGACCTTGCTCGTGTAGCGGCGACGATAGGAGAGTAAAGCAGCTGCATTCTGGATGCAGAGTGATGGAAGTGTCCCAGTAGCTTTGGTCAGAAATTACAGTAATAATTCTTAAATTATAGCAGTCAGAAGTTAATGTATTTCTGCTCAGTATTGTCAGTGGCAAACCAAAGCCCATTAATTTCCCACTCGGTGTTTGTTTGAGAAATCATCCCCTGTCAGCTGCTGCTGGTGAACTTGTCTCCCAGCTGCATTCCTAGACGTGCTCTCTGTCTCCCAGCGAGGGTCCTATCCCTGCAGGAGATAAGATACAACCGGTATTCGCTATGAGGTGTCAACGGGCCGCTTTATGACACATGATGAGTGATAAAGGCTGTGGAGAGGTGCTGATGTGGCCACATTAGTTAATGAGGTCATAGCTGAAGTTGCTGCCCCACTGATAACCTGCAAATCCAAATAATGTGAAGATATCAGCAGGGTGTTTAGAAGTCCTGTCCCCGTATTCTCTTGCTGTCCATCACATTCAAGCACCCAATCGAAAAAAACGACGATGCCTCCGGAAGGGTGACACTCATTCTTTTTGCGGCTCCCAGAGCTGGTCCAGGCTGTGGGAAATCAGGGGGATACAAGAAATTTCTGCACAGGCTCGGAGGAGTGCTCTTGGAGAGAGCCCTGCATTCTTTTCACGTCTAAGAAGAGAATTGTTACATTGGATTAATAGTTCTGAATATGGTTGGAAAAGCGGGGCTTCAGTTAGCTTTGTGTGTGGGTTGTGGAGGGTGGTTCGTTCGGTTTAAACGTACTAAGGCTTAGTGAAATCCTTTTCGCCACTGAACGCGTATCAAAAGAGTTACTATCCTCAGACAATGACCTTTTTCATTGATGATTCTAAATATGTGAAGGGAACATTCCTCGTGTCTCACAAACAAGCGCTGGATCTCACTAACAATATTTTTAGTAAGGGGTGGACGGAGTCTCCCTGCGGTTCCGGGCGGAGGCTGGGAAGGACTGGGCACGGAGGCTCCTGGGCCAGCGGCGATGGTGGCGGAGCAGCAGCCTCGGAGGTGCTCCGGCAGCATCGGGGGCAGCGGGAGAGCCTTCGGCGGGCTTGGGAGATGCCCGGAGTGCGGAGGGAGGGAGAAAAGCAGCTTTTCAGGACACGTCGAAATGAGAGCTCCGTCGCGATTTTGGTCGCTCGTCTCTCCTCCGCATGGAGGATACGTGGCTGGTCCCTTTTCCCTCCGCAGTAACGGCTGTTGCTTGGCAGCTGTCGGAGCCCTGTAAGAGGGCATTGTATTTGCTTTACTCAAAAATCACACGTGAGCTCATAGATTTGAAAATCGTATTGTCACTTAATAATGAAAAATGCCTGGAGTTTGGAAATCTGTTAAAATGTGCTGGTTTCTCCCCTTTTTCTCTTCGTAAACAAGTCAAGACCTGGCAACGTCTTGTCATGCTGGTAGTGAACTTTCTGTCCTTCCCTTCTTAGCAGCTCAGGTCTAATTTATTTAATCATTGCAGCAAACTTTCAAAGTGTTCCATGCCTCCTCTTTTGTTTCTAAGGTTCAGATGTATTTTTAGTGCTTGTTACTGAACTGGGTCTGTGCATTGGAGAAGAATTAATTATTGTTTTGGGTTTGTTGTTATTCAGATGTTCAAAAAAAGGGGGATTTACAGACTTTGAACACCTCAGGGGCTTTGTTATATGCCATTTGTATGTTGTTGGGCTTTTAATGATGATTTGGGTTTTAATATAAATTCGGCACTGTTGGAAGGTGACAGCCCTACCAAAGAAAGCCCTCGGTTACCCACAGAAGAGTTTTAACCTCGGCAGCAGCGCAGTCTTCCCCGGGAGGCCCCAGCGATCTGCCTGAGGGCTGGTGCTTGAGGACCAGCTCGGACCCTGGGAGGAGTACGCCCTCTCCATTAGGAGGAAAGCAGCTTGGGTTAAGAACTATACTTTCACCAAACACTACAAACGTAGCTGAAGTTCCCCTTCTTAATAAACAAAAGTTAGCGATTCCATCAAGCTGTTTTCACATGTTGGTAGCCTCCAGCGTTCCTAGAGTGTTTGCCAGTTGATCAACATGCTATCGATTTCTTTTATCAAATCTTCTGATACTACTTTTGTCAGATATTCTGAACCGTATGGATTCATGAAGGCAATTGATAAGACATTTGTGTGATCTCAGCTGTGTTCTTTTGATAAGAAATTCAATTTTTTTGTTCCACAATGAGGTAACAACCTCAATCAGTGTAGTATTTATTCCAGCAAATACAGAACTTCTTGCTGCGGTTCGTTCTTTTAAACTCTCTCAAAGATCAGTTCGGTAGTGAGCATGTTGTTAAGCCTTTGGTTTTTTATTGGTCACTTTCTTGCAATCCGTGGCTTGTGTTAGCGGCAGGAATACTTACAAAGGATGAAGTCTTGGTCTTGTTTATTACTTTTATTTAAATTTTGTACGTATGGAAGAAAATAAATAGGTGTAATCTGACAGTTCACTGCCAAAATCATAAAATGCAAGATGTAAGAGCACTCGCAGTATCTTGCTGGTACTTTGTTTCCAAACAGAGGAAATGTGCTGGGGTGCTGGATGATCCTCTGGCTCTTTACGCCCGGTACCCCTGTCCGCAGGGCACGTCGTCTTGGGCTGCTGCAGCTGCCGCTGCTCCCAATAGGGATATTTTGGCTCTGCAGATTTAGGAGAGCATAAAGCTTTACTGCCTGTAAGAGTAGCTCAAAAACTCACATCCTGGACGTTTACCGTGTGGCCCCGAGTCTACACAACCCGTGAAGAGCCATGTTTTTAAAAGGCTTCGTTTTCAAAAGTGCTAAGTACGGAACATTTGCCTTTGCCTTCGGTGGGAGCTGCTAAGTGCTCACCACTGCTGAAAACAAGCCAGTTTAGTGCGGAGTCTTAATAGTTTTAGGAACAGAACTTCAGCTGCCCCTGTTTGTGGATTTTAGCCATTTTCTTCAAAGAAGGAGGAATCCCTACTCCGTTTGGCATTGAGCAGCATTTTGCTGGCATTGCACCCTTCTTACTAGCATGCTTTGTACTTTATAGCAGACCAGGTGAGTAACGTGTAACATTTTAATGGCCCAACTGGTCCCATAAAAGGTGTCACAATCCATTAATCTGTTTCCCTTGTATAGCTGGTCTCAAGGAGTGACAGCATCGAACCTTTCTATTTAGCGTGTAGGTATTTTATAGCTTTTCTTCACAGTACACAAGCTAGGTTTCCCACGGCACTCTCGTGATTATGAAGCCAGGCCTGAAACGTGAGCCCGGGCTCGGAGCTGGCTGCTGCCGCTCCGCCAGCTACTGCCCCTCTCGTCCGTCTGACTTCTCTTCGTCGGGGGGCACGGAGCGCTGCAGCGGCAGGCGAGGTGCTCCGCGGCCGCGGGGCAGGTGCCAGGGTCAGAAATGCCGCGGCCGCCCTGCACGGACAGTTCTGAGAGGTGGGGAGCGCGTGCTGGGGTTGCTGTCGGGGTTAGGCTGTATGGAACGTCCTGGGATTTTAATTGGTGGCGATGGCTTTTTGTCCGAAACTTTGTGTTTCTCATGAGACAGACATGTAATCTGCTACTTAATGGTCAATAAGACTGTTTTCTGGGTAATGGAATAAATACCCAGCCCTTGCTGAAGTTCCAGACTCTTCAGTAAGATGAACTTAGCATCTCCATGTGGTTGGCTTGGTTTTTCTCCTGTGGTGGAGAGTAAGTTCTTCTGTAGTCCCCAGCCCTGCACAGAACCATAGGGAGAACTGGGAAAGCGGTGGCTAGGGTAACGTTTCAAGGGTTGCTAATACCTGAAACCTCTGAACACCAAAGGAAGGGGTGAGAGGAAAACAATTAGCGAGTGGAGCACCTGGAGTCAGATAGGCTCCAGCGCTGTGTGAAATACTATTGACCAGCCTTTAGTGCTTCCTCCCCTTCTGGAGAGCGCCGTTTGAACAAAACGAGCTCTCAGCTCTGTGTGTGAGTTAAGCTAGGCAGCTGCTCCGGCCGTTTCCCCTTCTCCTTGCCCACGGCACGGAGCGCACACCTTCCTACAGGTGAGCTGCTGGGCTCCCCTCGGTGTCTCCGCGGTTTCCTCTGTGCTCTTATTCCAAGAGAGAAGTGGTGAAAAATACCCGCTCTCTGTGCTAAGCGCATTGTCCTGAGTTCACTAGCGACTTCCAAGCTCAACATCCTCGTGTAACCCCCCCAGATTAGTTCAAATGGAGGATGCTGAATATTTAATTACACGGATTATGATACTAGCCTCGGCTGGGAGATCATCTACAGTTCTTTACCGTGAGTCATTGATCGTACATATAAGAAAGTTGCTGTCCTGCTGTGCCAGGGGTCAGGAGGCTACACGGGATTCAGCCTTGAAGCTCTCGACATTCCTGCTGAGCTCCTGGGGACCGCGGTTGGGCCTGTGTTTTGTAATGAGGTTTCCAGCCACCCAGAGATGACTCTGATGCTATGAATTAATAGCAAGGCACCAAACAACGGTAATTACTAACTATGCCTTTCTCCGGGTGGCTTATTTTCTCCGATTCTCTCCTAAAAAGTGTTTTGACACATTTTTCCAGGGCCTACTGCCATATCGAGCGCTAGTGTTACCTGTTCTGCTTTTGGTCTTGTTTTGCCTTTCTAAAATTTCTGCTATTAGACCGCAAGCAGTTCTCACCTTCAGCTCTTTGTTACCGCCTCGTACGGTCTTCTAACCTTACCTCCTTTGGCTTTGAAAAGAGATTTTACCTTTCAATCATTTTTGGACACAGATTTTAAAAAAGAAAACCTCACCTGGTTTCATCGCTGGTTTGAGCGCGAGATAAACGGTGCTCTCGTGTACCTCTGGTCTATCACTCTATTAATTCTCTCCTTTTTTTGTATCTCGCTCTTCCTCCCTCCATGGGCCCAGCCTCTGTGATTAAGTCTGCAGCTCTCCTGCTGTTTTTAATAGGCCTGTAGACCTGACCATCTGATGAGAACCAAACTGCACAGCGTGCTCCTGAATACTTTCACTGGAATCTCCTAATGCAGGGTATTAATCATTACTGTCAAACCATTCAGGCCCTAAATATGTCCACCCAGTATAAAATTATACTAAACAGGGGGGGAGAAAGGACTTGGCCCATATTAAAAACAGACATTAGACGGTCCCTGACTTCTCAGGCATGATGGCCGAGGGCACTGTCCGGTTTAACAAACAATAGCTTATTCAGAATAGTCCGTTCGTGATTGACGCTCATGAAAGTTTCAGAAAAGAAGCGTAGTGAGTTAAAGGAAATACAGAAAGGCGTGGCTTCCCCTTTCATTTACTAACAAATTCCTGGGAAATGGTTTGTTTGTGTACGCAGTTCAGATGCATCTACCTTGGTGATCCTAATCAGTATTTTGTGCAGTTGGGTCTTCTTTTGCTGCAATTAGAAAGCAATAATTGCTAAATCAGTTGGTGTCATACTGAGTTATTGTATATACAGAGCTCGGGGATTTCTTGCTTCAGTGTATCACTTGAGGTTGATCCTGGGAAGTGCAGAGCACAGCGTGTTAGTAAGGCATGGGGTTACTTGACAAGTCTCGAGAAAGGTAAGGCTGTTTCTCTGTTAGCCGTGAATTAGACATGTATATTTTAAACTGTATTTGTTCTTGATATTTCTAAGCTGCCAGGGAGTGCAGCCCCTAATATTAGAATGTGTCTTTTTTTTTTTTTCCCCCCGAAAGGCTGTTTCTAATTCTCTACAGTAAGAATGCCTTTATTCTTTGGAGTTGGTAATAAAAGTTAATCGGGTGTAAAATAAAAGTTACATAAGGTGAGTGGTAAAATTTTATTATTACTGATGTTGGATTTATTGATGACTCCATTCGGTGTTATGAGCTATGGCATGCCACCAACCCCCACGCGCTTTCCTGCCAGCCCGTTAAAGAGCTTGCGCTCCGCAGACGCCCGTCAGCGGTGCTCCACGCGGAGCACGGATTCGTTGTTCCCCGCTGAAACTCTCGGATGTGCCTGGCACGGCCGCAGGAATTTGTAGGGAAAGCTCTCCAACTACCAGTTGCAGTATTCTTAGGTAAATGCAGGAGATTTTACTGGCAATGGAGAGGAGCCACTATTTATTCCAGGAAGGCCACTGCTCCGTGGCTGTTTTGACTGACAGCGTTAGTGAGAGGAGGCTGCTAACGATGACCCTGCCAGCTACTCCCCGTACAGGCTAGTGTGAGTAGGCAGCTGCCATTGTCAGTGGTTTCTCCCCCCTCCACACAGCCTTTTTCCTAGCCCACCTACATAAATAACTAGCCCGTGGCGTACTGATCAAGAGTCCTTTGGCACAAGCTAGGAGGGAGGGATGAGGTGGTGAGAGTACCCAGTCCTGCTTCAGCACTTCGGCAACAGGCAAAAGGTTCCCACTTCGCAGCATAGGTTTTTCTACTTGCTTTTCACACAGTATGTTTAGGTCTTCACTGATCTTTCCCTTGTTTTACTCTGTGCCTATCAGAAGAATATATAAACCCGGTAAAAATAAAATAAAACATCTGTATATATTGCTGTGTACAAACTGAGGAAGTTAGCTTCCTTTTACGTCTGTCATTCGCTGTATTAATTTGTTTGAGTGGCTAATACGATAATGTGATTGTTAGTGGTTTCATTTATACGTTTAGTTCAGTATACTACTGATTTAACGTTCTTTTTTCCATTCGGTTGCGTCTTTGATAACTATGGCTTAAAATGTCAGGGTATTTGGCACTTCTGAAAATCTTGCTAAGTTTTTCTTTCTTTAATAGCTTTTACATTTGTTCCTCTAAAAGCCGATTGAAGCAACAATGACAAATAAATAAGCCAGCTGATACTGGAAAGAACAGTAACAATGCAGCATTTCCTACCCTGACTTGCATTTCATATTTACCATGCTGTGAAAAAACCCCAAATCCTCCTAGAATTGTGGTGCAGTATGTTAGTTGTCATTGATCTCAGCAAGAATGCGTAAACCTGCCAACTGTGTTACATGCTTGAAGTCTAGACGAAGATGTAGCAACCAAGTTTCAGCTGGATTTTGCTTTTGAAATTAAGTAGAGGCTCCAGAAACTGGGGTGGAGGTCAGTGCTTAGAAACAAGAACTCCACAACTCTCCCTAAGAAGATCCGGATTGTTTACTTATCGGAGAGGGTCCAGCTGCCAAAATAGTGAGTTTACGGTGGAAATACGGGAAGAGTCTTCTCTCCCTTCCTCCGTCATCTCCGAGCGATACCAGGGAGCGCTGGAGGAAGGAGGGAGCTATTTATACTGTCCCAGCGACGTCAGCCGAGATCTCGGGGCTCAGGAGGTGCCGGGCAGGTTGAGCAGTCCCTGCTCGCTGGTGACGAGATCTTCGGAGAGGGGCGGTTTCCAGAGAAGTCGCTCCAGGTTTCAGCTCAGGTAAAGCAGTGTAGGACTGTGGGATTTCAGTGACCGTTGGTACAATTCAAATATATCTACGAGTAATGACAGTCATCTTTCAGTTCCCCACGTGTGGGTGCTGGAATACAGCGGGATGCAACGAAGCAGGAACTCCAGGTAAACTCAGGAGCGCGCAGGTAGATTTCCGTGTGGGGCCATGCTTAGCCAGCACCTGAAGTGTAGGTAGGTGTAGGAATGCGCACAGAAATTTTGGAGCAGGTCAGGAAAGATTACCTGCCCAAGTTCACTGGCTCTAAAGCACTGGGAGCCAGAGATGTCGAATGTCAGCATATCAGAGTGTTCTTCCCTGGCTGGTTCTTGCATGCTTTTTTGCTAAAATTTGCCAAAGGAAAAATAGCACGAAGAAGGGATCAGTGTTGTCAAATAAGTTCCAGGGGCTGCAGTTTGATTAAGTGAGGAGGAATTAAAAATTCACGTGAGGAGAAGATTGCTAGGGTGAAGCACTTCCACCCCACACTCGCAGTCAGTGAGTGTGTTTCACTGATCCCGGCACCTCCGTTTTTTATGGACAGTACTCTCCCCACGTGCGCTACCACCATGGCTACCGTCTCTCGGGCTCCTCTCCCATTACCTTTTTCCAGCCTGTATTTTGTTTTCACCCATCAGTGCTGGGGCTCATTAGTTTGATGTTGGTGCTCTGCCCCACTCCAGTGTCCCGGGTGCTGACACGTGGGCACGTCTGCTCGGGAGGCGTCTGGGCTGCGAGTCTGAGCCACCCGAGCGGAGCCTTTCTGCTAACCCAGCTGCGTCGCGATAAACGCGCGCTTACTGCCCCACGCACCTCTCTGACTCTCGAATACGTTTCTGCCCTCCAACGCAGCAGCTGTGCTTTGCTTTTATCCCTTTCCAAACCTTCCTGAAGGTCTGCGTTGCTCCCTGGCGGAAGCGCGGTCGCGTCGTATGGGGCTGCTCGCAGGAGCGCTTGGCAGAGGCTTTGCACGCGTGCAGGCTCCAGCGGAGACAGCCCGGGCCCGCTGGCTCTTCTTCAGTGGCCGTGCTGCAGGGGGTAAGGACGGGAAGGGTTCGGCTGCGCTCAGGACCGTGCTTTCCCCTCCGCGGTTCAGATGAAGCCGTATCCGTTAAGGATGGGCTGTTTCTGCCCCGTCTCTCGGACGGGCTCGCCGTCGCCACCCAGCCGGGGCAGGGCAGCGTCTCGCCTCGGGCGAGCCGGCTGCCGGGGCAGGAGGCAGCTCCCGATGCCCCCAGCCCTCCGAACCGGGCGGCAGGCGGGTGGCCGCTCCGTCCCTTCTCCCCAGCCCTTCTCAACCACCGTTTCAAACGATCGCCAGCGTTTTAAGAGGAGCAAACAATGCTTTTAACGAAGGGAACCAGGCTGGCTTCATGTGAAACAAACCTTGCCGTACTTAATTGTACAAGTAGTTAGTGGAGATAATTTGACCTTACAAAAGGGAATTACATACGATTTTTACCTTATTGCTTTCCTCTACAAACGCTCTACAGCATGTGCGATGATTCCTATCAAGAGAGCGGCGAGGATCTCGCGCAATTCAAACCGTTTTGAAGGAAATGGACTCTCACTGCCCTGAATAAAGTAGAAAATTGTTAATAGCTGACAAATGGCAAAATGTTCCCTTCTGAAAAGTCGTTATGAAACAATTATAACCACTACTGCTAATATTGTCGGCATATGCTTTCTTCTAGCAAAGGTGGAGGGGGGAAAAAACCCCATTTGCCAAATGCGGTCTTTAGAAAATAGGGAATTATTATTCTCCAAGTTCGAAAGATCCGTGGCACAAATTAAACACATGCCAAGACTGAACATTTCCATCATGCACACACCCACGTGCACACACACGTACAGGCGCATATGTGAAGCGAGATACATTTATAACTGTGCCTGTATATAAGGACTTCCTTGATTTTACCTGTTTAAAATGCGCATTGTTGCTGGGTCCAGCTGTGTGTCTCTTTATGAACATTTTACTGATCCTGTCTTGCTCTCTTACGAGGACAACTGATGTGTGTTAAAGGCCATTTATTCCTTAGGTGTCTGTACTAGTGTAGCATGTTTCCATAACTGTATTATTAGTTTTGTCCAGCCTACAGGAAAAAGTGATACTGTAGCTGGCATCCCAGTGTTAGGTCATATTAAAACCATCTGTAACAAATCTTTATTTGCAGTTACTTTGGAGTTCAAATTTCAGCTTCTACTCCACCTGTCATCAGTGTTTATCCTCATAAACTTTCACAGCTTCTTTTATTCTGTTTCTTCTTTTTTTTTCTTCTGTGAGACCTTTTCAGGATTTTTGGCAATCTTGCGCTTCCTTTGCCTAGCAACATTTCACTCTCCTTGATTTAGAAAAGACGCAGGTTTAAAACCCCTACAATATCTTTAGGAGAATAGAAGAATTTTTTAGTGTGATTTCCAGGAAAAAATAGCACTGCTGCTGGTTATGATTTCTGCGGCATAGGAAACTAAAATCTTCAGGGGATTTGTCTGCAAACTGTTACAGCAGAGGCATGCTTTGGTTTTGCTGTGGGTAAATAATTCTGCTCACACTCTGACTAGCTGTGTAAGGAGGATTCTAACAAATTTTAAAGGTGGGTTCGTTCAGGTCTGTTTGGTTTGCTGATTAAGATTATAGCCAGTTGTTTTTAATATTCTCTAACAGAAGGTAATGGCAAATCTAATTGAGAGCATTATCAGTTAAGTATGCAGCAAGTATTTCAGAGTGCTATTAAAAAAATCTTTACTTGGCATCATCTAGGATACATTATTATAGGAATAGCCTTACAAAAAATGGTGTTTGCATTTTGAACCTCCTAGAAAGCACTTTGTTTGCTAAGACCACTTTGGTTTGTATCTTACATAAGGGCAGACAACACTGTTGCTGGAGGCGATCATCAAATACGTATAGCTGTAGGTGCCTAACTTGGGTCATCCTAAAAGACTCATGTTCTTAAAAAAAACCCTCCTTCATCTTCCATGTCATTTGACTTTGAAAACGAAAACATTCTCATATATTTCCTTGAAACAGCTATTACCATCTCTGCTTCTTGTATCGAGTAAGTTAGCAGTCTCGCATCCCTTTACAGTTAGAGGAGGGCTGAGCTTGAAAGCCCAGTTCAGCAAAAATGTGAATTTGAGGAAAATATGCTGTGATGTCTGTCTCTTAACAATCTGAAGTAGAAACTTGGATTTCTAATTCATCTTTGCCCTCTGTAGTGGGCATTGACGGGTGTCCTGGAGGACCCAGCCACTTGGAACAGGCAGGGATGCGTGCGCTCCCAGGAGCCGTGTCCGTCTCCCCAGGACACCCATCCCGACCTGTGTCCGGGCGGGCGGGTGGCACTTGCTGGTCACCAGCTTGGGGAGGGTGCGCGGGAAGCAGCCGGTCGCACAGGGAGGCACGCAGGGTGCCTGGGGCTCGGTGCGGACGGAGGGCTCTGCAGCACCCTTCAGCGCGCACGAAGCAGGCGTGCTGCCCTGCGAACGGGGAAGGGCCACAGCCCTCGCAAGGATGTGGGAGGGAGGTGGCTGCTCTGGAACGGTTGCAGAGCCTGTCTGAAATTCCATTAAGCTTTTGGTTTTCCAGCAAAACCGTTTATTTTTGATTCTGTAAAGACACTTCGCTGACGATCGGCGTAGTGTCTGCTAGACTGCACGCCACCGAGAAGCACCACCGGCCCCTCTGCAGCGAGGTGTGGCCGCAAGCCCGACGCTGCACAGCCGTGCTCTGCCGTGAATGGCGGGCACCACACAGCCACCGTGTGTGTGCCTGCCTTTGAAACGTGGGCTGGTTTTAACGCATTCAGACTTCCATTTATTCCTGTGTCAGTATCCGTATTGATTCAGGAGTCCTGCCTGTTCATTGATGCTATTGACTGGGTTTGAGTTTGGGTTAATTTGCGGTAAGATGATCTTACAGAAGGTTGTATCTGGCTATGTGTCCTGTAAGCCATAGTAGTCTCGGAGGTGTTGTCTTCCTGGAGAATATTGAAGACACGTTTAAAAGTCAGCAGTGCCTCTGGTGCTTTGATTTTAGTGTCTTGCTTGAGGAAGGGGAGGCTGCTTGTCGCTTCCTTTGATGTGTCTTCTGCCGGGCTGTACGCTCTGCCTGCACCTTGCAGGCTGACGTGTGCTTTGTCAGGTATGCCACATCAAGCACGGGCAGAGCACTGAAACAGCAAACATATAAACTCACTGGCGTTAGCAACTTTAAAATTTTGTTAATTAGGAGGTCTGTTCTCGTAACCGCTCGGTATATATAAACTTTTGTGGATTGGGCTCATACACTGTAAGAGAAGGCTTTTAAAACCTTTTTTTCTAATTGATGGTTTTTAATCAAGCTCCTTGGTCTTCCAAGCAGAACTATTTTTAAATGTTGATCATTTCTGACTGTAGTTTATGCTGTCAGGTTGTTGTGGTGAGCAAAGATGGGCGTGCCAAAGAAAACAGACATTCTACTGTATTGGAAGAGTTGTGGTTTCAATAATTCTCTATAAAGTGTGTTTTCCACTGTGATATCTGCTGTTGTTCTTTCAAGTGGGGTCTAGGGAACAGTTAATACGCACATGTTTTCTCTCAGAGTTTCCAGAGCTGCCCAGCGAAGTAAAGCCAGTAACTAGCATTCCTGTATCGAAGTATGGTACAGCCTTGAAGGAAATAGGACACTCTTACAACCGTTGGGGGGTTTACCATGTTCTCCATAGTATCGTAAACACACCGTGAATCAAGTGATTGATTTGAGGATCATATAAGATCGTATTAAATGAACGAACCCTTGGAAAGAAAGCAAAACAAAAGTCACTTATTCTAGAGAAAATTGCATGTGAAATAGCTGATGGTCACAGTCATTGAGATTATGATGATACACGCTTGTGTAAATCATTTGTCACGTTGACAAGTTGCAGCCAAAGGAGGAGGACCCTGCTCCGGCTCCTTATAACTTGGGTCTGCCCAGTGTCTGGAGCTAGTGTCCTCTTCCTGGTCGTTTCCTCCTTCATCTCTTGCTACTGCGATGCAGAGA
Source organism: Gavia stellata (assembly GCF_030936135.1). NCBI lineage: Eukaryota > Metazoa > Chordata > Aves > Gaviiformes > Gaviidae > Gavia > Gavia stellata. The sequence goes on from NC_082620.1 coordinate 8,501,333, forward strand.
ACATGTGAATCTCGAGGTGATACGCAAGTGTTTCAGGATTTCACCCATCCTGTCGTAGAAGCAGTGAGTTTTCCACCTTGAGACATATTTTATTTTCTCATGCATTGCTACGTTTGATCTTTTCATTATTTTTTGTGACGCTTTCTGCTTCTTATCCCACAAAGCAAGTTTCTAAGCACTCAGAATGTCTGAATTCAGCTGATCCTGAATCTCCTCATCTTTTTAGATGGTTGCCATAGCAGTACCTCATCCTCAGGCCAAATAGAAACATGTTTTTGTTGGACTTGCTATTTAATACAAGCAGAACGAAGCAGAAGACCACGTTGTTCAAGAAGTCACTGGGTAAATAGCACATAGCTGAGCTCAACAGTGTGTGCAGAGCTATTTGTAGAGATAAGAGCTTTCCAAAACTTTGACATGAGAGCAGTGGAGTTCAAAACACGGAGCAGACAGGTTGCTCCCACGATGTTCAGTGCACTGTGGTTTCACAACAGAAGCACCATCTGCTTCATTAGAAACACTGTACGGGTATCCTTCGTCTCAGGCTGCGCTTCTACGTACTGGACACAGAGAGAAGACTAAACATGGGATGGAAAGTGAGACTAGTTAATGCATGCTTACGTATTTAAAAAAATAGGAACGTGTGAGCAATTCTGGATGATGGTTAACGTGCCTACCTTTGGTGACGCAGACTTTGATCGCTTCATTAGCTTCAGCCCCATAATGCCCGATACGGTTTTTTTCGTCTCCCATGGGAGACATATGCATCTGACTGACAAGACAAATAAATGACACAAAATGCTGTTTAAAAGGTAGATGAAACAATCTGTATTTAAACGGACTTAAAAGTGAAGTATGTTAAAGTCTATCAGGTTTCAAAGTAGTTTCGTTCATCTGTGCCTTTCCTGGTACCAACCAGAAGGGAAGGGAAGGGAAGGGAAGGCGGGGTGTCCTTCTCTAAAACAGCAGAATCTTGCTGCTTGCCAGCAAAGGTGTCAGCTCGCAAGCCTGAAGTTTCCAGCTTGGTTTTTAGTCAAGCAAAGTACAAAGAGCCGTAATTTGGATGTTTAAGCAGAGCTCTAGAGCTTCTTCTGTCACCACTCCACCTGTCTTGGCTTTCTTTTGATATGTAAGTAAATATGTACATATATATATATAAAAAAAATAATTGCTGTTGTCTGTCTTTTGCAGTTTGTTTTCTTGTTTAATGATCCTGTTTGGGTGAGAGCAGGGAGGCGGGGGAGCTGGCTGCAGCCATAAAGCGGACAGAAAACAAGCTTCATCTTTGTAACTCAGAAGAGTGCATTATGGATGTTTTTAATCTCTTTGACCTTGTGGCAGAGAAAGAGGGAAGTGAAGAAATTGTGACAAACACCAGCTCTTTAATGCCAGGTTTGTTACTGCTTGGAGTGCCCTAAGGGTTAATGTAACAGTTTTAAGTCCTTCAATCACACCCACCCCCAACTACAGAACACTTCCAAATAATCCCTTTATAATAGACCCTTTTCCACAGATTGTATCTAACCCGTGCATTAATGGGGCCCATTGGTGTCAAGCATTTCAACAAATACGGGCCAGCCGACTGCTCTGGGAGCCCCTCTTTCTAGCTGCAGACGTTAATGATCTTTTGCCCCTCTGACTTAGCTCCCCTGCTGCAGGGACAAAATTAAACTACTGCGGATGGCAAAATAGTTATTTGCTGCCCAGGCAATTACATACTTCCAAAACTCTCCATCGCGGAAGGCCAGATGGACTTTATAGAAACCAGACCCAGGCCACAGTTTTAATTATCATAGTCCTGTCAGAAATGAGTGAAATTCTGAATGACCGCATGAAACGAACCAAAAGCCTTACACATGGATTTTTTCCTCAATAAAATTTTATGGCTTCTTAAAGAAACAGCATTCATATATTTTATGAGGCCTAATCATTCACTAATGCCTGTATTAGTGCACCTGTGGCACTCGGCCCCATGGAAATTACAGCACCGGTCTCAGCTATGTTCTTGTGCATGTTATTACAAACCCCTTGTCAAAAATGCAGCACATGTTCCAGGGATAAGCTGCGTTCATTTTCGTTAGCTAGCAGTCATTGTAATAACGTAAAGAGATTTATGGACCTTTATCTGCTGAAATTTTTGTTTCGTTGTGTGGATAAGACCTGTATAAATAAAATGACCCTTCATAATACAGGTATTTGTAAAATTTATCACAGGGCAGTATACTTATTTGAAGGGGTTGGATGTGTTGTGTTCCTGTGCTAATTCAATGAGAGAAAGAATTTCCATTGAACGCTTTCCCCCTCAAATAGTGGCACTTGCTGAGTAAGTGCTTGGCAGCACACAGCCACCGCAGAGATGGCCGGGTGACAGCTTTCTGTTATTCATCTGCTCAGCGCTAATCGCACAACCTCGATTTCCAGATCGAGTCGTCCTGATGGGCAGCACTGCACTGCTCTGCGAGCTGCTGGGCGAGCTCGCCTTTGCCGCTGGGGTGGCCCTGGGGTGCAGAGGGGTGCTGGGTCCGGTGGCTGGGGTGGCCCTGGGGTGCAGAGGGGTGCCAGGTTTGGCAGCTGGGGTGGCCCTGGGGTGCAGAGGGGTGCCAGGTTTGGCAGCTGGGGTGGCCCTGGGGTGCAGAGGGGTGCTGGGTCCGGCAGCCAAGCCTCCGGAGCAGAGATTCAGCGTGGGGGAGGCAGGCTCCCACCTTCTCTCTCCTTTCTGGCTCTGGGCTGTAGGTGCGGGCTGACATCTCTCTCCTGGTGTCCTGTTCAGCTCTGGTCCTGAAAGGACCCAATAGGTGTGCAACAAGTTTAATTGCTTAAGATTTTCCCTCATTGATAATGATTCTACTTTCTAGGAAAGCCCTAGTTTAATCAGTTCATGTTTATTCAAAGCAGGTGGCCCAATCATTTAATTTTACTCCAACATGTTTAATCATACAGAGGCTGTAGAAGCCGCCTCGTCCCGCTCCCTGACCAACACGGATCTGCAGGGCCTTGGGGCAGATATTTGTCTAAGCTGTTCTTTACAGACAGAGGCTCCACAATCCCTTCGGGTGCTCGTCCTTTTCTGCATCGCTCTCTTGACTGTCAGGCAGCGTCCTGATGTCTGAACTGAGGATTGTCGTTACATCCCACCACTCAGTCTCCTCAAGGCTGCACAACTCCAGCTCTTCCCAGCTTCCCTCGCAGTGGTGTTTCCAGACCTCGGCTCACCAGCGGCCGTACCAACGTAGGATAAAAGTCTGCTTCATGTCTCCTGAGGGGTGTGGTCCCTTTGTATACCCCAATATGTCGTTACTCCACAGAGGATTTTTAATTCTAACCAACAGATGCAGCGTTTTGTTTGTACTGGGGGGGCTGGGTTGTGGTGGACCTAACCGGGCACAGCATTTTGTGCACCAGGCCACCGGTGTCCGGAGCTGCGTCCCCCAGCTGCCGTGCAGTCATGCGCTTCAGGTGAGCCGATTGTGTCCTGCCTTTTCACTCCTCTTCCGCCTCCCTGGCAGACTCCGAGCCTGATGTGATCAGCATCACCAGCTGCAGGTCACGTTTGGGGGCAGCGGGGAAACAGCGCTTTGGTATGAACTTCACAGCTGCGTTCGAGCTGTCTGAGCCGAGTGAAGGATGAGCAGGTTAGACCTAGCTCGCAGCAGAAGGAAGGTGGCACCACGGACTGCATCTCCCCTGGTTGTTAAAGTCAAATTTGCTAATGAGGTCCACTTCGGCGATGTGCTGACAGCCACAGAACATACTGGGTGTGTTAGCTCCAGCGCTGCTGGAATGAAGTCAGCTTTCTCTCCCTATGCTTTCTCATTACTTCATGCATTTGGCAGCTGCTAACAGACTGGACAAGCTTAGCCAAAATAAGAACTGATGTAGAAACATGGAAAAGACTATTTAGCATTTCCAAACATTCTTCCTGGGGAGATGGCAGGAGGGGGAGGAGGAACCGCTCTATGTGTGTATTTGCTTGCTGCGGCGCTATCAGATGTGAGCAGCTCTTTGTCGGGGAGGGCAGGCGTCTCCGCCGGGCACGTGCTCGGTTCCCTCCAGCCAGGCGGCTTCGGCCCCAGCGCCGGCCTGAGCCCCGGCACCGGCGAGCTGCCCCGGCGAGCTGCCCCGCGCTGCTCTGTGGCGTGGTGCTGGAGATACAAAGTGCGCTTGTCCTGAATATGTCCGTTCCAAAAGGGGCTAGTAGTAAACTGAGAATATTTGTATAAACCTGCCGGCCCTCAGGACTAGAAAAGGACTTTTGTTCATGCAAAGAAAAAGACTGTTACATTACCATAGGATGACTGGATCCAGTCCAGTAAAAACTGAACTTGAAGTATAAAAAATGATTAGGAGTGTCAAACGAAGGATCTTTTACTTGAGGTCAGATATTTATTTTTATTTATTAGAATGCGAGATCTACATCTGTGGCCTAGCTTTGGTCTGAAGCAACGTCTCTCTTAGGAATATTGTCCGTCGACAAAGAGAGCGTTGTGCCGAGGAGGGGGCGGCAGGTGGGGGCTGCGCTCGGGGCCGTCCTCCGCACCCACCGGTCCCTCCACGCGCCTGTGCTTTCCCCAGCTTGTTTATTTTCCGGCTACCTGACTTCAAGTGACAGGGACGGTGACCCAGAGGGAAACGCTTCAGTTCAGCACCATTTACTGTATCGGCCGTCGAACCTCGGAGCGAGGCCGGGGTAGCGCGCCCGCCCCAGAGCTGCAGCGCAGGTGTGTAGCAGGGTGTTCAGCTCAGTCCAGCCTTGTTTCCCAAACGTTCCCTCCATCCCCAAACATTTATGTGGTTGTTTACGGACAGACTCTTCCTTTTTGCTCTTGGAAACAGACAGGAGGGCAGAGCCCCTGCTGCCAGTTAACTCTTTCCCCAGTCCACCAGTAACCGGTGCTGGTGCGCGCTGGCGACGACGGGGCGGAGCGGGACAGGGTGTGCCGTCGTCCTCTCTTGGCTTGTTTTCGGAAGTTAACGATGACACAACAGGGAACGGGATGCGGGGGGTAGCAGTTTCGGACAGAAGAGGTGGATTTGTTGATCAAAGCAGAGGGAAAAGAGAGCGGGTGGCTGAAGGCGCGTGAAGTCACCCCCGGAGGTGCAGCCAGCAGATTACTGAGTCCGTGTGCCTGCTTAGGTCTTGTCTTAATGATATGCTGCAGTAGAAAATGTAAAAGACGTATTTGGTGCAAATGTTTTCCCTAAGATTTATTTTTATCTAATCACTTATTAAAGTTTTACTGACTTTAAAGAACAGATTTGCTAACTGCCTATAAACCACATTTTTCTCCTTTAATTAAACCGGTTTTGTCCGTGAGGTTTTGTTCGCACACTGACAACATCGATATAAATATATCTCTGCCAGAGTAATTAATAAAAGCAGGCAGCTCAAGGGAGAAGGCATATGTGTCGTATCATCATTGTAGGCTTCACTATGGTATAGTTCTTCCAAAAAAAGTTAAGAATTGCCTCAATTAAAATGTTATGTGGCTTATGTATGTCCAGATTTAATTTGGTATAATTGAATTTATGTTCATCCGTAGAGAACTCGTGGGGCTGCCAGATACAGACAGGAATCATTTATACCATGGAATACTATGCTATTAGATTCTTTTAAAGGCTGTAGGATTAGGTCTCAATAAACTGTTTCAACAGCATTTCAAGGCTTGTAAAGTTGCTTCAACTTGCTGTGTGGGTATTTGCAGAGGGAATGAAGACAATGTTGTTTTCACCGCATGTTTCAATTATTTTGCATGCTGATGCTGAAGCGCTGCTAGAAATGTGAGACGGTGCTTCCGACTTAGCATTGAATTAATACTTTTCATTATGGTTGGAAGGAATTTGTGAAGTCCTGTGTTCTATAACCTATGATTTTTAACTTCAAAACAAGTTAAGAAGAAAGCTGTCGCAAAGAAGTGTCGCCACCTGTTAATGAACAAGAGTTTCAGATTATTGTCAGGTGGACCTTCTAAATACCTGAAGTCTTTGAATTTTTTTCCAAGAGTATTTCAGTGGTGGAAAAGTGTTCAGTTTGAAGAGACAGAACCATCCTCACAGTTGGTGCGACTGAGAGCTGACTTGATAAAATAATACTGTTCTCTGTGCTGCTCACATACCTAAAAAATCCTCAAACCTCTTTTTCTGGGCATTTTGCTTTGTGTCCTGTCTTGCGTTTGACTGACACGAGTGGGGTTTTCGCAGCCGTCCTGGGGGAAGGTGCGCGTGTTCCAGCAGATGCTCGCTTGCTGCAATAACAGTTGTGATGCTGAAATCCCAAGAACAAGCGAACTCTGTACAAGGAGCAGCATCTTCCCTGTTTAACGCGCAGGAAAAGAGCGGCCCAGATGGGATGTGGGTTCCCTTTTCCTGACCTGCCAATCCTGGTGTGCTGCCCTTTATTTTAACAGCTGAGGCATGTTCCCATGCTGTAGTGGGGCCATTTTGGAAAGCAAGTATTTGTCGTCCTTAGCTCTGTCTTCTGGATCGAAGCCTGGCTTTCTGATAGTTGAGAAAACTACTATAAAAGGCAGATGCGATTCTTTATTTTTCCTTCCATTTGGCTTCAAAACAGCTCATCTTCAAAAGAGCAGAAGTCGTTTTCGGTTGGATTAGAAGGTGGATCAAAATGCAAAATGTTGGCTTTAGTTGCTCGGTGGGGTCTCTGAGACAAGTGTCCACAGAAGATAAGAAATTCTGTGTGGAGGTTATCAGAATCCCCTTAACTCAAACCTGACTTGCTCAGGCATCGCAAGATATATGGTATGTCAGATTATGTATTGTTTTGAGACCCGCTGTCAGAGAACCAGATGTGTTGGAATTGCCTAAGTAAAATAACCTGAGCAGAGGCATCTGTGTACCTTTCATTTGACACTTTGCTGTGGCTTTCCGTCGGAGCAGTTCCCGTAACAACATCATTCTGCTGAACTGTCTTTTGACCCAGAGATGGTATAAGATCTGAGCTGGAGATTTTGAAATGTTGTTTCTCAGCGTATTCAAAGGGCACATTTATCATCAGAATCAATTCCCTGGAAGATATAATTTCATAAGTAGATGAATTGGCTTGGGGTAAAGTTCATCCAGGCGGCACTTGGGACTATGCAATTTACCCTCGTACTTCCTTATAACTAAGATTTCGGTTTGTGATGTCAGACAAGATACTTGGTTACCCTCCCTGGAGGTATTCAAGGAGCGTGTGGACGTGGCATTGTGGGACGTGGCTTGATGGGCATGGTGGTGTGTGGTGTGTTTTTGTTGGTGCGGTGTGGTGTGGGGTTTTTTTGCGTTTTTTTTCTTGTGTGTTTTTTTGTTTGTTTGTTTTGGTTTTTTTTTAATGGTCGGACTTGGTGATCTTAGAGGTCTTTTCCAACCTTAGTGATTCTGTGATTCTGTTAGTTTCAGCTGCAGATGGTCAGATCACCACACTCCAGAAGGAGATAATTGAATCAGTCCTTCATTGGTCATAATTTTGAAAAGAGCAGCAAGTTTTCACTTGACAAATTCTAGAGCTTGTTTTTTAAAAAAAAGGGATTTCCACATATCTGAGTGAGAGAGGGTAATAGTCAAATTTCTTTGGAGGATGTAAATGCCAGAAAAGGACGGTAGTTGTTCTAGGATGGTGTATGGAAGTGAGAAGTCTGTAGATAAGATGCTCCAAGAGCCGTGCATGTCACTTCTCCTTCTAGCAAACAGCCTAACAAGACACCGTCTTGTACCGGGCTCCCCGTGACTGGTGCAGGAAGTAACAAGCAGGAGCAGTGGGATAAAACTGGGCAGTGGAACCGGGCTGTGGTTCCTTTGCTTCCCCTGGAGCGGTGGAGCCTCCCGGGCTGGAGCCATTTAAAAGGCTATTGGAAAAAGGGCTGGCGAATGTACTGCAGAGAATAATCCTCTTCTGGCAGGGGGACGGGCCAGATGATCCAGCATATCTCAGTATTATGGTTCTATAGCAACACTCAGAGCGCTTTAGAAATAGAAACACGACCGGCTCAGGGGTGGCACGGTGTCTCAAACGTATTAGAGATGCCGGAGCGTGTGGGGGGCTCTAGCCCAGCCTCCTGGCTCGCACACCTTCATTTTTAGGGCCCTCTCCCTTCAGGACGTGTCGCAGGCAGTGTGCTGCTGCGCAGGGCTGGCAGAGAGTTTGTGGGTCGCCTGGCATTGACCCCGACACCTTTCACCTTCAGGTGTAATGTACTTGAAGTGTGTCTGAACAGGTTTGTGAACCTCTTCTGGATGGCAGATTGTTTAACTAGCAGGGGTGTTACTGGGTCTGAGATTTTGGTGAAAAATGAGCACCCCAGAATTCCTTTACAGTTTGAGTAATTGTTTTAGAGGGCAAGTGTGCTATATTCAGTGCATAAAGTGGAAGGAAAACGACTTTGCTCATTTTGTTCATGTGCATCTGTTGAGTGAGAATGACGCTAACTTGCAGGTAGCTGTCGGGGGGTGGCTCCCCTTCTGAAAAACACTTTTATATCTTCAGATAGGAAGGGGCTCCAAAAGCTTTTTTCCTGGTGCAGAAAAAACCCACTCGTGGCAAAGCTGTCCAGCCCTGCTGTCCCCAGTTCTCATTTTAGCGGCACTTGGATTGAAGACGAACCGTGCGTAAGAATTACAAATTGAAGAAGTTCTCCTTCAAGATGTAGAGCACATGAGCAACCTCCATCTCCCTCGGGAGGCAAACTAGCCCGGGAGCAGATTCTCTAGAAGCTGGAAGTGCTCTGAGGATCTGCTTCCCTTACCTTGCTCTCGTTATCCAGCAAATATCCCTGTGCTGCAAGGCAAAGGGACGGAATAACCCGGATGCTTCACTGCTCGCTTCTCGAAGCCCAGAGCAGAGGGGAGGCTGTAACGGAGGAGCTGCCGCCCCAGCCCCCGGTCTCCCAAAGCGGATAGCTGTCCTCCTCGTCCCTCTAGCAGCCCAAGGCAGGGTGAGCAACGGATCGTTGATTCTCCCTCCCAGCCCGTCTGAGCCCCCGCGGGTCTGTGCCGATGGGCAGTACGTCGCGCTGTGGCCGGTTGGCTCTGCCGTCACTGCCCCTGGCACCTGCCTCTGTCCTGCCCGCGCCACCTCAGCATCCCCGCGGGAGCGAGTCCAGTACCGCACCTCTCAGAAATAACCGCTTCTGCCTTTGGGCTGGGAAAGTCTCTTGCGATCTCGTTTGTATATGTTTTTAAAATAAATCAATAGGCAGCTTTTGTGCAGGATGTAGCTCAGCAGGGTGGGAGCCTCCGGTGCTGGTGTGGAACGGGTGCACAGGCTTCATCGCCTCATTTTTGCACCTTCTTTTGGTAATGTTTTCGGTAAATATTGACTATAAAGAAATCACACATTTCAGCTTTATGAGAGGTGAGCAGTACATTGTTACTACATCAAGAGAAAATTTCTCTTTGGCTTGGTGTGAGATGGCTGCTTTGTTTTCAAAGCTCTTTAAACAGGGGTCTGCTGTTCCTGTTTTTGATCAGGAGGAAAACCTATAATATCCTTTCATTCTTTTTCTCAGTGCCAACGCAGTTCACAAACTCATCTATTTCACACCTTCTAAAGAGCACGAGAATAGTCTGCAAAGCAGCTGCCTTACTCATTTCTGGTAAGAGAGGTTACAAGGACTGCGCTTCCGTGTACGATTGTGGCGCCTTTGGGGGGGTTTCCTGTGCAAAGGGAGCCTTGGGGCAGCCGTGCTCACGGTGCTGTCCGCTCTGGGGGAGGGCACTGCCTTGCTTTGCTTGAGGGCTTCTTTTTCTGTTGTTTTCTTTTTTTAAATCTCTGTTCCGAAAGTGTAAGGTCACGGCTAAAGCTAAGGTAATACGCACCCTTTTGGCCTGTAAATTCAAGGCATTTAAAGCTAATGTGTGGAAAAGTATACACTGCCAGGTGAATATTCCTAGACTGCTTGGCTGCTGTTATATATGCTGACACGAGAAGTAAGGAGGGATAATAATCCTCTGTATTAGGCGTATAGTTGCTGGTAAATTTAGTGCTAGAGGAGCGTGATACCTGTCTCACTGCGGGCTTGCCTTCTCTTGCTTGTTTGCCGCTCTGAGCCGCACCTCCGGCAGCTTTTCTGATGGCGGTGCCCTTCTTTCCACAGTTGGATGTATCTATCATGTGGTGGTACGGGGCAGTCGTGACCGACCTGAGCCTCCTTTAGGTTATACCTAAGGCAGGGTGCTCGTGCACGGATGCTTCTGCACGTCAGACAGAAGCTATGGGTGAAGGCAGAAGCGAGACTAACACGGTGTTTGTTGTTGCATGGGTGAAACCGGCACCAGCCACGTACAGAGTAAAACCTCATGTTCTTTCCTGCCTCTCAAGACACTCTCCAGCTCGGTCTTGTTGCGTTGCTTAAAGCCTACCCTGCCAGTAATTTTGATTCCCTGTGCTTTTGATTCCCAGTAATTTTAATTCCCTGACAGGAGGTTTGATTTGTGGCATGCTGAGGTGTTCAAAACGTGGCCCAACCACTGAAACCAGGTGGGCGGATAACTCCAGATACTGGGCTTTAAGAATAATTCTCTTCGCGGTTTTAGGGAGTGAGACACACAGGAGTTGTATCCATCAAACATACCACAGGACATGGGCTTAATTATCTGGACATCAGTTATCTGCACCTTTCTTTTGTTACTTGAACTCGAGCCATATATCCCCAAATCTATTAATTAAATGGAAAATATGTGCTATTTCAAGAACCTCAGCTCTGGGAATTCATTCACCTTTCCCTGGAGTACCTGGATAATTGATGTTATAATTTGTTTCATATATTATTAATGATCAAGTATAATCTGAGGGCAAGGGGTTTGCAGGGGAAAGGAGGGGAGCTGCCAGGACTGCCAGATGACAGTCCGAGTTCTTCCCGAGGAAGAAGCTCGTAAGGAGCCATAAGACAACGTTATTCCATGTGGAGCTTTTCGTGCTACATCCTTCAGAGGACTTTGCTAACGCTGTGAAAAGGCTGGTATTTTGTAATTGATATTAGCAGTATGAATGGGCATTTGACGTCTCAGCTACTTTTTTGGCCAGAGTGTAAAATGTGGCAAATGGTTTTGGCACTCGGTGCTTTCAATAAATCACTCTGAAGAGGTCTACATGCTAGTGGTGTTCCACAACTCCATTCCCAAAACATTATTAAAATAAAGTTGTAGTAATAAGAAATGATTTAAAACAAGCGGCAGTAACCTCCCTACATACTAATCTGGCGAAACACCCAAAACACACCTAAGGAAGCTGATCAGAATTTATTTTTAAGGTTGGCCGTGTTTTTGTTAGAGCAGTAGCACCTTTTGAGTATGAATAAGGGGAAGGAGCCAATTTCTTTGGTTTCATTATAACGGATGATGCATGTCTTTCCATTTTTAATGTTCAGTGTAAAGCCCCAGCTCCTGGAAACACGCGATTAGTACAGGACCTCAGGTTTCTTAATTGCTGGGCGCAGGGGAACCCCAAGGTCAATCGATTACAGACAACAGATGCAGAAATCAAAAAGAAAGCAGAAAGAATCCATCAGCATTTTTTGTCATCTCATGAATTTTAAGACAGCCAGGTGATTTTGGACCCTAATTTGCAGGATTTGCAAAAAGCAACTGTTTTGTACCGCGTACATTGCCCTGTGCTTCAGGATGTTGGGGCGTTCGCTTTAGCTCAGTCAGAAGTGGCTCATGGTAACTTCTGCAGAGAATCGTTCATTTTCGGTCCTCAGCAGCACACACGTGAATATTTCTAACAAAAGACCCGCGAGGAACTGGCATCTCCACCGCGCCGCACGACTCAGCCTGCCGAGGGACCACCAATACTGGGCAGGCAATAAGGAAAAGCGATCAGAGAGAGCGGTCGGACTTCCTTGGGCAGCGTCCTATTTCTTTGGCACTTTTTCAGCAGGAATCGGGTGTTGGTAGGACAACATCTGCCGTTTCCAAAAGGCATGCATGGCTGCTAAAAGTGGCAAACCTCCCCAAGGCTGAGCATTGTCGAGATGCATGTAACAAGCTTGTAGAGCGATGAGGCTAAGACTCGAAATCTTACAAATCTCTTCCAAGTAACGGTGAGCCAGATGTTTTGCTTAGTGAGCGCTGGAGTCATCGACCTCCACGCTGCACCGGGGGGGGGGCTGCTGGGATTTTTGTCCTGTACAACAGACCCGTGTACTGTTTAGGGAAATTTAGGAGGAAGTCTTATGTGTCCGGCGTTGCAGTGCCTTCAGCTGGATTATGGGGATTGTTCACTTTTGAAAACCAGCAAAGCTCATTTAGCTGGAGCGCTGGGGAAAAAAGGCTGAGGAGAGCTGTTTGGGGAGCTGGGTCTCAAGGGGTAAGAGGGCTCTTGGAGAAATTACTATCAGAAAATGTTCTCGTCCTAATACAGTAAGGTTCTGTTTGACTTCTGCGCCTGCGTTTGCTCCCTTTTGCCAGGAGTGCTGCCCTGGCCACTTTAGCACCACATCTTCCTTTTGAAATAGTGCCAGGCTAATCAGACCCTAAAGCATTTTGTATCGCCACAGAAGCTGTAAGACACTAGCGAGTCGTGACTGTTTTCATCCCTTGGAAGAGCACTGGAAGTTCAGCGCTGCTGTACTTCTTGCTTCTGCTCCCTCTTCCTAATTAAGTGAAATGAAACGTCCCGAAACTCTAAATCCTCACCTGCCTGCAAGCAGTCTCTGTCTTCTGTTTATCGGATGAAGACTTCTCTCAAGTTCCCATTTATTTTTCACGTATTAAGCTTTTAGAACTTTACTAATTACTCTTTTTTAAAATGGGGCAAAATGAAGTAGAATACAAAAGTGTGATGTCTTGAACTCGAAATTTCAGGGGGGAGGAAAACTTCAAGGTTTGTGTGTGTGTATAGTACAAAGAACTGGAAATCCCTTTCTTGACTTGTGTGTACAATATCTGAGGCAACGCTGTGATTTGATTCAAGCATAATTTTTTACGGTTTACTGTTTAATTTAAATCAGTGTGGTATGAATTACGTTACTAGTGAAAAATGAGCTTTTGTTGAGATAAATGCCTGCCATCATCTTGAAAGTCGTCTTCTGTTTTGACATTTTTACTTTATGTTTTTCTGTGTGGTGATTAGATGTTGCTGTGCAAGCTTAGCTGATTGCCCTCAAAGAGGATGAGGGTGGGAGAGAAATTCAAGGGGGTGGAATTGGTTTCATGCATCAACAAGAGCTGGCGTTGGTAGCACCTTTGACATCCTGTGTTATTCGGGATTGTCTTCTGGGTAGCAAAACGACACCCCCGAAGCAAGAATAGGAGGAGTGGTACGTACAGGAGAGGGAAAGCAGAGCTGGTGCTGAGTTCTCTCAAGAGTTCTCGGGTTCTTCTCTTTACCCCTTGCACAGAAGTTGCTCTGCCGTGTAATCAGTACGGCGTCTGAAACACTGTGGTGCCTGTTGCATCAAGCTGCTTTGTAGAGCAGGAGATGCTTTCGTGGAGATCATATTTAACGAGCTCTGTAAATGGTGTGCTATGTAATTATTGCTGCTGTTGGTTTCTCCTGCGAGGCTTTGTATTGACGGTCAGGTCTGATGTACGTTCAGCTGGAATGAATCCGCTGTGCTTGAAAGACACAGCGATGACAGTGCAATTTTTTATCCTCATGCAAAGCTAGCTGATGCATAGGAAATACTCGCTGGCTGTTTTGTGCTGGTACATAGAGAATAGCATTTAATAATGGGCAGACCTTCAAAAGGCTCAGTTGGATTGAAATACACTCAAGAAATTCAGCCTTGCTTACAAAGCTTGTGTGAGCTATCCAGACTCCTCGGCTTTGGAAATGGAACAGGACATTTTGGTAGAAAACACTCTTGTTTCATGTGATTTCTCATGTTCTTTAGATGTGGTGGAAAAAAGAATGAGAAGGTTATTTTTCCGTGACAAAAGTATGTCTCAGTAACAGCCTTCCCTGCAGCTTGCTGATATTTTTCCTTCAGATCCTTCACGAAACCAGATAACACGGTAGCACATCAGCAGACTCAGAAATGCATACACCAGTGGAAAACTTCCACTCCAGACATGTGGCTTGAGTGGGAGTGAAAGTTCAAAAACATTCATTCTTTTAAAAACCTGAATTGGTCTCTCTCCCGTTGGCTGCAGCGGCACAGCTGCCTCCCACGAGCCGGCAGCGGCACCGGGCTCGGCAGCGGCACCGGGCTCGGCAGCGGTCGCTCCTGCCTCTGCCCGGCATCGCAGGTCCCGCCGGCCCCGGTGCAATCCAGCTGGGTTGCCTCACGTCCATGATTCTCCCAGCTCTGGCTCAGTTCTGGCGAGGCAAGAACATGCTTGTTTGACAGGAGGAGATCCGTAAAGGTTTCTTTTCCTCTCCTGTGAGCTTTCCCAATGTTTGGATACGCTGGGCTTTTGTTGCAGAGCCCGTGGTTTCTGTGCACCCGGCCGTTCTGCTGAAAATCTGAAAGTCTGCTTGCAAACAGGAGCGAACGTGGATGCTGAGGACACCCCTGAGGATGGCCGCACAGCCCGTCCATGGAGCCGGACAGTCAGTCGCGGATGAATGAAGTTCTCTGATCCTGCAGTCATTTAATAGCCCTTAGAACTGGGACGTGGAGTCCCCTGGACCACATGCGTACACGCGTCCCGTGGGCGTGCACGAGTGTTTTGAAGACGAGGACCCGAGCAGCTCGCTCCGGGTGATGGCCAGAGGTCTACTGCACACACGTAAGTTCAAGCACAGGCAGAGGCTTTCAGGAATAGCATTTTCTCTCCTTATCATCTGGCCTTTCTGGGGATGGGGAGCCGGCTCCAGGCCGTGCTGGAGGACCTTACGTTTGGACAAGAAATTTACCCGAGAAAAGTAGTTCTTGCTGAATATACTTAGAGCTGTTCCTGTGGCCCTAAGCTGGGGGCAGCAAACAAGTTGGGTTTGGTTCAGCTGCTCTTCCATCGGTTTTCAGTGCTATGACCTGTTTTTGTCTGACACGTTTCTCATTAACTCTTTGTCAAATCACCAGGAAGCCTGCTTAATTGCAGGCAGAGTGCTGAATTTATGAGTTCATCTAGGCTTCATGTCTACACATTGACAGAGGTGTTTCTCTGGATGAAGTCTTTTTCTCTTCATTTTGTGGCAAGAATGGACTTTCTGTTTCAGTTACTTCTGAAAGTCATAAATTGTAGCAGTCCCTCCCTCCCCTTTATTTAAAAGAAACACAACAAAACTTCATGGCAACAGTTTATTGCTCTAAATCAGCTTGTGGGTCATTAAAGCAAAAAGGAAAAAAAAAGGAAAAAATCTCCCTCGAACTCCTGCCAAATAAAATGCGTACATCAGCCAAACTGTCAAAGGCAGATCCTGCAACTATGGGATGAGAAGGTTTATTACACTTTTGGCTTCTGGGGAGGGATGTTATAGCAACAGGACGCTGGGTCACTGATGGCAAACTCATGGTTGCTTCGTTTCTTCATGCACACTAGGAATCCATTAAGCTAACTGACGACAGATCCCTAGGCATTCCAGTCCTACAGCACACCTCTGCGGAGGCCAAATGTTGGACGCTGCCCATTAAAACGTGAAAGAAACAACCCAACAGAGAGCCCACAAATTAGAGAAGCAGGAAACCTCAAATGATGTGCAAAAAAAATTGTAAACGTTCAAGAGAATTTTTCCATAACTTTTGCTTCATAACTCAGCATTTCTGATGTTAATAAATTATGAAACAGAGCCTTTGCAGGATCAATGAGCCTTTTGGATTCAAATCCTGAATGCTGTTCAGCAGACAGCAGATGAAGCTGCAAAGTGAGTCCTGGAACATGACAACAATTTCCTTTTGGCTGGATAGAGATGAGTCTGAACCACAACCACAGCCAGCGTTCTGGGTCTGGATCCCCAGCCCGTGTCTCTGCGATGGGCCAGGTTAAACCCCTGTAATCCAGATGAACGTGAAGGTGCATTTGTTTTAACCGGAGAGACTGAAGAGGAGGATGGGGACTTCGGAAGGGGAAAAGGATAGCATTCCGGGGAACGATAGCAAACGTCGCAGCGAGACAAAATCATGGCACTGTTACCGGCAAGGAAGGGGGGTGGAGTTGAGAATACTTGGATGAACTGCTGGATTTGAAGACAAAAGTGATGGGAGGTGCCTTGGCTTAATAAATAAGAGTATATACTGAACTCCCCATCTGCAGCAGAGGGAAAAAAAGATGAACTTAGTTTTTGGCATGTATAGTTAAAAAAAAAGCAATGAGAAATCCATGATTGGGTGGGTGGGATGAAATGGAAGGCTGATCAGAGGGAGATGAGGCAAAGGAAGTGCTCCCACAATAATTAACTTTATGAGAATGCCCACAGGCTGCAATCCAGATGAAAGCTCACTTTCCCAACAGATCTGCAAGTGCACATGTCTGTCCCAGACCGCCTGTAGTTTTACTTGAGGAAAAGGTAAGACGGACAAAATGTGTTCTTGCACTGAACACGGCTTTGTGGGGCAGTGCTGCTGTAGTTCAGATCTTAGGTAACCAAGAAGGTAAAGTGCGCTGCCCTGAAACTGGCTGGCATATCAGCACGGAATGGTTTTAGACCATGTTACCAATTACTAATTATAAACTTTTCTCTTTTCCTCTCCTCCCTTATCTTCCCCCTTTTTTCCCCTTCTCCTTTTCCTCTGGTAACTTCTTTTAATGTCTAAGCCAAATTATCCATCAGAGACCCCTCTCTACTACCTCACTGATTTCAGAGCTAGCCTGAGCACAAAGAGCAAGCAGAAGTACAACTATTAAATTTCAACTCCACCAAGTCAGATTCCTGCTAATCACACGAGATTTTCTGTTTTTTCTTCCCGTGGCATCTTTTTTTTCTGTTGATGCTAAATATCTGATCTCAGCCTTCACCTGTTCAGGAAAACAGGGATATCTATGGATGAATGGTCTTATGACTAAAGCAACTGATTAGTCCTTGATAGAGATGAACTTAGTTCTGGTCTTAACTACGAATAACCAGTTGCTTTAATAGAGCTAGATACAACTATTTTAATGAGTGCATCCCCAATCGGGCTGTGGTGAGTTGAGCCTTCCAGCAGTCCGCTGTGGGATGAATCCCTCTGTGCTTCCATTTGCTATCTTTAATTTACCCATAGGTAATACTATTTGTCTCCCTCTTCTTTCTCCATTTGGTCGTCTTCAGAGCATCAGTTATCTCTGGTCATGTTTCTTCTAAAAAACATACAAAAATGAATGATGTAGGTGCATTCCAAAAGCAAGCCTTCAAACAGAAAATCTTTTTTGTTACTGACAGTGACTTGTAAACAGTTGGTTTAAAGAATTTTGGCAGAGGAAATTTCTGATTTCCTTCTGGTCTAAACTGGAAGAAGATGTGGTAAAAGGTTTCAGTTTGTTTTTCTGGAGTTTTTCAAGGTGGGGGAAAGAGGGACTTGGAATATTATTCTGTGTGGGCATGTTTGACAGAGGAAAAAATATGTACTGCAGATAGTAATTTGTGATTACTGTTGGATTTCTCAGTGTTTTTGAAACTGTGATAGAACTTTCATGTAGAACATCAGAAAAGAGCGTGAGTGTGCAAACTTGATCTTTAGTTAGAGGTGTCAACCACAAAGAGCTGGATTCGCTCAAGAATGCCCCTGCTCTGTAACTGGTCCTGCAGCACTTTGTATGCTCACTTGATTATATGTACTGTATCCCACCGGGTCTGAGAAAAGTCATCCTTTCCAGACAGTTTGACACTTTGTTAGGCAAATATTGAAGCATCCTACTAAATTAACAGTTAAGGTATTTGCCAACCTTGGCGATATCACCTGTATTTCCTACTTCAGCTGTAGGGGAAAGGCATATACTATGTGTTTGCAAATACTGATATTTTTATGGAACAATTGTCATTTAAAGGCAGGATTTATAAGACTAGCCTGTGTTCTTGTAGATAGTATCTTGCTTTTCTTTGTGTACCTGCAATAAATTGCAAGTATCTAATGAACACCTAACTGCCAGGGACTAAATAACTAGTAGTTTAGCCTATACTTACCTTTGTTTGCTCCTGGATCGTGGGCACACGGGAAAAAAATGCTATTATTAATCAGGCCGATAATGTTCCTTGAAAATTAGAAAGCGAGATAAATCTTGACTTACAAGGGTTTACACCAAGTAAAACTGTAGACCAGCCATTCTAAACAAGTTTGCTAATAATCTGTTCCACATCATTACATCCTATTGTGATTGATTTTTACTCAGTCCTGATGAATGTTTCTTCCTCAGAATTAGTGAGTGAGTGAAACTGCAGCCCATGGAAGACGTGAAAGTCAGAGTCAGGTCTCTCTGGTGTCTGTAAAAGGTAGCACACCTAAAATGGTACAGTTTTGAATGAGTTTCTGCTCCTACATCTGCCCCACGGGTGGCCGTGGAAGCCCAGCTCTCTGCCCCGCGGTGGCAGGGGCAGTCTGAACGCAGAGGAAGGGACGTCATTCAAGGAAGACGCTTGCAGAGGTGGAGAACCTGATCCCGCGTGTCTTGACTCCCTCTTCAGTGCCTTAGTTACAGGCTCAGTATTTGCTGCCTTTATGTGCTGCTGGATAGGGATGCTTCCGTGGTTCGGGGCCGTGACGCCTGTGTGGCACTCCTCCTTTTCTGGTGTGTTTCAGTTGCTCATACATTTTGCAGTTCTTCCCAGAATCGGCCAGCTCCACGTGCGGATATTCCACTGCACGCTAAGCTGCCACGATTTCCACCTTGGGGTCTGTCCCTCTGCTCAAATGCAATTCTGTCGTTTCAGCTTGAACTGTAGCCTCGCGTCACTGGACTGCCCGCACGCTTCAGCCCATTGCAACTGCAAAGGAAAAATGTGTTAGCAAACATCCTAGGAAATTCCCTAGTTAAAAATAATGCCTTTTACTAATATGTGTAATGGGGTAGGAGAACTTGCGTAATTGCTTCACTGTGGTTCGGCTGGCAAGTGATAACCTATTGCTGTTTAACAACGGTATTGCTGGTAATACTCTGTCCACTCTCTTCTACCTCCGTAACATTTATTTTGTTTTCCAGCTGTTCGGATTCCAAAGGTTCCTTATTGATAACAACAGAAGCATACCATTCGAAAAGGGACAGTAACACACAAAATACCGTTCAGTGATGCTGCTGGGCCGTGGTCTGTGATGCCTTGTTCTATTTATGGAGTAGAGTGAGTGTGTGTGAAAAACAGGGGTTTAAGTTCTCAGGGTTTCATACAACTTTTTTTCTCATTTTGATCTGTGAGATTTCACACCCCCTGTTTGGGTTTTAAAGCTCCACTCAGATGAAACCACAGTTTCAGGTGATTTCTAGCTAAGACAGGACCTCATTCTGAAGCAGAGCTGTCGAGCCTTCTGCAGGGGCCCTGCACAACAGCTGGTGAATTTGAGCTGAATTCTGGGTTTTCCCAGAGCTATCTGAGTGTCTTCAACCAAACGATTCTTGAATATGAAAGAGGGTATCTGCAAGATACCACCGTGAAATTAAATAGACTATTTGTGTAGTCCTGGAGTTTGCCGTATTGTATTCCCAGGGCGACTTAATTTCACTGATTGCTGCCGTATAAATTAATGGTACTGGGAGGTTAGTGGGCTGCTGCTTATTCAGACCATTAAAAACTGTATGCTATACACTCAAAGTGGCTTCAAATCAACAGCTGAGCATTGACGATTCATCTCGGTTGCGTTTTCCAGACGATTTCTGTGGGAGCTGATACCACTTTCTGTCTAGGCGTGTCCCCCCTCCTGCCCCTCAAGGTGCTGGCTCGGCTATTCTGCTTCGGCAGCTAATTTGGGGTCAGCAAGGCCAAGACACGTACTTTAATCTCAACAACAGTCAACAGCTTTAGTCAGCCTCCATGTTCGTAGGGGTTCCCTGAGATAAAACAGAAGTTATTGTTATTTTAGCTTGAGTAAACTCAGTAGAGTGTTTCAACCCACATTAAGAACACTTTTTTTTGCTTTTTTTTCTTGCAAAGTCCAAACTACCTTAAATTGGCTTCCTGTGACATTACTGCTATGTATCAGGTCTTTGCTGTTATGAGTCGAGCTCAAGGGGAGGTAAACAAGGGCACCTAGAAAGTACCAGCTATTGAGAAAGAGTCTAGTTAGGGAAGAGCAGGGGCTTTGGTGGGGTCTCATGTCCCCTCCGGGTCGCTGAAGAGTAAATTCAGCACCTCCAGGTGGTTCTCTTAAAAACTTCAGGCCCCTGAATAAATGCAGCCAGTGCTGAGGGGAGCATCTACAGTAAAAAAACCCAATCAAACACACCCCCCAAATCCCTTTGCATGCGATATGTCTTAGATGTGATTCATATGTGCAGTTAACATTTGACATAAATTGGGGATTCCTGACGGGGTTTTCACATCGTCCTTTGCTCTGCACGAGACCGACCCTTGGCAGTCCCGGTGCGTTCTGGAGGATGGAGGGTTAATTGCAAGTGCAGAGTGTTACGCGTTCACTGTGCAAACAGAGCTTACGGCTGGACCCAGGTCTCTAGGTGTTCCTCCCGGCTGCAGCCCTGACCGCAGGAGTTGACGCCTCGGCAGGCTCAGGGCCGGCGCGGGGCAGGGGAGGGGCTCCAGCGCGCGACGGCCACGGCGAACCTGCAGCCAGTGCAAAGCACAGCAGCTCGGCTTTTAAATGTGGGGAGCTGGAAACCCCAGTGCTCCTTGCTGTGAAATGGCTAGCTCATGCTGTTGGGTTCAGCTCTTGGCTACGTTCAGTAACATGTTTTAATGATCGGAGACTCATTTGCCTAAGGAAATTCCTCTATTCCCTTTCTTTTTCCCCTTAGAAGAGGGAACTGTGTTTATTGTGGGAGAAGAAATCAGGAGAGGCCCTGGTTATGGCCGAGAAGGCAACTGGGAGATGAAGAGGAAAGCCAGGGGAGGGCTGGGGTGGAGTTGCTTAACGGGTGAGTGACGAGAAGTGATGGGATTGAGTGCGACTGACTCGGCGGGGCTGTGGGGACTGGAGGGTGAGTGGGGAGCGGGCCAGGGCTTTGCGAGCGAGGAGAGCCGGTGCCAGCTACAGCGGAGGTGGGAAGGAGGGAGGAGAGAGGCTGCACGCGAGGAGCGGGGACCAAGGCTTATCCTGGCAAGGGGACAGGCACTGAGGATATAAAAGGAGAGGTTTGCAAGCTCGGGAATATGTATCGAGGCAAGACAGGGAAAAGATGCTAGGGTTGATGGGCAAGGAACCTGGGATTTGGAGAAAAAAATCCGAGTCCTGAAAGTTAGGGCTGCCTGGCAAAATGCCTGGGACCAGGGTTCAGAGGCAGGGCTGGATAACTTGGGATTAACTAGGTGGCGTGGGGTGAAATTCGTGGAAATGGGCAAAAGACTTGTGTTTACTGCCCGGCAGTGCTCCTGAGTGCCTGATTGTACGTCATTTACCCTCTCCCCCACCGCAGAGTCTCTGAGGCTCGAGGGCTGAGAGCTGCCGAGGGGATGGGGACTCGCTGCTGCCGTTGCGCCTGCACGGCTGCCGGCTTTGCTGGGGTGCATCATGAAACCACCTGCAGTGGTGAGCCACGTGCACGACGTGTGAAAACACAAGGAGGCATTGCTGCTATTAGGGGTTGCTTTAAAAGCAAAATGAACAGGATGAAAATGAACCAAATGACTGAGAATTAGCTCACCTAAACCAGAATTTGCTAATACAATTTTAACAAGATCACCAGCAGAAAACGTCTTGCAATGCAGTTTTGACTTGTGCATTACATACGGGTTTGGACGGGGAGCTCTCTTTCAGTTACCGAACCTGAGTAGATAGCTCTGCTCTAGAAATTAATGGGGGCAGCGTGGCAAAGGACATTGCCTGTGCAACTCCTGTTTTAGTTACTCAGGAAGCTGGAATGCGAGGCATGAACAAGGCAGGGGTTTTCTCCAAGAGGAGGGATGATGTTTCGCGGCCGAGACAGTTGAATTGAAAACTGAACTCTGTCACTGCTTCTGCTACTGTGTTCCGAGGCAGTCATTGAAGCCAAACTTGCATGAAGTGGCCACTAATTGCATCTTTCTCATTATCCTTGTCTGAATGCCCAACTTGAGACCTGGGAGTCTAATCCGCAGAGCTGCTGCCGGCGTCAGGTGGGGCTCTGCTCCGGGTACTGCGCGTCAGCGGTAACCTGAAAGCGTAGGAACATGCCAGCATACTCCAGGTGTTCAGTGTCCATCTCTCCGTCTTATTTCTTGAGCTTTAAAGTGAGTTTATTAGGAATCCCTCACAAGTGTGTTATAAAACGAAAGGACAATTTGGGTGCATGGTGTTGCCACGCGTAGTTTTTGTTTAAAATACTTTTGTGCGTTATTCTAATGCAGCTCGTTGACCTTCTGCGCTTTACTGTTGTTAGAGACAGAGCCTATCCATCTAGCTAAATCTGCTGAAGCCTCATCGGTAAGCAACTGCCAGAGCGCTCCCAAGCAAGGGATTGATGAAACTGAAGGCAGGGAGGGTTGTTTCTCTCACCGGTGCTGTCCCAAGCAAACGCATGTTCTGGGAGAAAACGCAGTATTCCGGTGAAGCTCCAGTGCCGTACTGTGACTAGGAAGGAAGAAGCCAAATACTAACGGCATGATTTCCCCTTCATCCACTTTACTACACGTAGCTTGACAAAAAAGGGTTGGTGCTGGAGGTGAGAGGCCGGGGTACGTCTGCTGGGAGCGGTGCAGAGGGAGAGCTTTCTGGGTGGTGCTGCGCGCTGCCTGGCCGGCCGGCCGGGGCCGGGGCGTCGCAGAGCCGGTGCTGGCATGGTCCTGACGCTCCGCCGGCGTTTGGAGCTGTGGAGGCAGAGTCTCAGCTGACAACGTCGCTCCGAGATTTCTCAGCCTGACCTTACACTTGGTTTGTTGCTGTCATCGTGTGTTTTAATTTTTCCTTTCCTTTGTTCCTACCTTTTCTTTTTTCTCCATCTTGAAATAGATGGGAAGGTATTATCGTATCCCATGAGATTTTGAGAGCATTAATTGCTAGTAAGAGCATGTTAAGAGCTTTTGATGACTGAAGTAATTTGCAATGACACAGGGTCTGGTAGGGGTAGAGGGAAACCTAAGTCTAGGGAAAAAAGGAGTTTCTGTAATAAGGAGGCCCACTTATGAGCAGAATATAGTCTCACCATACTTACGGCTGAAAGGGCTTTTCCTCATTTTGTTGGTGTCCTGTGTAATTTTTAAAATGTGCTTTTTTGAGTGAGTTGCGAAATGGATCGTCACGAGTGTGGCCATGGAATGCTGAGCGTCTTTGCTGTTTCTATGTCATCGAACTTACTTTGCTGTCTTAAGAAAGAAAAAGCACTAAGTCTCTTCCTGGTAAAACAGTGGTTTTCTTTAGACCACAACGCTTTAATTAACCCTTTTTTCCCACACCTGGACTTTTAAGCATTTGAGGGTTTTTATTTGGAAGGATTCCTCTCTTGCACATTAGCCAAATTTTATCTCACCTTCAACCACACAGACCCTCTAGTGTCAGCGAATTTCTAGCATTGTAGTTATTTATATAAATGGAAGCATTGTTTGTTATAGTATTTTTTAAAATATAATTTCACAGCACTGTGGAAAGTGACCTGTTTTGAAAGTTTACTAAAAAAAGGAATGTATTTTTTTATTTATAATAAAAAGGAACCTGTATGAAAGGACAAAGTAGATGATGTGAAAATGGAGCAGTTTAAGGGCCTTGTCATTAAAGTCAGTACAGTTTGGCGAAGTTACCTGCTTTGATTGCTTAAGCTGGTGTGGCTACTAGACCCGTGTGTTTGTCTCCATAACAATTGTAATCCTGAGCCTGTTCCTCACGGACAACTCCGATGTATGTCCTTGGAGGTTCTGCTAACCAGGAACTTCAGATTATTCCCAAGAGCTGATTTTAGTCTTGTCATATGTCTCTTTATTAATTATCTATACCATCCAGCTTTCTCCTTTCTATTTCTTGTTTGGAATCCTGCATTGCAAATAATTCTCCTTCCTTTCTTCTTTCTGTAGCTATCATTTGATATTAAATGACCCAGGTATTTCTTCTTCTCCTGTTCTCCAGATTGCCGATGACCTGGGAAATGAGAAATTCTGTATTGATGCTAGCCAGAGTGGAGCTGGGAACTGGCTGAAGTACATCCGCGTGGCCTGTTCCTGTGATGAACAGAATCTAGCCGTGTGTCACGTTAACGACCAGGTAATGACTTTGGCAATTACTAGGTTGCTGTGCTCACCTCACCACTTCAGCGGATGCTGGGGTGGGTTGGCCAGAGGACGGCGTGTAGCGGCAGCACTGAATGGGGGCGGCCGAGGGATTCATCCGTTCAGCAGCTCTGCTGCGGTGTCCCTGAAATGGTCTAAAACCCCTGGACTGGTGCAATCTTCCAGTCCCTGACTCCTTAT
Source organism: Gavia stellata (assembly GCF_030936135.1). Taxonomy (NCBI): domain Eukaryota; kingdom Metazoa; phylum Chordata; class Aves; order Gaviiformes; family Gaviidae; genus Gavia; species Gavia stellata. The sequence continues at coordinate 8,525,661 of NC_082620.1, forward strand.
GTGGTGGGGAAGATGGTGCGAAACGTTAACACCTGGTGTGAAACATAGGTTATGTTAACAAAACACAATGAGACAAACGGAAACCAGCGCTGGTATTTTGTTGCCATCAAAACTGCGGAGAGTTTATGTTACCAGTTGACAGTGGTAGGGAGCGCGATTCCAAGCTGTGAACTCGGTTGTCGTCTGTATTTAAGGGGGGAGTGAGGGTAGGAGATGGTTTGGGAGTCTGCTGAGGAGGAAGAACAGTAAAGACCTAATGGGCATATGACACACATGCTGGTGGAGCAGTCTCTAGGTGGGCGTGTGGGCGAGGGATATTACATGGAATTAATAGGATTTTGATAATGTTAGCAAATGTTTGTAAAGTTCTTTGAAGCTTAAACCCAAAAATGGATTCAAGATGAGCAATCCCAGTTGGGAGTTTCACAAATGTCAAATTGAGTACAATTCAAAGTTACAACTTAAATGAGAAACGCAGTCTTAATGTTATTACCGTTTAGCAAACAGGAGGCATATTTGGATGCACACAAAAAATGAGCTGAGGATGGAGAAGTACACTTCTAACAAAAACATTTAAAAATCTGTAGCTGACGGGGAAGCTAGATGAATCTGGAGTAAGCCAGCTCATGTAAAATGAGAATAGCTCGGGGTGCGCCAGAATGTCAGCCCACTTTCTGAACTTAGTTCCTGTTTTAAAATGCTTTTGAATAACTCAACTTTGGATACAGAAAAAAAACCCCACAAAAACATCACAAATCTTCATGATTTAAGCAATCTAGAAGAGATTGAGGCACAAAGCTCCAAATTTCAGCCTGCTTAGTTAAAATGAGCTGCTGATTGCTTCAGTGCCCACTCACCACTACTCACAGGCGCTCTTACAAGGAGCCTTCTAACCAAGAGCCAACATTTATCATCAACTCCTTGTCTTACGCCGTGAGCTGCTCGGTGCTTTCTGTGACGCACGCGGGGCTGCTCCCGTGTCTCAGTTCCCCAGGATGACAGGATAAATATCTTGGGGGCCATGACATTTTCCCTCACCCGTTACTTAGGTCTTTTGCCGTCCTTCATTTGGCACAGAAGGTACTGGTTTGCGAGAGTCTGCGACTGACCCGGCTTCCTTGCTGTGCATCCTACAGCTTATCTGAGCACAAACTATGAGGCTGGGGGATGCCTTTTTGGACTCCCAGCAGATTCAACAGGACCAACGCAACTGCGTACGCCATCTAATGCTTCCCAGCGCTTTGCAAGTAGCTGTAGCGTTAGCCAGGGAGGTGTGTTCCCTTCGGAACAGTACGGTTTTGCCCAGCGGTCTCTGCAGGTGACTTTTTCCTAGCGTTCATCCTTGCAAAAGGGTGGCGAAGCTGTTACCCAGAGTTTTTAGCAGCAGCAGCAGAAAAGCACGAATACTAAAGGAAGAGAAAAGACATCTCTTTTGAACTTGGGTTTCTTAAAAGAAGTTAGACTGAGGAAAGAAACTGAGCTCATACAGGTTTTTATACATGAATACACATTTCTTCTTTTTAAAATGTTAGCTTGTATGCTGCTGGTTTTTCCCAGGTTCTTATAAATGCTTAGAGTAAGGACTATGTATACATACAAAATTTGCCAGAATCCTGAAGGCTGTATCACATTTTATTCTAAGCGCAGTCGGCCCACTGCACGTCCTTCTGTCCTTGTCCCTCAGCTGGAGATTTTTGGTTGTGCGTATTTTCAGTGCGTGCAGCAATCTGCTTGGGAAGAGCAGCTGTTCATCATACACACTCACCTTCTTTTCTTTGTTTTTTTCTCTGTAATGGCCACTCTTTTACAACTTCTTAATAAATAAATTTACTAAAAGTCACATAAAAGGGGGTGGGTAGCAAGCAAATGCTTCTTCAGGAGGAAGAAAATAAAACAGTGCAGCATATAACGAAACAGTAGCAAAGCAAAAGGTTCTCTCCCCCTCAGCCTTCTTTCCCGAAAGATTGAAGAGTCTGAGGTCAGGCCAGCTGGTGGGAATGAAAAAATCCAGTCTAAAAAGCAGCAGATGATGGTGATTGATAACTAGAGGCACTGGGTGCTTTGGGGGGGAGGAGTAAAGTCAGAGTAAGGATATACTATTTCCTCCGCTATTGATTATGACAGCCTGTGGACTCATTTGAATGGCGGCAGTGTTCAGAGCAATCAGCAGCACATGAAAATCTTTCTGGATTTTTGTATTGCGATTTACGGAGGAGACAATTTGACCGTGTTTGTTCTGGAATTTCCTATTCATTCCAAGTTTTCTCTCACACCCCGCTGCTACACAAAACCACGTCTCACTACTTTCTCTCCTGGAAAGATTCTGGTGTTAGTCGGTGGCTACTTCTTTTATTGAAACTGATAATAATAATTCTGGACTGTGAAGCTTCAAAGGCTAAAGATGGCTGTGAGTGTATTCGGTTGTCACGAAAACTAAGAGAGTAAAAAGCAAATATAAATAGAAGAGTGTCAAACAGTCCGTAAGCGTGTGTGTCTGCGAGCTGATGGGTGCTTTCATCAAACTCAGTGAATTCGTAATTCACAAGTAGCCGAGGTGCGTGTTACAGGTCGTCTTCCTGCAGATACCTCTGAGTGGGAGCAATTTTGTTCGTGATTGCTTCACTGAATTGAGGGGCATTGAGCTGGACGCCTCACAGAAGGGTATGTTTGTAGCCAGGGCCGTTGTATGCTTTAAAAATGAATCCCCTCCATTTCCCTGTGGGATATATTTAGAAAACTAAATCTGTGTCGACCTCAAACTTCCCTGTGCACAAAACCCCCGTGCACAGATGGTTCAAGGGGAGATTCTGCTGGGTGCTGGTGCTCTGAGCGTCCCGCGAGTGAGAAGGGAGAGATCTCGGGAAGGAGAGATCTCGGGAAGGAGAGATCTCGGGAAGGAGAGATCTCGGGAAGGAGAGAGCTCAGGCCCTTACGAGAGTGACTCCTAAAGCCGGAAACACGTTATAAATTTTCAGAGTGACTAAGCATCGCTGATTTCTACCTAGTGCTATCTCTTAACGCTGCTGCTTGTAACTTTATTTAATTTCATGTTGCTAGCAGGGTACATTTTTTTCTGTAACAGGGACTCAAAAAACGGGGAGAAAGGCTTTATCGTTCCCGTGCAGTAGGCATGCAAAGATTTGGGGTTTGTTTGTAAATACATAAAGAAAAGAAAAGCTTTTGCAATAAAAGATTACCCACAAAATAACTAAGCAGCATTGTGTTTGTAAGAGCCAGGACAAGCTTTTA